>NC_083293.1:8687838-9012838 GCF_963506605.1 Zootoca vivipara | reverse complement strand
TGCGTCAATTTGGCTCATTTTACAAAGGTGCTTATTTCTTGAGTGCACATGCATTTCTACTCAAGAGTAAGCAAATAAGCTTTATAAACGTATAGAACGCTTATTTGTCTTCTTTCTATGCATTCTGACACCCCAACAATGTGTTTTGCTTCAATTTGGCTCATTTTACAAGGGTGCTTATTTCTTGAGTGAACTTGCAGTTCTACTCAAGAGTAAGCAACTAAGCAAAATAAACCTGTAGAATGCTTATTTGTCTTCTGTCTATGCATTCTGACACTCCAACAATGTGTTTTGCTTCAATTTGGCTCATTTTACAAAGGTGCTTATTTCTGGAGTGAACATGCAGTTCTACTCAAGAGTAAGCAACTAAGCGAAATAAACCTATGGAACGCTTATTTGTCTGTTATCTATGCATTCTGACACTCCAACAATGTGTTTTGCTTCAGTTTGGCTCATTTTACAAGGGTGCTTATTTCTTGAGTGAACTTGCAGTTCTACTCAAGAGTAAGCAACTAAGCGGAATGAACCCATAGAACGCTTATTTGTCTTCTTTCTATGCATTCTGACACTCCAACAATGTGTTTTGCGTCAATTTGGCTCATTTTACAAAGGTGCTTATTTCTTGAGTGCACATGCATTTCTACTCAAGAGTAAGCAAATAAGCTTTATAAACGTATAGAACGCTTATTTGTCTTCTTTCTATGCATTCTGACACCCCAACAATGTGTTTTGCTTCAATTTGGCTCATTTTACAAGGGTGCTTATTTCTTGAGTGAACATGCAGTTCTACTCAAGAGTAAGCAACTAAGCAAAATAAACCTGTAGAACGCTTATTTGTCTTCTGTCTATGCATTCTGACACTCCAACAATGTGTTTTGCTTCAATTTGGCTCATTTTACAAAGGTGCTCATTTCTGGAGTGAACTTTCAGTTCTACTCAAGAGTAAGCAACTAAGCGAAATAAACCTATAGAACGCTTATTTGTCTGTTATCTATGCATTCTGACACTCCAACAATGTGTTTTGCGTCAATTTGGCTCATTTTACAAAGGTGCTTATTTCTTGAGTGCACATGCATTTCTACTCAAGAGTAAGCAACTAAGCAAAATAAACCTGTAGAACGCTTATTTGTCTTCTTTCTATGCATTCTGACACTCCAACAATGTGTTTTGCTTCAGTTTGGCTCATTTTACAAGGGTGCTTATTTCTTGAGTGAACTTGCAGTTCTACTCAAGAGTAAGCAAATAAGCGAAATGAACCTATAGAACGCTTATTTGGCTTCTATCTAGGCATTCTGACACTCCACCAATATGTTTTGCTTCAATTTGGCTCATTTTAGAAAGTTGCTTATTTCTGGAGTGCCCATGCATTTCTACTCAAGAGTAAGCAAATAAGCTTTCTAAACGTATAGAACGCTTATTTGTCTTCTTTCTATGCATTCTGACACTCCAACAATGTGTTTTGCGTCAATTTGGCTCATTTTACAAGGGTGCTTATTTCTGGAGTGAACATGCAGTTCTACTCAAGAGTAAGCAACTAAGCGAAATAAACCTATAGAACGCTTATTTGGCTTCTATCTATGCATTCTGACACTCCACCAATATGTTTTGCTTCAATTTGGCTCATTTTACAAAAGTGCTTATTTCTGGAGTGAACATGCAGTTCCACTCAAGAGTAAGCAACTAAGCGAAATAAACCTATAGAACGCTTATTTGGCTGTTATCTATGCATTCTGACACTCCAACAATGTGTTTTGCTTCAGTTTGGCTCATTTTACAAGGGTGCTTATTTCTTGAGTGAACTTGCAGTTCTACTCAAGAGTAAGCAAATAAACGAAATGAACCCATAGAACGCTTATTTGGCTTCTATCTATGCATTCTGACACTCCACCAATATGTTTTGCTTCAATTTGGCTCATTTTACATAAGTGCTTATTTCTGGAGTGAACATGCAGTTCCACTCAAGAGTAAGCAACTAAGCGAAATAAACGTATAGAACGCTTATTTGTCTTCTTTCTATGCATTCTGACACCCCAACAATGTGTTTTGCTCCAATTTGGCTCATTTTACAAGGGTGCTTATTTCTTGAGTGTACTTGCAGTTCTACTCAAGAGTAAGCAACTAAGCGGAATGAACCCATAGAACGCTTATTTGTCTTCTTTCTATGCATTCTGACACTCCAACAATGTGTTTTGCGTCAATTTGGCTCATTTTACAAAGGTGCTTATTTCTTGAGTGCACATGCATTTCTACTCAAGAGTAAGCAAATAAGCTTTATAAACGTATAGAACGCTTATTTGTCTTCTTTCTATGCATTCTGACACCCCAACAATGTGTTTTGCTTCAATTTGGCTCATTTTACAAGGGTGCTTATTTCTTGAGTGAACATGCAGTTCTACTCAAGAGTAAGCAACTAAGCAAAATAAACCTGTAGAACGCTTATTTGTCTTCTGTCTATACATTCTGACACTCCAACAATGTGTTTTGCTTCAATTTGGCTCATTTTACAAAGGTGCATATTTCTGGAGTGAACATGCAGTTCTACTCAAGAGTAAGCAACTAAGCGAAATAAACCTATGGAACGCTTATTTGTCTTCTTTCTATGCATTCTGACACTCCAACAATATGTTTTGCTTCAATTTGGCTCATTTTACAAAGGTGCTTATTTCTGGAGTGAACATGCAGTTCTACTCAAGAGTAAGCAACTAAGCGAAAGAAACCTATAGAACGCTTATTTGTCTGTTATCTTTGCATTCTGACACTCCACCAATATGTTTTGCTTCAGTTTGGCTCATTTTACAAGGGTGCTTATTTCTTGAGTGAACTTGCAGTTCTACTCAAGAGTAAGCAACTAAGCGGAATGAACCCATAGAACGCTTATTTGTCTTCTTTCTATGCATTCTGACACCCCAAAAATGTGTTTTGCTTCAATTTGGCTCATTTTACAAGGGTGCTTATTTCTTGAGTGAACATGCAGTTCTACTCAAGAGTAAGCAACTAAGCGAAATAAACCTATAGAACGCTTATTTGTCTTCTGTCTATGCATTCTGACACTCCAACAATGTGTTTTGCTTCAATTTGGCTCATTTTACAAAGGTGCTTATTTCTGGAGTGAGCATTCAGTTCTACTCAAGAGTAAGCAACTAAGCGAAATAAACCTATAGAACGCTTATTTGTCTGTTATCTATGCATTCTGACACTCCAACAATGTGTTTTGCGTCAATTTGGCTCATTTTACAAAGGTGCTTATTTCTTGAGTGCACATGCATTTCTACTCAAGAGTAAGCAAATAAGCTTTATAAACGTATAGAACGCTTATTTGTCTTCTTTCTATGCATTCTGACACCCCAACAATGTGTTTTGCTTCAATTTGGCTCATTTTACAAGGGTGCTTATTTCTTGAGTGAACTTGCAGTTCTACTCAAGAGTAAGCAACTAAGCGGAATGAACCCATAGAACGCTTATTTGTCTTCTTTCTATGCATTCTGACACTCCAACAATGTGTTTTGCATCAATTTGGCTCATTTTACAAAGGTGCTTATTTCTTGAGTGCACATGCATTTCTACTCAAGAGTAAGCAAATAAGCTTTATAAACGTATAGAACGCTTATTTGTCTTCTTTCTATGCATTCTGACACCCCAACAATGTGTTTTGCTTCAATTTGGCTCATTTTACAAGGGTGCTTATTTCTTGAGTGAACATGCAGTTCTACTCAAGAGTAAGCAACTAAGCGAAATGAACCTATAGAACGCTTATTTGTCTTCTTTCTATGCATTCTGACACTCCAACAATGTGTTTTGCTTCAGTTTGGCTCATTTTACAAGGGTGCTTATTTCTTGAGTGAACTTGCAGTTCTACTCAAGAGTAAGCAAATAAGCGAAATGAACCCATAGAACGCTTATTTGGCTTCTATCTATGCATTCTGACACTCCACCAATATGTTTTGCTTCAATTTGGCTCATTTTACAAAAGTGCTTATTTCTGGAGTGAACATGCAGTTCCACTCAAGAGTAAGCAACTAAGCGAAATGAACCCATAGAACGCTTATTTGTCTTCTTTCTATGCATTCTGACACTCCAACAATATGTTTTGCTTCAATTTGGCTCATTTTACAAAGGTGCTTATTTCTGGAGTGAACATGCAGTTCTACTCAAGAGTAAGCAACTAAGCGAAATAAACCTATAGAACGCTTATTTGTCTGTTATCTTTGCATTCTGACACTCCACCAATATGTTTTGCTTCAATTTGGCTCATTTTACAAAAGTGCTTATTTCTGGAGTGAACATGCAGTTCTACTCAAGAGTAAGCAACTGAGCGAAATAAACCTATAGAACGCTTATTTGTCTGTTATCTATGCATTCTGACACTCCAACAATGTGTTTTGCTTCAGTTTGCTCATTTTACAAGGGTGCTTATTTCTTGAGTGAACTTGCAGTTCTACTCAAGCGTAAGCAACTAAGCGAAATAAACCTATAGAACGCTTATTTGTCTGTTATCTATGCATTCTGACACTCCAACAATATGTTTTGCTTCAATTTGGCTCATTTTACAAAGGTGCTTTTTTATTGAGTGAACATGCAGTTCTACTCTAGAGTAAGCAACTAAGCGAAATAAACCTAGAGAACGCTTATTTGGCTTCTATCTAGGCATTCTGACACTCCACCAATATGTTTTGCTTCAATTTGGCTCATTTTACAAAAGTGCTTATTTCTGGAGTGAACATGCAGTTCTACTCTAGAGTAAGCAACTAAGCGAAATAAACCTATAGAACGCTTATTTGGCTTCTATCTATGCATTCTGACACTCCACCAATATGTTTTGCTTCAATTTGGTTCATTTTAGAAAGTTGTTTATTTCTGGAGTGCCCATGCATTTCTACTCAAGAGTAAGCAAATAAGCTTTCTAAACGTATAGAACGCTTATTTGTCTTCTTTCTATGCATTCTGACACTCCAACAATGTGTTTTGCGTCAATTTGGCTCATTTTACAAGGGTGCTTATTTCTGGAGTGAACATGCAGTTCTACTCAAGAGTAAGCAACTAAGCGAAATAAACCTATAGAACGCTTATTTGGCTTCTATCTATGCATTCTGACACTCCACCAATATGTTTTGCTTCAATTTGGCTCATTTTACAAAAGTGCTTATTTCTGGAGTGAACATGCAGTTCCACTCAAGAGTAAGCAACTAAGCGAAATAAACCTATAGAACGCTTATTTGGCTGTTATCTATGCATTCTGACACTCCAACAATGTGTTTTGCTTCAGTTTGGCTCATTTTACAAGGGTGCTTATTTCTTGAGTGAACTTGCAGTTCTACTCAAGAGTAAGCAACTAAGCGAAATAAACCTATAGAACGCTTATTTGGCTTCTATCTATGCATTCTGACACTCCACCAATATGTTTTGCTTCAATTTGGCTCATTTTACAAAAGTGCTTATTTCTGGAGTGAACATGCAGTTCTACTCTAGAGTAAGCAACTAAGCGAAATAAACCTATAGAACGCTTATTTGGCTTCTATCTAGGCATTCTGACACTCCACCAATATGTTTTGCTTCAATTTGGCTCATTTTAGAAAGTTGCTTTTTTTTTAAACATACTTTTTATTAATTTTACAAAATACAAAAAAAAAAAACGGTACATACATAAACACCTTTTCCACCTCCTTCCTACCCACCCACATGGGTCCTCCCCTGCCACAGAAGTATCCCATGTATGTGAACAGTCAGAGATGGTCCATTTTATGCTTGGATTTCTGTCCTCCTCCCCCTCCCCTGACCCCAAAGCCCCCCCCCTGCCACCAGGGAGCTCCAGCAAACCAGGGCAGTACGCAGGAGGCCATCCATCCAACCATCTATTGTCATACCAAAAAAAGAGAAAAATAGAAATAGGAAAAAAGAGAAAAAAGAAAGGGCAAAAAAGAGAAAAAAACAATACAAAACAGAAAAAATTTTCTTACATTCATAATTGTAAAACCATATTTTGTGGGCTTCCCCTCCCCCCCCTTCCCCGGTTTTCATCCCTTTTTTATCATCTGCAACAGTTTCTTACTTTATAAAAATACACCTTTGTATCTTATACAACTTATAAATCAATTGTTAACATTTTCATCTAATATTCAAATCCCTGAAAAATCAAACTCCCATTTTATCTTCCCGTGCCTAATTTTTACTCCCTCTATAAGCCTCCATATTTTCACATTTTTCCAAAATCCATTCACTTTTAAAACTATAACTATTCTCAATTTAACCTTACATCCCCGATTACCGGCTCCACCCCCCCAATCCAGCAAATTCCATAATCAGCAGACCAGTTATAAACCTGTTAATCCATCCTTATAATCACAACATCACTTTCCCTTCACCCCATCCCCTGTTTACAGTCTTTTGCCATCCAGGCCACCATACAGGACCCCTGAATTTCTTCTCTTCTCTGCATATTTTTTCCTTCTTCCCTGTGGGCGTTCTGGAGTTCCAGTAATACCAATCGTGCCCCCCTCAAAGGCAGGGCACTCCATCCAACTTTTTGTAGAGTAAAGTCATCATTTTTTTCGTGGTGTGCTTCATTTTGTGTTGAATCATCACAGTCCTCATCTTCATCTTTTCCTTCCAAATCACAGTCACCATCATTGTCATTCTCACATTCATCTTTTTCAGTGTCAAAAGCTTCATCTTCTAAAAAATCATATTCTGCCATCACCATCTGAAATTGTTGCTGTAACTCTTGCCGTCGTGTCTCCTCTTGACATAGTTCTATTCTTGTTTCCCACATTAAGGTCAAAACAGACCGCTGGAACTCAGGGGAACACTTTTTTGTTGACATAGTTCAATCCTGCCAAGGTCAAAACTTGTCACGTGGGGTGGAATATGATCACAGTTTATTTTCTCGACTCCATTTTAACAAACTGGCTGCATTCTTCAAGTCTTATTAACAATAAAGTTCGAACTCACATTTCACAAACATTTAAACCAAAAAAGAAATTCCACAAAGTCCAGAAATACAAAGTGAAATAAAAATTGACTTATAAATCCTGATCAACTCACTGGGTTGTCTGGGCTGCCGGCTCCCGAGGAAAAGAAAGGTTTTTCTTAGTCTTTACCTCTTGCTGCAGGGCACTCACAACCACAGTCTCTCTCCCCTTTCACCCTGCATCAAAGGGGAGATTCTCTTTGATGCCTTTGAGGGATCCTTTTGAATTGCAAATCTTCTGTTTACGGCTTCGGGTTTCTATTTACTGTCTCTTTTGTTGCCTTGGGGGGGGTGTGGCTTCCTCTTTTCTCCCCTCTCTCCCAGATCCAAATTGTTTTATAATCCAAATCGTGAGGTTACTTACAGTCTTGTTTACAATCGTTTTATTTTCGGAAGAATCGAGCGCTCTCCGCCTTCGGCTTGAAGCTTCTCCCTGCTAGAATAACGTTGCCGCTCAAAATGGCCCCCGCGACTTCTACCCTCCTCGCCCCGGAGCTCTTATTAGAGCTAGCCGAAGGGTTGGGGAGTCCGGATTGGGGCTGTGCCGAGCAAATTTGCCCCCGGGACGCCCTTCCCGAGGTTCTAAGGGGCGCAGCGTCGCTCTCGCTGCCCTCCCCACTCCTAGCAGGGACGGGCCGTCTCGGAGACGAGACGAAACCCCGCCGATCGGCGCTGGCGCTGAACCCGGAAGCCCATTTTAGAAAGTTGCTTATTTCTGGAGTGCCCATGCATTTCTACTCAAGAGTAAGCAAAAAAGCTTTCTAAACGTATAGAACGCTTATTTGTCTTCTTTCTATGCATTCTGACACTCCAACAATGTGTTTTGCGTCAATTTGGCTCATTTTACAAGGGTGCTTATTTCTGGAGTGAACATGCAGTTCTACTCAAGAGTAAGCAACTAAGCGAAATAAACCTATAGAACGCTTATTTGGCTTCTATCTATGCATTCTGAAACTCCACCAATATGTTTTGCTTCAATTTGGCTCATTTTACAAAAGTGCTTATTTCTGGAGTGAACATGCAGTTCCTCTCAAGAGTAAGCAACTAAGCGAAATAAACGTATAGAACGCTTATTTGTCTTCTTTCTATGCATTCTGACACCCCAACAATGTGTTTTGCTCCAATTTGGCTCATTTTACAAGGGTGCTTATTTCTTGAGTGAACTTGCAGTTCTACTCAAGAGTAAGCAACTAAGCGGAATGAACCCATAGAACGCTTATTTGTCTTCTTTCTATGCATTCTGACACTCCAACAATGTGTTTTGCGTCAATTTGGCTCATTTTACAAGGGTGCTTATTTCTTGAGTGAACATGCAGTTCTACTCAAGAGTAAGCAACTAAGCAAAATAAACCTGTAGAACGCTTATTTGTCTTCTGTCTATGCATTCTGACACTCCAACAATGTGTTTTGCTTCAATTTGGCTCATTTTACAAAGGTGCTTATTTCTGGAGTGAACATGCAGTTCTACTCAAGAGTAAGCAACTAAGCGAAATAAACCTATGGAACGCTTATTTGTCTGTTATCTATGCATTCTGACACTCCAACAATGTGTTTTGCTTCAGTTTGGCTCATTTTACAAGGGTGCTTATTTCTTGAGTGAACTTGCAGTTCTACTCAAGAGTAAGCAACTAAGCGAAATGAACCCATAGAACGCTTATTTGTCTTCTTTCTATGCATTCTGACACTCCAACAATATGTTTTGCTTCAATTTGGCTCATTTTACAAAGGTGCTTATTTCTGGAGTGAACATGCAGTTCTACTCAAGAGTAAGCAACTAAGCGAAATAAACTTATAGAATGCTTATTTGTCTGTTATCTATGCATTCTGACACTCCACCAATATGTTTTGCTTCAATTTGGCTCATTTTACAAAAGTGCTTATTTCTGGAGTGAACATGCAGTTCTACTCAAGAGTAAGCAACTAAGCGAAATAAACCTATAGAACGCTTATTTGGCTGTTATCTATGCATTCTGACACTCCAACAATGTGTTTTGCTTCAGTTTGGCTCATTTTACAAGGGTGCTTATTTCTTGAGTGAACTTGCAGTTCTACTCAAGAGTAAGCAACTAAGCGAAATGAACCCATAGAACGCTTATTTGTCTTCTTTCTATGCATTCTGACACCCCAACAATGTGTTTTGCTTCAATTTGGCTCATTTTACAAGGGTACTTATTTCTTGAGTGAACATGCAGTTCTACTCAAGAGTAAGCAAATAAGCGAAATGAACCCATAGAACGCTTATTTGGCTTCTATCTATGCATTCTGACACTCCACCAATATGTTTTGCTTCAATTTGGCTCATTTTACAAAAGTGCTTATTTCTGGAGTGAACATGCAGTTCCACTCAAGAGTAAGCAACTAAGCGAAATAAAGTCATAGAACGCTTATTTGCCTTCTATCTATGGATTCCGACACTCCAACAATGTGTTCTGCTTCAATTTGGCTCATTTTACAAAGGTGCTTATTGCTGGAATGAATATGCAGTTCTACTCAAGAGTAAGCAACTCAGCGAAATAAAGCCATAGAACGCTTATTTGCCTTCTATTTATGCATTCTGACACTCCAACAATGTGCTCTGCTTCAATTTGGCTCATTTTACAAAGGTGCTTATTGCTGGAGTGAATATGCCATTCTACTCAAGAGTAAGCAACTCAACGAAATAAAGCCATAGAACGCTTATTTGCCTTCTATCTATGCATTCTGACACTCCAACAATGTGTTCTGCTTCAATTTGGCTCATTTTACAAACGTGCTTATTTCTGGAGTGAATATGCAGTTCTACTCAAGAGTAAGCAACTAAGCTAAATAAAGCCATAGAACGCATATTTGCCTTCTATCTATGCATTCCGACACTCCAACAATGTGTTCTGCTTCAATTTGGCTCATTTTACAAACGTGCTTATTTCTGGAGTGAATATGCAGTTCTACTCAAGAGTAAGCAACTAAGCGAAATAAAGCCATAGAACGCATATTTGCCTTCTATCTATGCATTCTGACACTCCAACAATGTGTTCTGCTTCAATTTGGCTCATTTTACAAAGGTGCTTATTTCTGGAGAGCAGATGCATTTCTACTCAAGAGTAAGCAACTAAGCGAAATAAAGCCATAGAACGCTTATTTGCCTTCTATCTATGCATTCTGACACTCCAACAATGTGTTCTGCTTCAATTTGGCTCATTTTACAAAGGTGCTTATTGCTGGAGTGAATATGCAGTTCTACTCAAGAGTAAGCAACTAAGCGAAATAAAGCCATAGAACGCTTATTTGCCTTCTATCTATGCATTCTGACACTCCAACAATGTGTTCTGCTTCAATTTGGCTCATTTTACAAAGGTGATTATTTCTGGAGTGAACATTCAGTTCTACTCAAGAGTAAGCAACTAAGCGAAATAAAGCCATAGAACGCTTATTTGCCTTCTATCTATGCATTCTGACACTCCAACAATGTGTTCTGCTTCAATTTGGCTCATTTTACAAAGGTGCTTATTTATGGAGTGAATATGCAGTTCTACTCAAGAGTAAGCAACTAAGCTAAATAAAACCATAGAACGCATATTTGCCTTCTATCTATGCATTCTGACACTCCAACAATGTGTTCTGCTTCAATTTGGCTCATTTTACAAAGGTGCTTATTTCTGGAGTGCACATGCAGTTCTACTCAAGAGTAAGCAACTAAGCGAAATAAAGCCATAGAACGCTTATTTGCCTTCTATCTATGCATTCCGACACTCCAACAATGTGTTCTGCTTCAATTTGGCTCATTTTACAAAGGTGATTATTTCTGGAGTGAACATGCATTTCTACTCAAGAGTAAGCAACTGAGCGAAATAAAGCCATAGAACGCTTATTTGCCTTCTATCTATGCATTCTGACACTCCAACAATGTGTTCTGCTTCAATTTGACCATAGCTGCCAAGTTTTCCCTTTTCTCGCGAGGAAGCCTATTCAGCATGAGGGAAAATCCCTTAAAAAAGGGATAACTTGGCAGCTATGAATTTGGCTCATTTTACAAAGGTGCTTATTGCTGGAGTGAATATGATGTTCTACTCAAGAGTAAGCAACTCAGCGAAATAATGCCATAGAACGCTTATTTGCCTTATATCTATGCATTCCGACACTACAACAATGTGTTCTGCTTCAATTTGGCTCATTTTACAAAGGTGCTTATTGCTGGAGTGAATATGCATTTCTACTCAAGGGTAAGCAACTAAGCGAAATAAAGCCATAGAACGCTTATTTGCCTTCTATCTGTGCATTCCGACACTCCAACAATGTGTTCTGCTTCAATTTGGCTCATTTTACAAAGGTGATTATTTCTGGATTGAACATGCATTTCTACTCAAGAGTAAGCAACTAAGCGAAATAAAGCCATAGAACGCTTATTTGCCTTCTATCTATGCATTCTGACACTCCAACAATGTGTTCTGCTTCAATTTGGCTCCTTTTACAAAGGTGCTTATTTATGGAGTGAATATGCAGTTCTACTCAAGAGTAAGCAACTAAGCTAAATAAAGCCATAGAACGCATATTTGCCTTCTATCTATGCATTCTGACACTCCAACAATGTGTTCTGCTTCAATTTGGCTCATTTTACAAAGGTGCTTATTTCTGGAGTGCACATGCAGTTCTACTCAAGAGTAAGCAACTAAGCGAAATAAAGCCATAGAACGCTTATTTGCCTTCTATCTATGCATTCCGACACTCCAACAATGTGTTCTGCTTCAATTTGGCTCATTTTACAAAGGTGATTATTTCTGGATTGAACATGCATTCCTACTCAAGAGTAAGCAACTGAGCGAAATAAAGCCATAGAACGCTTATTTGCCTTCTATCTATGCATTCTGACACTCCAACAATGTGTTCTGCTTCAATTTGGCTCATTTTACAAACGTGCTTATTTCTGGAGAGCAGATGCATTTCTACTCAAGAGTAAGCAACTAAGCGAAATAAAGCCATAGAACGCTTATTTGCATTCTATCTATGCATTCTGACACTCCAACAATGTGTTCTGCTTCATTTTGGCTCATTTTACAAAGGTGCTTATTGCTGGAGTGAATATGCAGTTCTACTCAAGAGTAAGCAACTAAGCGAAATAAAGCCATAGAACGCTTATTTGCCTTCTATTTATGCATTCTGACACTCCAACAATGTGTTCTGCTTCAAATTGGCCATAGCTGCCAAGTTTTCCCTTTTCTCGCGAGGAAGCCTATTCAGCATGAGGGAAAATCCCTTAAAAAGGGGATAACTTGGCAGCTATGAATTTGGCTCATTTTACAAAGGTGCTTATTGCTGGAGTGAATATGATGTTCTACTCAAGAGTAAGCAACTCAGCGAAATAATGCCATAGAACGCTTATTTGCCTTATATCTATGCATTCCGACACTACAATAATGTGTTCTGCTTCAATTTGGCTCATTTTACAAAGGTGCTTATTTCTGGAGTGCACATGCAGTTCTACTCAAGAGTAAGCAACTAAGCGAAATAAAGCCATAGAACGCTTATTTGCCTTCTATCTATGCATTCTGACACTCCAACAATGTGTTCTACTTCAATTTGGCTCATTTTACAAAGGTGATTATTTCTGGAGTGAACATGCATTTCTACTCAAGAGTAAGCAACTGAGCGAAATAAAGCCATAGAACGCTTATTTGCCTTCTATCTATGCATTCTGACACTCCAACAATGTGTTCTGCTTCAATTTGGCCATAGCTGCCAAGTTTTCCCTTTTCTCGCGAGGAAGCCTATTCAGCATAAGGGAAAATCCCTTAAAAAAAGGGATAACTTGGCAGCTATAAATTTGGCTCATTTTACAAAGGTGCTTATTTCTGGAGTGAATATGCAGTTCTACTCAAGAGTAAGCAACTCAGCGAAATAAAGCCATAGAACGCTTATTTGCCTTCTATTTATGCATTCTGACACTCCAACAATGTGCTCTGCTTCAATTTGGCTCATTTTACAAAGGTGCTTATTGCTGGAGTGAATATGCCATTCTACTCAAGAGTAAGCAACTCAACGAAATAAAGCCATAGAACGCTTATTTGCCTTCTATCTATGCATTCTGACACTCCAACAATGTGTTCTGCTTCAATTTGGCTCATTTTACAAACGTGCTTATTTCTGGAGTGAATATGCAGTTCTACTCAAGAGTAAGCAACTAAGCTAAATAAAGCCATAGAACGCATATTTGCCTTCTATCTATGCATTCCGACACTCCAACAATGTGTTCTGCTTCAATTTGGCTCATTTTACAAACGTGCTTATTTCTGGAGTGAATATGCAGTTCTACTCAAGAGTAAGCAACTAAGCGAAATAAAGCCATAGAACGCATATTTGCCTTCTATCTATGCATTCTGACACTCCAACAATGTGTTCTGCTTCAATTTGGCTCATTTTACAAAGGTGCTTATTTCTGGAGAGCAGATGCATTTCTACTCAAGAGTAAGCAACTAAGCGAAATAAAGCCATAGAACGCTTATTTGCCTTCTATCTATGCATTCTGACACTCCAACAATGTGTTCTGCTTCAATTTGGCTCATTTTACAAAGGTGCTTATTGCTGGAGTGAATATGCAGTTCTACTCAAGAGTAAGCAACTAAGCGAAATAAAGCCATAGAACGCTTATTTGCCTTCTATCTATGCATTCTGACACTCCAACAATGTGTTCTGCTTCAATTTGGCTCATTTTACAAAGGTGATTATTTCTGGAGTGAACATTCAGTTCTACTCAAGAGTAAGCAACTAAGCGAAATAAAGCCATAGAACGCTTATTTGCCTTCTATCTATGCATTCTGACACTCCAACAATGTGTTCTGCTTCAATTTGGCTCCTTTTACAAAGGTGCTTATTTATGGAGTGAATATGCAGTTCTACTCAAGAGTAAGCAACTAAGCTAAATAAAGCCATAGAACGCATATTTGCCTTCTATCTATGCATTCTGACACTCCAACAATGTGTTCTGCTTCAATTTGGCTCATTTTACAAAGGTGCTTATTTCTGGAGTGCACATGCAGTTCTACTCAAGAGTAAGCAACTAAGCGAAATAAAGCCATAGAACGCTTATTTGCCTTCTATCTATGCATTCCGACACTCCAACAATGTGTTCTGCTTCAATTTGGCTCATTTTACAAAGGTGATTATTTCTGGAGTGAACATGCATTTCTACTCAAGAGTAAGCAACTGAGCGAAATAAAGCCATAGAACGCTTATTTGCCTTCTATCTATGCATTCTGACACTCCAACAATGTGTTCTGCTTCAATTTGGCCATAGCTGCCAAGTTTTCCCTTTTCTCGCGAGGAAGCCTATTCAGCATAAGGGAAAATCCCTTAAAAAAAGGGATAACTTGGCAGCTATAAATTTGGCTCATTTTACAAAGGTGCTTATTTCTGGAGTGAATATGCAGTTCTACTCAAGAGTAAGCAACTCAGCGAAATAAAGCCATAGAACGCTTATTTGCCTTCTATTTATGCATTCTGACACTCCAACAATGTGCTCTGCTTCAATTTGGCTCATTTTACAAAGGTGCTTATTGCTGGAGTGAATATGCCATTCTACTCAAGAGTAAGCAACTCAACGAAATAAAGCCATAGAACGCTTATTTGCCTTCTATCTATGCATTCTGACACTCCAACAATGTGTTCTGCTTCAATTTGGCTCATTTTACAAACGTGCTTATTTCTGGAGTGAATATGCAGTTCTACTCAAGAGTAAGCAACTAAGCTAAATAAAGCCATAGAACGCATATTTGCCTTCTATCTATGCATTCCGACACTCCAACAATGTGTTCTGCTTCAATTTGGCTCATTTTACAAACGTGCTTATTTCTGGAGTGAATATGCAGTTCTACTCAAGAGTAAGCAACTAAGCGAAATAAAGCCATAGAACGCATATTTGCCTTCTATCTATGCATTCTGACACTCCAACAATGTGTTCTGCTTCAATTTGGCTCATTTTACAAAGGTGCTTATTTCTGGAGAGCAGATGCATTTCTACTCAAGAGTAAGCAACTAAGCGAAATAAAGCCATAGAACGCTTATTTGCCTTCTATCTATGCATTCTGACACTCCAACAATGTGTTCTGCTTCAATTTGGCTCATTTTACAAAGGTGCTTATTGCTGGAGTGAATATGCAGTTCTACTCAAGAGTAAGCAACTAAGCGAAATAAAGCCATAGAACGCTTATTTGCCTTCTATCTATGCATTCTGACACTCCAACAATGTGTTCTGCTTCAATTTGGCTCATTTTACAAAGGTGATTATTTCTGGAGTGAACATTCAGTTCTACTCAAGAGTAAGCAACTAAGCGAAATAAAGCCATAGAACGCTTATTTGCCTTCTATCTATGCATTCTGACACTCCAACAATGTGTTCTGCTTCAATTTGGCTCCTTTTACAAAGGTGCTTATTTATGGAGTGAATATGCAGTTCTACTCAAGAGTAAGCAACTAAGCTAAATAAAGCCATAGAACGCATATTTGCCTTCTATCTATGCATTCTGACACTCCAACAATGTGTTCTGCTTCAATTTGGCTCATTTTACAAAGGTGCTTATTTCTGGAGTGCACATGCAGTTCTACTCAAGAGTAAGCAACTAAGCGAAATAAAGCCATAGAACGCTTATTTGCCTTCTATCTATGCATTCCGACACTCCAACAATGTGTTCTGCTTCAATTTGGCTCATTTTACAAAGGTGATTATTTCTGGAGTGAACATGCATTTCTACTCAAGAGTAAGCAACTGAGCGAAATAAAGCCATAGAACGCTTATTTGCCTTCTATCTATGCATTCTGACACTCCAACAATGTGTTCTGCTTCAATTTGGCTCATTTTACAAACGTGCTTATTTCTGGAGAGCAGATGCATTTCTACTCAAGAGTAAGCAACTAAGCGAAATAAAGCCATAGAACGCTTATTTGCCTTCTATCTATGCATTCTGACACTCCAACAATGTGTTCTGCTTCATTTTGGCTCATTTTACAAAGGTGCTTATTGCTGGAGTGAATATGCAGTTCTACTCAAGAGTAAGCAACTAAGCGAAATAAAGCCATAGAACGCTTATTTGCCTTCTATTTATGCATTCTGACACTCCAACAATGTGTTCTGCTTCAATTTGGCTCATTTTACAAAGGTGCTTATTTCTGGAGTGCACATGCAGTTCTACTCAAGAGTAAGCAACTAAGCGAAATAAAGCCATAGAACGCTTATTTGCCTTCTATCTATGCATTCTGACACTCCAACAATGTGTTCTGCTTCAATTTGGCTCATTTTACAAAGGTGCTTATTTCTGGAGTGAGCATGCATTTCTACTCAAGAGTAAGCAACTGAGCGAAATAAAGCCATAGAACGCTTATTTGCCTTCTATCTATGCATTCTGACACTCCAACAATGTGTTCTGCTTCAAATTGGCCATAGCTGCCAAGTTTTCCCTTTTCTCGCGAGGAAGCCTATTCAGCATGAGGGAAAATCCCTTAAAAAAGGGATAACTTGGCAGCTATGAATTTGGCTCATTTTACAAAGGTGCTTATTGCTGGAGTGAATATGATGTTCTACTCAAGAGTAAGCAACTCAGCGAAATAATGCCATAGAACGCTTATTTGCCTTATATCTATGCATTCCGACACTACAATAATGTGTTCTGCTTCAATTTGGCTCATTTTACAAAGGTGCTTATTGCTGGAGTGAATATGCATTTCTACTCAAGGGTAAGCAACTAAGGGAAATAAAGCCATAGAACGCTTATTTGCCTTCTATCTGTGCATTCCGACACTCCAACAATGTGTTCTGCTTCAATTTGGCTCATTTTACAAAGGTGATTATTTCTGGATTGAACATGCATTCCTACTCAAGAGTAAGCAACTAAGCGAAATAAAGCCATAGAACGCTTATTTGCCTTCTATCTATGCATTCTGACACTCCAACAATGTGTTCTGCTTCAATTTGGCTCATTTTACAAAGGTGCTTATTGCTGGAGTGAATATGAAGTTCTACTCAAGAGTAAGCAACTAAGCGAAATAAAGCCATAGAACACTTATTTGCCTTCTATCTATGCATTCTGACACTCCAACAATGTGTTCTACTTCAATTTGGCTCATTTTACAAAGGTGATTATTTCTGGAGTGAACATTCACTTCTACTCAAGAGTAAGCAACTAAGCGAAATAAAGCCATAGAACGCTTATTTGCATTCTATCTATGCATTCTGACACTCCAACAATGTGTTCTGCTTCAATTTGGCTCCTTTTACAAAGGTGCTTATTTATGGAGTGAATATGCAGTTCTACTCAAGAGTAAGCAACTAAGCTAAATAAAGCCATAGAACGCATATTTGCCTTCTATCTATGCATTCTGACACTCCAACAATGTGTTCTGCTTCAATTTGGCTCATTTTACAAAGGTGCTTATTTCTGGAGTGCACATGCAGTTCTACTCAAGAGTAAGCAACTAAGCGAAATAAAGCCATAGAACGCTTATTTGCCTTCTATCTATGCATTCCGACACTCCAACAATGTGTTCTGCTTCAATTTGGCTCATTTTACAAAGGTGATTATTTCTGGAGTGAACATGCATTTCTACTCAAGAGTAAGCAACTGAGCGAAATAAAGCCATAGAACGCTTATTTGCCTTCTATCTATGCATTCTGACACTCCAACAATGTGTTCTGCTTCAATTTGGCCATAGCTGCCAAGTTTTCCCTTTTCTCGCGAGGAAGCCTATTCAGCATAAGGGAAAATCCCTTAAAAAAAGGGATAACTTGGCAGCTATAAATTTGGCTCATTTTACAAAGGTGCTTATTGCTGGAGTGAATATGCCGTTCTACTCAAGAGTAAGCAACTCAGCGAAATAAAGCCATAGAACGCATATTTGCCTTATATCTATGCATTCCGACACTACAACAATGTGTTCTGCTTCAATTTGGCTCATTTTACAAAGGTGCTTATTGCTGGAGTGAATATGCAGTTCTACTCAAGAGTAAGCAACTAAGGGAAATAAAGCCATAGAACGCTTATTTGCCTTCTATCTGTGCATTCCGACACTCCAACAATGTGTTCTGCTTCAATTTGGCTCATTTTACAAAGGTGATTATTTCTGGATTGAACATGCATTTCTACTCAAGAGTAAGCAACTAAGCGAAATAAAGCCATAGAACGCTTATTTGCCTTCTATCTATGCATTCTGACACTCCAACATTGTGTTCTGCTTCAATTTGGCTCATTTTACAAAGGTGCTTATTTATGGAGTGAATATGCAGTTCTACTCAAGAGTAAGCAACTAAGCGAAATAAAGCCATAGAACGCATATTTGCCTTCTATCTATGCATTCTGACACTCCAACAATGTGTTCTGCTTCAATTTGGCTCATTTTACAAAGGTGCTTATTTCTGGAGAGCACATGCAGTTCTACTCAAGAGTAAGCAACTAAGCGAAATAAAGCCATAGAACGCTTATTTGCCTTCTATCTATGCATTCCGACACTCCAACAATGTGTTCTGCTTCAATTTGGCCATAGCTGCCGAGTTTTCCCTTTTCTCGCGAGTAAGCCTATTCAGCATAAGGGAAAATCCCTCAAAAAAAGGGATAACTTGGCAGCTATGAATTTGGCTCATTTTACAAAGGTGCTTATTGCTGGAGTGAATATGCCGTTCTACTCAAGAGTAAGCAACTCAGCGAAATAAAGCCATAGAACGCTTATTTGCCTTATATCTATGCATTCCGACACTACAACAATGTGTTCTGCTTCAATTTGGCTCATTTTACAAAGGTGCTTATTGCTGGAGTGAATATGCAGTTCTACTCAAGAGTAAGCAACTAAAGGAAATAAAGCCATAGAACGCTTATTTGCCTTCTATCTGTGCATTCCGACACTCCAACAATGTGTTCTGCTTCAATTTGGCTCATTTTACAAAGGTGATTATTTCTGGATTGAACATGCATTTCTACTCAAGAGTAAGCAACTCAGCGAAATAAAGCCATAGAACTCTTATTTGCCTTCTATCTATGCATTCTGACACTCCAACAATGTGTTCTGCTTCAATTTGGCTCATTTTACAAAGGTGCTGTCACAGATGGGGGGTTGGCTACTCCCGAGTAAGCACTCCACACATCCTCTGGATTTTCATAGTTTTATTGTGCATGCTATATACAGTGGTGAGATGTCTCAAATCATGTCTGCTCTGCATGGGGCAGAAGCCCACAATGGCGTCCCGTGGGCTCTGACCCCCCTTTTAAGACTGGGCATCCAAACGCCCCTCCTCCTTGCTCTATGGGTCCTCCGTGGTCCCAAACCAGGCTCCTGAGGTGCCGTTCCCTCTCCTCCCTCCTTTCCAGCCCCTGCTGAAGCTAGCTCCTCCCCTGCTTCCCTGCTACCAACCTGGAGCTGAGCCACCAGGACTCTGCAGAGCCCTGGACCCGTCTTAACCCTTCCTGTTCCTGATTTGAACTCCCAGACTTGCTGCTGCTCTCCCATCTGATGGAAGTAAGCAGAGTGGGCTGCTCTCTGCAAGCCCTCTCTCTTACATCCACCCCCCCTCCAGGCTCCCCCCCCCTTTCTGAGGCCTGGTTTGCCTGGTCTGATGTCTGTAAAGAGGGCTGGAAGCCTGACAGGTCTTCCTCCTCTGTAGTGTGTGTAAAATCCTGTTCCCAGTCGGTGCTGGGTGGCTGGTCCGTGTAGTTCCTTCCGTTGTCATCCTCCTCCTCCCTCTGGAAAATTGCTTCCGATTCCCGGAGGGCTCCTTGGGTCTGCGTCTCCCCTGCTCCCCACCTGGGATCGCCCTCCCCCTCTGTGTTCCCTGTGCTACTGACGTGTGGTGGTTTGGGTCTGTGGGAGAAAGGAGCGTGCAGTTCCAGTGTGCGGTCCTCCCCTTGCATGGTGTGCGTGGTTGCCTCCGCGTTTTGGGAAGCAGGAGTGCCCTGCCTGGCCATCAGACATTTTAACCCCCCCTCCCCCCACCGGGAGCCCGGGCTCGCTGTGGCACTGTAGACCTCCTCCTCTTCCTTTCTTTCTGGAACATCTTGGCTGCCTTCTCCCTCCACCCTTCTGTCTAGTGTCTTTTGTGTGATTTCCTCCCCCTCCCTCCTGTCAGCGTCTTGTGTTGGATGTGTGTCACGTCCTCTGAACCTTGGGCTTTCCCTAAAGTGTGAGAGCAAAGACCTGTGACCCACGGGATGGACCTTTCTCGCTGTAGGTACTTCCCCCCTGAAGGTGACAGGGTTGATCTGTGTCAGAACCTTGAAGGGCCCCAGCCTTCTGGGTGCCAGCTTCTTCCCCCTTCCCCCCATGGGAAGGCCTTCTGACCACAGCCAGACCCTGTCCCCTCCGTGGAAGACCTTCTCCAGTCCCCCGTGATGGTCTGCCCCCTCCTTGTAAGCCTCATTGCTCCTTGCCACGTCTCCATCCAGTTGTTGGTGTACTGTCTCCCTCCTCTCACCCCATGCCTCAATAGGTGGTCCCCCAATCTCCCCCTCCCCCTGCTCTGGGAAGGCTCTGGGGTTTCGCCCAAGACTGGCCTTACCGGGTGTGAGCCTCGTGAAGACATGTACTGCATGCCCCTCCGTGGGGTTGTCATGATATTGCCTGAGAATCTTCCCTCTGAGGGAGTCCTGGGGCATATACCGGGCATCATTGCTAAAGAGTAACCCCTCTTTCTCTGCAAGCCCTTCCCCTGCCCCTTCTCCCTCCCTCAAGTCCCTCCGTATGTTCTGGGTAAAAGTGTCCTCTTTGGTGAGTTGGCTCAGTTTCTCTTCCTGCATCCCCGCCTCGGCGTCGTTCCATCCGCCTGGGGAGCTGATGTGGTGCGATCCTGAGGATTCTCCTTCTTTCCTGCAGTGCTCCTTGCCGTCTGCATCTCCAAAGGTGAGATCTCCCCGGCGCTGGCTGCCCACAGGGTCATTGTCCATTAAGTCCAAAGCTAGCACTTCTGCGTGCTTGTTCACTGTCATCTTCCGAGAGGGGGTCTGTTGCGTGACCTCACCCTCCTGCAATTCCCTGCCGTCTATGGCCGAGACGCTCATGGGAAGCTTCCTTGGGAAAAGGGGAATCTGATTCTGCCTAGCAAAGTCCACCGATAGGAAATCATTGCTGCTGCCCCTGCAGAGAAGCCCGACTGTCTCCTGGGTCTGGCCTCTTGGCAGCTGCAGACTTACTTCCATCTCTTTGTCGTGCTGTGGGGTGTTACAGGAGGGCTCAGTTGTTGGTGCTCTGCCTGGCCCCTCCCCTCCTGATCTGGCATCCAGGCTTGTGTCTGTGCCTGCCTGCTCTCGCCATTCCTTCCTCTGGGGGCAGTGTTCCACCCAGTGGCTGGGTGCATTGTAAAGGCATCTCCCGCCTTTCTCTTCCCTCTGTTTTCCTGCGTCAGCGTTTGAAAGTACCCGCGCGCGGGCTTTGTCCCTCTGCATCACATCTGGCTGGAGGGGTCTGTGCTGAGCTGTAGCTGCCTTCCAGGGACTGTATGGGAGCTTGTGGCCGCTGCCTTTCCCCTCCGTCTGTCCCCTCTGCCCGGACTCGCCTCTCAGCCTCCTGCACTTCCACGCCACCATGCCTCTCAGCCTTAGAGCCAGCTTGTGCTGAGGGTCGCCCTACAAAGTGCTGGCCCGTCCCGAGTGTCCTCTCTGTTTGTCCAGCCTCCACTCCTCCGACTTGGCTGTGTTCAGAGCTGCTCGGTTCACTAAGCCTGGCTTCCCCTGTGCCCGGGTGCCTACCTGGTGCTTGAGCCGTTCCATAGTTGCAGGGTGCTGGCTGCAGCTTGCTCTCTGCTACACCCCTCACGCATGCCAATCCTCCCTTGGCATCTCTCTCTTCTGCTTTAGATGCTGCCAACTTCATGCCGGCTGCTACATTTGCAGCCCTCTTCCCTCGGGGTAGCCATCAAAAGATTGTGGGCTTGCTGTCACAGATGGGGGGTTGGCTACTCCCGAGTAAGCACTCCACACATCCTCTGGATTTTCATAGTTTTATTGTGCATGCTATATACAGTGGTGAGATGTCTCAAATCATGTCTGCTCTGCATGGGGCAGAAGCCCACAATGGCGTCTCGTGGGCTCTGACCCCCCTTTTAAGACTGGGCATCCAAACGCCCCTCCTCCTTGCTCTATGGGTCCTCCGTGGTCCCAAACCAGGCTCCTGAGGTGCCGTTCCCTCTCCTCCCTCCTTTCCAGCCCCTGCTGAAGCTAGCTCCTCCCCTGCTTCCCTGCTACCAACCTGGAGCTGAGCCACCAGGACTCTGCAGAGCCCTGGACCCGTCTTAACCCTTCCTGTTCCTGATTTGAACTCCCAGACTTGCTGCTGCTCTCCCATCTGATGGAAGTAAGCAGAGTGGGCTGCTCTCTGCAAGCCCTCTCTCTTACAGGTGCTTATTGCTGGAGTGAATATGCAGTTCTTCTCAAGAGTAAGCAACTAAGCGAAATAAAGTCATAGAACGCTTATTTGCCTTCTATCTATGCATTCCGACACTCCAACAATGTGTTCTGCTTCAATTTGGCTCATTTTACAAAGGTGCTTATTGCTGGAGTGAATATGCAGTTCTACTCAAGAGTAAGCAACTCAGCGAAATAAAGCCATAGAACGCTTATTTGCCTTCTATCTATGCATTCTGACACTCCAACAATGTGCTCTGCTTCAATTTGGCTCATTTTACAAAGGTGCTTATTGCTGGAGTGAATATGCCGTTCTACTCAAGAATAAGCAACTCAGCGAAATAAAGCCATAGAACGCTTATTTGCCTTATATCTATGCATTCTGACACTCCAACAATGTGTTCTGCTTCAATTTGGCTCATTTTACAAAGGTGCTTATTTCTGGAGAGCAGATGCATTTCTACTCAAGAGTAAGCAACTAAGCGAAATAAAGCCATAGAACGCTTGTTTGCCTTCTATCTATGCATTCTGACACTCCAACAATGTGTTCTGCTTCAATTTGGCTCATTTTACAAAGGTGCTTATTGCTGGAGTGAATATGCAGTTCTACTCAAGAGTAAGCAACTAAGCGAAATAAAGCCATAGAACGCTTATTTGCCTTCTATCTATGCATTCTGACACTCCAACAATGTGTTCTGCTTCAATTTGGCTCATTTAACAAAGGTGCTTATTGCTGGAGTGAATATGCAGTTCTACTCAAGAGTAAGCAACTAAGCGAAATAAAGCCATAGAACGCTTATTTGCCTTCTATCTATGCATTCTGACACTCCAACAATGTGTTCTGCTTCAATTTGGCTCATTTTACAAAGGTGCTTATTGCTGGAGTGAATATGCAGTTCTACTCAAGAGTAAGCAACTAAGCGAAATAAAGTCATAGAACGCTTATTTGCCTTCTATCTATGCATTCCGACACTCCAACAATGTGTTCTGCTTCAATTTGGCTCATTTTACAAAGGTGCTTATTGCTGGAGTGAATATGCCGTTCTACTCAAGAGTAAGCAACTCAGCGAAATAAAGCCATAGAACGCTTATTTGCCTTCTATCTATGCATTCCGACACTCCAACAATGTGTTCTGCTTCAATTTGGCTCATTTTAAAAAGGTGCTTATTTCTGGATTGAACATGCATTTCTACTCAAGAGTAAGCAACTCAGCGAAATAAAGCCATAGAACGCTTATTTGCCTTCTATCTATGCATTCTGACACTCCAACAATGTGTTCTGCTTCAATTTGGCTCATTTTACAAAGGTGATTATTCCTGGAGTGCAGATGCATTTCTACTAAAGAGTAAGCAACTAAGCGAAATAAAGCCATAGAACGCTTATTTGCCTTCTATCTATGCATTCTGACACTCCAACAATGTGTTCTGCTTCAATTTGGCTCATTTTACAAAGGTGCTTATTTCTGGAGTGAACATGCAGTTCTACTCAAGAGTAAGCAACTAAGCGAAATAAAGCCATAGTACGCTTATTTGCCTTCTATCTATGCATTCTGACACTCCAACAATGTGTTCTGCTTCAATTTGGCTCATTTTACAAAGGTGCTTATTTCTGGAGTGCAGATGCATTTCTACTCAAGAGTAAGCAACTAAGCGAAATAAAGCCATAGAACGCATATTCGCCTTCTATGCATTCTGACACTCCAACAATGTGTTCTGCTTCAATTTGGTTCATTTAACAAAGGTGCTTATTGCTGGAGTGAATATGCAGTTCTACTCAAGAGTAAGCAACTAAGCGAAATAAAGCCATAGAACGCTTATTTGCCTTCTATCTATGCATTCTGACACTCCAACAATGTGTTCTGCTTCAATTTGGCTCATTTTACAAAGGTGCTTATTGCTGGAGTGAATATGCAGTTCTACTCAAGAGTAAGCAACTAAGCGAAATAAAGCCATAGAACGCTTATTTGCCTTCTATCTATGCATTCCGACACTCCAACAATGTGTTCTGCTTCAATTTGGCTCATTTTACAAAGGTGCTTATTGCTGGAGTGAACATGCATTTCTACTCAAGAGTAAGCAACTAAGCGAAATAAAGCCATAGAACGCTTATTTGCCTTCTATCTATGCATTCTGACACTCCAACATTGTGTTCTGCTTCAATTTGGCTCATTTTACAAAGGTGCTTATTTATGGAGTGAATATGCAGTTCTACTCAAGAGTAAGCAACTAAGCGAAATAAAGCCATAGAACGCTTATTTGTCTTCTTTCTATGCATTCTGACACTCCAACAATGTGTTCTGCTTCAATTTGGCTCATTTTACAAAGGTGCTTATTTCTGGAGAGCACATGCAGTTCTACTCAAGAGTAAGCAACTAAGCGAAATAAAGCCATAGAACGCTTATTTGCCTTCTATCTATGCATTCCGACACTCCAACAATGTGTTCTGCTTCAATTTGGCCATAGCTGCCAAGTTTTCCCTTTTCTCGTGAGTAAGCCTATTCAGCATAAGGGAAAATCCCTCAAAAAAAGGGATAACTTGGCAGCTATGAATTTGGCTCATTTTACAAAGGTGCTTATTGCTTATTGCTTATTGCTGGAGTGCAGATGCAAAAACTTAGTTGGTCTTTAAGGTGCTACTGAAGGAATTTTTTTATATTGCTGGAGTGAATATGCCGTTCTACTCAAGAGTAAGCAACTCAGCGAAATAAAGCCATAGAACGCTTATTTGCCTTATATCTATGCATTCCGACACTACAACAATGTGTTCTGCTTCAATTTGGCTCATTTTACAAAGGTGCTTATTGCTGGAGTGAATATGCAGTTCTACTCAAGAGTAAGCATATGCAGTTCTACTCAAGAGTAAGCAACTAAAGGAAATAAAGCCATAGAACGCTTATTTGCCTTCTATCTGTGCATTCTGACACTCCAACATTGTGTTCTGCTTCAATTTGGCTCATTTTACAAAGGTGCTTATTTATGGAGTGAATATGCAGTTCTACTCAAGAGTAAGCAACTAAGCGAAATAAAGCCATAGAACGCTTATTTGTCTTCTTTCTATGCATTCTGACACTCCAACAATGTGTTCTGCTTCAATTTGGCTCATTTTACAAAGGTGATTATTTCTGGATTGAACATGCATTTCTACTCAAGAGTAAGCAACTCAGCGACAATGTGTTCTGCTTCAATTTGGCTCATTTTACAAAGGTGCTTTAAGGTGCTACTGAAGGAATTTTTTTATATTGCTGGAGTGAATATGCCGTTCTACTCAAGAGTAAGCAACTAAGCGAAATAAAGCCATAGAACGCTTATTTGCCTTCTATCTATGCATTCTGACACTCCAACAATGTGTTCTGCTTCAATTTGGCTCATTTTACAAAGGTGCTTATTGCTGGAGTGAATATGCAGTTCTACTCAAGAGTAAGCAACTAAGCGAAATAAAGCCATAGAACGCTTATTTGCCTTCTATCTATGCATTCCGACACTCCAACAATGTGTTCTGCTTCAATTTGGCTCATTTTACAAAGGTGCTTATTGCTGGAGTGAACATGCATTTCTACTCAAGAGTAAGCAACTCAGCGAAATAAAGCCATAGAACGCTTATTTGCCTTATATCTATGCATTCCGACACTCCAACAATGTGTTCTGCTTCAATTTGGCTCATTTTACAAAGGTGCTGCAGTTGCTGGAGTGAATATGCAGTTCTTCTCAAGAGTAAGCAACTAAGCGAAATAAAGTCATAGAACGCTTATTTGCCTTCTATCTATGCATTCCGACACTCCAACAATGTGTTCTGCTTCAATTTGGCTCATTTTACAAAGGTGCTCATTGCTGGAGTGAATATGCAGTTCTACTCAAGAGTAAGCAACTCAGCGAAATAAAGCCATAGAACGCTTATTTGCCTTCTATCTATGCATTCTGACACTCCAACAATGTGCTCTGCTTCAATTTGGCTCATTTTTACAAAGGTGCTTATTGCTGGAGTGAATATGCCGTTCTACTCAAGAGTAAGCAACTCAGCGAAATAAAGCCATAGAACGCTTATTTGCCTTATATCTATGCATTCTGACACTCCAACAATGTGCTCTGCTTCAATTTGGCTCATTTTACAAACGTGCTTATTTCTGGAGTGAATATGCAGTTCTACTCAAGAGTAAGCAACTAAGCGAAATAAAGCCATAGAACGCATATTTGCCTTCTATCTATGCATTCTGACACTCCAACAATGTGTTCTGCTTCAATTTGGCTCATTTTACAAAGGTGCTTATTTCTGGAGAGCAGATGCATTTCTACTCAAGAGTAAGCAACTAAGCGAAATAAAGCCATAGAACGCTTATTTGCCTTCTATCTATGCATTCTGACACTCCAACAATGTGTTCTGCTTCAATTTGGCTCATTTTACAAAGGTGCTTATTGCTGGAGTGAATATGCAGTTCTACTCAAGAGTAAGCAACTAAGCGAAATAAAGCCATAGAACGCTTATTTGCCTTCTATCTATGCATTCTGACACTCCAACAATGTGTTCTGCTTCAATTTGGCTCATTTAACAAAGGTGCTTATTGCTGGAGTGAATATGCAGTTCTACTCAAGAGTAAGCAACTAAGCGAAATAAAGCCATAGAACGCTTATTTGCCTTCTATCTATGCATTCTGACACTCCAACAATGTGTTCTGCTTCAATTTGGCTCATTTTACAAAGGTGCTTATTGCTGGAGTGAATATGCAGTTCTACTCAAGAGTAAGCAACTAAGCGAAATAAAGTCATAGAACGCTTATTTGCCTTCTATCTATGCATTCCGACACTCCAACAATGTGTTCTGCTTCAATTTGGCTCATTTTACAAAGGTGCTTATTGCTGGAGTGAATTTGCAGTTCTACTCAAGAGTAAGCAACTCAGCGAAATAAAGCCATAGAACGCTTATTTGCCTTCTATCTATGCATTCTGACACTCCAACAATGTGTTCTGCTTCAATTTGGCTCATTTTACAAAGGTGCTTATTTCTGGAGTGAATATGCAGTTGTACTCAAGAGTAAGCAACTAAGCTAAATAAAGCCATAGAACGCATATTTGCATTCTATCTATGCATTCTGACACCCCAACAATGTGTTCTGCTTCAATTTGGCTCATTTTACAAAGGTGCTTATTTCTGGAGTGCACATGCAGTTCTACTCAAGAGTAAGCAACTAAGCGAAATAAAGCCATAGAACGCTTATTTGCCTTCTATCTATGCATTCTGACACTCCAACAATGTGTTCTGCTTCAATTTGGCTCATTTTACAAAGGTGATTATTTCTGGATTGAACATGCATTTCTACTCAAGAGTAAGCAACTCAGCGAAATAAAGCCATAGAACGCTTATTTGCCTTCTATCTATGCATTCTGACACTCCAACAATGTGTTCTGCTTCAATTTGGCTCATTTTACAAAGGTGCTTATTGCTGGAGTGACTATGCCGTTCTACTCAAGAGTAAGCAACTCAGCGAAATAAAGCCATAGAACGCTTATTTGCCTTCTATCTATGCATTCTGACACTCCAACAATGTGTTCTGCTTCAATTTGGCTCATTTTACAAAGGTGCTTATTGCTGGAGTGAATATGCAGTTCTACTCAAGAGTAAGCAACTAAGCTAAATAAAGCCATAGAACGCATATTTGCCTTCTATCTATGCATTCTGACACTCCAACAATGTGTTCTGCTTCAATTTGGCTCATTTTACAAAGGTGCTTATTTCTGGAGTGCACATGCAGTTCTACTCAAGAGTAAGCAACTAAGCGAAATAAAGCCATAGAACGCTTATTTGCCTTCTATCTATGCATTCCGACATTCCAACAATGTGTTCTGCTTCAATTTGGCTCATTTTACAAAGGTGATTATTTCTGGATTGAACATGCATTTCTACTCAAGAGTAAGCAACTCAGCGAAATAAAGCCATAGAACGCTTATTTGCCTCCTATCTATGCATTCTGACACTCCAACAATGTGTTCTGCTTCAATTTGGCTCATTTTACAAAGGTGCTTATTTCTGGAGTTGAGATGCATTTCTACTCAAGAGTAAGCAACTAAGCGAAATAAAGCCATAGAACGCATATTTGCCTTCTATGCATTCTGACACTCCAACAATGTGTTCTGCTTCAATTTGGTTCATTTAACAAAGGTGCTTATTGCTGGAGTGATTATGCAGTTCTACTCAAGAGTAAGCAACTAAGCGAAATAAAGCCATAGAACGCTTATTTGCCTTCTATCTATGCTTTCTGACACTCCAACAATGTGTTCTGCTTCAATTTGGCTCATTTTACAAAGGTGCTTATTGCTGGAGTGAATATGCAGTTCTACTCAAGAGTAAGCAACTAAGCGAAATAAAGCCATAGAACGCTTATTTGCCTTCTATCTATGCATTCCGACACTCCAACAATGTGTTGTGCTTCAATTTGGCTCATTTTACAAAGGTGCTTATTGCTGGAGTGAATATGCAGTTCTACTCAAGAGTAAGCAACTCAGCGAAATAAAGCCATAGAACGCTTATTTGCCTTCTATCTATGCATTCTGACACTCCAACAATGTGTTCTGCTTCAATTTGGCTCATTTTACAAAGGTGCTTATTTCTGGTGTGCAGATGCATTTCTACTCAAGAGTAAGCAACTAAGCGAAATAAAGCCATAGTACGCTTATTTGCCTTCTATCTATGCATTCTGACACTCCAACAATGTGTTCTGCTTCAATTTGGCTCATTTTACAAAGGTGCTTATTTCTGGAGAGCAGATGCATTTCTACTCAAGAGTAAGCAACTAAGCGAAATAAAGCCATAGAACGCTTATTTGCCTTCTCTCTATGCATTCTGACACTCCAACAATGTGTTCTGCTTCAATTTGGCTCATTTTTCAAAAGTTCTTATTGCTGGAGTGAATATGCAGTTCTACTCAAGAATAAGCAACTAAGCGAAATAAAGCCATAGAACGCTTATTTGCCTTCTATCTATGCATTCTGACACTCCAACAATGTGTTCTGCTTCAATTTGGCTCATTTTACAAAGGTGCTTATTTCTGGAGTGCACATGCAGTTCTACTCAAGAGTAAGCAACTAAGCGAAATAAAGCCATAGAACGCTTATTTGCCTTCTATCTATGCATTCCGACACTCCAACAATGTGTTCTGCTTCAATTTGGCTCATTTTACAAAGGTGCTTATTGCTGGAGTGACTATGCCGTTCTACTCAAGAGTAAGCAACTCAGCGAAATAAAGCCATAGAACGCTTATTTGCCTTATATCTATGCATTCTGACACTCCAACAATGTGCTCTGCTTCAATTTGGCTCATTTTACAAAGGTGATTATTTCTGGAGTGAACATGCAGTTCTACTCAAGAGTAAGCAACTAAGCGAAATAAAGCCATAGAACGCTTATTTGCCTTCTATCTATGCATTCTGACACTCCAACAATGTGTTCTGCTTCCATTTGGCTCATTTTACAAAGGTGCTTATTGCTGGAGTGAATATGCAGTTCTACTCAAGAATAAGCAACTAAGCGAAATAAAGCCATAGAACGCTTATTTGCCTTATATCTATGCATTCTGACACTCCAACAATGTGCTCTGCTTCAATTTGGCTCATTTTACAAAGGTGATTATTTCTGGAGTGAACATGCAGTTCTACTCAAGAGTAAGCAACTAAGCGAAATAAAGCCATAGAACGCTTATTTGCCTTCTATCTATGCATTCTGACACTCCAACAATGTGTTCTGCTTCCATTTGGCTCATTTTACAAAGGTGCTTATTGCTGGAGTGAATATGCAGTTCTACTCAAGAATAAGCAACTAAGCGAAATAAAGCCATAGAACGCTTATTTGCCTTCTATCTATGCATTCTGACACTCCAACAATGTGTTCTGCTTCAATTTGGCTCATTTTACAAAGGTGCCTATTTCTGGAGTGCAGATGCATTTCTACTCAAGAGTAAGCAACTAAGCGAAATAAAGCCATAGAACGCATATTTGCCTTCTATGCATTCTGACACTCCAACAATGTGATCTGCTTCAATTTGGTTCATTTAACAAAGGTGCTTATTGCTGGAGTGAATATGCAGTTCTACTCAAGAGTAAGCAACTAAGCGAAATAAAGCCATAGAACGCTTATTTGCCTTCTATCTATGCATTCTGACACTCCAACAATGTGTTCTGCTTCAATTTGGCTCATTTTACAAAGGTGCTTATTGCTGGAGTGAATTTGCAGTTCTACTCAAGAGTAAGCAACTCAGCGAAATAAAGCCATAGAACGCTTATTTGCCTTCTATCTATGCATTCTGACACTCCAACAATGTGTTCTGCTTCAATTTGGCTCATTTTACAAAGGTGCTTATTTCTGGAGTGAATATGCAGTTCTACTCAAGAGTAAGCAACTAAGCTAAATAAAGCCATAGAACGCATATTTGCATTCTATCTATGCATTCTGACACTCCAACAATGTGTTCTGCTTCAATTTGGCTCATTTTACAAAGGTGCTTATTTCTGGAGTGCACATGCAGTTCTACTCAAGAGTAAGCAACTAAGCGAAATAAAGCCATAGAACGCTTATTTGCCTTCTATCTATGCATTCTGACACTCCAACAATGTGTTCTGCTTCAATTTGGCTCATTTTACAAAGGTGATTATTTCTGGATTGAACATGCATTTCTACTCAAGAGTAAGCAACTCAGCGAAATAAAGCCATAGAACGCTTATTTGCCTTCTATCTATGCATTCTGACACTCCAACAATGTGTTCTGCTTCAATTTGGCTCATTTTACAAAGGTGCTTATTGCTGGAGTGACTATGCCGTTCTACTCAAGAGTAAGCAACTAAGCGAAATAAAGCCATAGAACGCTTATTTGCCTTCTATCTATGCATTCTGACACTCCAACAATGTGTTCTGCTTCAATTTGGCTCATTTTACAAAGGTGCTTATTTCTGGAGTTGAGATGCATTTCTACTCAAGAGTAAGCAACTAAGCGAAATAAAGCCATAGAACGCATATTTGCCTTCTATGCATTCTGACACTCCAACAATGTGTTCTGCTTCAATTTGGTTCATTTAACAAAGGTGCTTATTGCTGGAGTGAATATGCAGTTCTACTCAAGAGTAAGCAACTAAGCGAAATAAAGTCATAGAACGCTTATTTGCCTTCTATCTATGCATTCCGACACTCCAACAATGTGTTCTGCTTCAATTTGGCTCATTTTACAAAGGTGCTTATTGCGGGAGTGACTATGCCGTTCTACTCAAGAGTAAGCAACTAAGCGAAATAAAGCCATAGAACGCTTATTTGCCTCCTATCTATGCATTCTGACACTCCAACAATGTGTTCTGCTTCAATTTGGCTCATTTTACAAAGGTGCTTATTGCTGGAGTGAATATGCAGTTCTACTCAAGAGTAAGCAACTAAGCGAAATAAAGTCATAGAACGCTTATTTGCCTTCTATCTATGCATTCCGACACTCCAACAATGTGTTCTGCTTCAATTTGGCTCATTTTACAAAGGTGGTTATTGCTGGAGTGAATATGCAGTTCTACTCAAGAATAAGCAACTAAGCGAAATAAAGCCATAGAACGCTTATTTGCCTTCTATCTATGCATTCTGACACTCCAACAATGTGTTCTGCTTCAATTTGGCTCATTTTACAAAGGTGCTTATTTCTGGAGTGCACATGCAGTTCTACTCAAGAGTAAGCAACTCAGCGAAATACAGCCATAGAACGCTTATTTGCCTTCTATCTATGCATTCTGACACTCCAACAATGTGTTCTGCTTCAATTTGGCTCATTTTACAAAGGTGCTTATTGCTGGAGTGAATATGCAGTTCTATTCAAGAGTAAGCAACTAAGCGAAATAAAGCCATAGTACGCTTATTTGCCTTCTATCTATGCATTCTGACACTCCAACAATGTGTTCTGCTTCAATTTGGCTCATTTTACAAAGGTGCTTATTTCTGGAGTGCAGATGCATTTCTACTCAAGAGTAAGCAACTAAGCGAAATAAACCCATAGAACACATATTTGCCTTCTATGAATTCTGACACTCCAACAATGTGTTCTGCTTCAATTTGGTTCATTTAACAAAGGTGCTTATTGCTGGAGTGAATATGCAGTTCTACTCAAGAGTAAGCAAGTAAGCGAAATAAAGCCATAGAACGCTTATTTGCCTTCTATCTATGCATTCTGACACTCCAACAATGTGTTCTGCTCCAATTTGGCTCATTTTACAAAGGTGCTTATTTGCTGGAGTGAATATGCAGTTCTACTCAAGAGTAATCAACTAAGCGAAATAAAGCCATAGAACGCTTATTTGCCTTCTATCTATGCATTCCGACACTCCAACAATGTGTTCTGCTTCAATTTGGATGATTTTACAAAGGTGCTTATTGCTGGAGTGAATATGCAGTTCTACTCAAGAGTAAGCAACTCAGCGAAATAAAGCCATAGAACGCTTCTTTGCCTTCTATCTATGCATTCTGACACTCCAACAATGTGTTCTGCTTCAATTTGGATCATTTTACAAAGGTGCTTATTTCTGGAGTGAACATGCAGTTCTACTCAAGAGTAAGCAACTAAGCGAAATAAAGCCATAGAACGCTTATTTGCCTTCTATCTATGCATTCTGACACTCCAACATTGTGTTCTGCTTCAATTTGGCTCATTTTACAAAGGTGCTTATTTCTGGAGTGAATATGCAGTTCTACTCAAGAGTAAGCAACTCAGCGAAATAAAGCCATAGAACGCATATTTGCCTTCTATCTATGCATTCTGACACTCCAACAATGTGTTCTGCTTCAATTTGGCTCATTTTACAAAGGTGCTTATTTCTGGAGTGCACATGCAGTTCTACTCAAGAGTAAGCAACTAAGCGAAATAAAGCCATAGAACGCTTATTTGCCTTCAATCTATGCATTCCGACACTCCAACAATGTGTTCTGCTTCAATTTGGCTCATTTTACAAAGGTGCTTATTTCTGGAGTGAACATGCAGTTCTACTCAAGAGTAAGCAACTCAGCGAAATAAAGCCATAGAACGCTTATTTGCCGAACTTCCGGTCCGTCGCGGCGGAGAGAAGGACGCAGGGACTTTGCGTGCCGAAGTCCCTGGCCTCGCGGGGGGGGGGGGAAGTCCGCAGAGCGAGCGGACTCCCCGTAAAAACACCGGGTAGATAGTCCCGGTGACTCACGCGCCCAGCAGCTGCTCCGTTTTGCGGATCCCCTGCTGCCCGAGAGCTCAATAGAGCGATCGAGAGCCGGCGGGGTGGAACCGCGGGAGCCATTTTGGGCTATACCTTACCTCCGAGAAGCGAAGCTCCGAGTCCTGACCCGGCAAGCGGCGGATTCTTCCGAACAAAATTAAAGATTTCCATAAAGTAAGTGGAACGTTTATTTGGACTATAAAATCACTAATTGGAAAAATAGGAGAGACTTTAAAGAAACGGAAGTCGGTCTCTTCCTAATGGAAAACCGGGAGGCGTTTTAAATAAACTCAAGCCGAAAGAGAAAAAAGTTTCAGGGTCGGTGGACCCGAGAGAAAGAGAGACTTTTCTGAACCTTCCCAGCTCCCGAGTCCGGCACCCCTCGAGGTACAGCATTATCGAGGGGAAGAGTGTTTTGACAGCTGTCAAAAGCTGTCAAACTGTCAAAAGATCGGGTGGATTTTATCGCGCTGCTGTCAACAGTAAAAAATTGTTTGAAAGTGAGGCAGAACTATTTAATTTGGAATCAAGAGTGGATTTGTGATTGAGTTAAAGACAAAGGAAAAGAACAGCCAAAATGGAGTCGATCGTCTAACAGGAAGGAATTTTCCAGCACCCTTTGCTCCCTATCTCCTGTTTGTCTGCGGTTAAGAGAAGTATGAAAACAAAGTACTCTCGAGCCTTCCAGGAGGCGGTGCTGAACTATCTACAAACATGGGAGGACATTTACAAGGAACGGCAACATCCCAATTTACCATCAGTTGAGGCTGAAGTCCAAGTTCAGGACTTAGAGGATAACTTGGACTTGGAGGCTGTGGAGTTTGAGACTGTGTATGAGGAGAAACAACTTGATGAGAATCTGGAAGGGGACTTGGGCTATAAAAAATATGTCTGGGATGAAGCAAAGCACGGATTTCAAAAGGAAGAGAAACAAGCAGAGCAAGAAAATGAGAAGATCAATGGAATCGAAGATCCTGGAGGGGTTAAAATGTTGAGTGGTGTTATTGAGGGATGGGAAAGACAGGGGCAGGGGGGGACAAAGGCCAGGAGATGGAACTGGGAAAGAACAGGGGTGGGGTGAAAATCTTAGTTAAAAGGTTTTGTTTTGGCTTTTGAAAGACGGTTTTCGAAATTTTGGCTTGTCAATGGAAATGCTGATCCAATTGGGGGAAAAGACTTAGGGAGAAGGGATGGAGGGTAAAAAAAAGGAAAAAAATGCTGTATTTTCTGGAGGGTGTTAGAAGAATGGCTGAGGAAAGAATTTTTAGGTTAAATACTAATGTTTGTGAGTTCAGATAAGTGTCTGGGCAGAGAGCTGCCTATCCTCCTCTCCTTATTCTGAGATACCCAGTGGCAGGGGGTGCTCGGAGGGGGGAGGAGGGGGTGGAAGGAAACCCAGACGCAATAATGGAACCTTGGAAGTGCTGTGCCCTGCGGGTTTCTCTTGTGGCAGGAGGGGGTCTGTGGGAGGGCAGCATGGAAAAGGAGGAGGATTAAAGTTAATATTACAAGAATAAGATTTTGATTTGGAATAGGAAACCCGCCATAAGTAATTAGAGATTGTCAGGAAAACCAGAAGGAAGAGTATCGAGGAAGTCACAATTATAATGTTATGATGATAAGAATTGGGAATTTATAACTTTTCCCTATTGTTGATGTGTTGTTTGTATTTGTTTAAATATGCTTATGAAAGAGCTGGGGGAAACCAATCCTCAGAGCTCCTCCACTCCTGTCCCTTCAGTGGCAGGGGAGGGATGTGGGGGGAGGAGGGAGGGGGGAGGCTAAACCCAACTTACAATGGACCCCTTTGATTCTTAATGCACACGGGTACTACCGGTGGCAGAGGTGGACCGGTGGGTGGAGGGAAAACGAAGGGACAGTGTTATATTGTATGTTTTGTTTGTTTTGTCTGTATAAAATTAATAAAAATTATTTTTTTAAAAAAAAAATAGAACGCTTATTTGCGTTCTATCTATGCATTCCGACACTCCAACAATGTGTTCTGCTTCAATTTGGCTCATTTTACGAAGGTGATTATTTCTGGAGTGAACATGCATTTCTACTCAAGAGTAAGCAACTCAGCGAAATAAAGCCATAGAACGCTTATTTGCCTTCTATCTATGCATTCTGACACTCCAACAATGTGTTCTGCTTCAATTTGGCTCATTTTACAAAGGTGCTTATTGCTGGAGTGAATATGCCGTTCTACTCAAGAGTAAGCAACTAAGCGAAATAAAGCCATAGTACGCTTATTTGCCTTCTATCTATGCATTCTGACACTCCAACAATGTGTTCTGCTTCAATTTGGCTCATTTTACAAAGGTGCTTATTGCTGGAGTGAATATGCCGTTCTACTCAAGAGTAAGCAACTCAGCGAAATAAAGCCATAGAACGCTTATTTGCCTTCTATCTATGCATTCTGACACTCCAACAATGTGTTCTGCTTCAATTTGGCTCATTTTACAAAGGTGCTTATTGCTGGAGTGAATATGCAGTTCTACTCAAGAGTAAGCAACTAAGCGAAATACAGCCATAGAACGCTTATTTGCCTTCTATCTATGCATTCTGACACTCCAACAATGTGTTCTGCTTCAATTTGGCTCATTTTACAAAGGTGCTTATTGCTGGAGTGAATATGCAGTTCTACTCAAGAGTAAGCAACTCAGCGAAATAAAGCCATAGTACGCTTATTTGCCTTCTATCTATGCATTCTGACACTCCAACAATGTGTTCTGCTTCAATTTGGCTCATTTTACAAAGGTGATTATTTCTGGAGTGCAGATGCAGTTCTACTCAAGAGTAAGCAACTAAGCGAAATAAACCCATAGAACGCATATTTGCCTTCTATGCATTCTGACACTCCAACAATGTGTTCTGCTTCAATTTGGTTCATTTAACAAAGGTGCTTATTGCTGGAGTGAATATGCAGTTCTACTCAAGAGTAAGCAAGTAAGCGAAATAAAGCCATAGAACGCTTATTTGCCTTCTATCTATGCATTCTGACACTCCAACAATGTGTTCTGCTTCAATTTGGCTCATTTTACAAAGGTGCTTATTGCTGGAGTGAATATGCAGTTCTACTCAAGAGTAAGCAACTAAGCGAAATAAAGTCATAGAACGCTTATTTGCCTTCTATCTATGCATTCTGTGAGGGACAGGGGATATCGCGAAGTCCCTCCCCTCCTGAGTTCAAGCCCGTCCCCGAGCAAAGGGGAAAGCAGGGAGAGTTCCGATTCCAGTGGGGAAGCAGGAAGTCGTGTCCGAGGCTCAGGCAAGGTAGAGGAGCCAGGGTCCCAGGTGGGACAGGAAGGGGCAAGTAAGGGGGGAAGACCCATCCCCCCAACTCCAGAATTACGCAGGAAGAGGAGGGGCAAGAGGATGGGTCTGCCAAAGCTTTTGTGTTGGAGAAAGACGCGCCAAAAGCCATTAGGAGGTTCTGAAACCGACTGACAACATCGCTCCGTGTAAATAGCAATGACTTGAGCACTGTAAATACGCAGCACCAATAAAAGAATAAAATGCAGAGCTGCGTAGCGTCGTTACTCTGAAGTAGTCCACTCCGGCCACTGTGACAGCAACCTCCTAATCTTTTTTGGGCTACTTTGGAGTTGCCGGGATGAGCGTGTCAGAGGCGGAGAAGTGGCGGCAGATCGCTGAGCAAGCCCAGCTAGAACTGCAACAGCTGTCGCTGCAGGCGCAGGGAGAATTGAAGGCAGCTAAAGAGGAGACTAAGAAGGTCCAGGACGACCGGCTACAACTTGCGGAACAGGTGAGAGAGCTCCAGGAAAAAGAGCAGCATTTAAGGGCGGTGGCGGTAGACCTCCAAAACAAGCTGGATGCAGAGAAAAACAAGGCGGGAGGGGCACCCCAAGTCCAAGTGCTGCCAGGAAGGAGAGCCGGGACCCTAGTAAGCAAGTTCAATGGAGACCCGAAGGAGTTTCAGGGCTTTGAGACTGAGATTGTGTATGCTCTTGAGCTGCACCACGATGAGTTCCCTGATGATGAGCACAGAGTAGCGTTTATTGTGGAGCACCTTACAGGGGCGGCCAGGGAGTGGCTAAGACCGTTAATTGCAACAAGGAATCCTTGCATGAAGAATGTCAAACTATTTCTAGAAGGTTTGAAAACGATGTATTCGTCCGATAGTCATATGGACCAGACTAAGGAGGAACTTCATAATTTACGCCAAGGAAATATGACAGTTCGCGCGTATTGGGCGAAATTCACCATGCTGGTGCACAGATTGGGGTGGGATCTGGAGTCTGCCCCTGTCACAGTGGCCGGAGTGGACTACTTCAGAGTAACGACGCTACGCAGCTCTGCATTTTATTCTTTTATTGGTGCTGCGTATTTACAGTGCTCAAGTCATTGCTATTTACACGGAGCGATGTTGTCAGTCGGTTTCAGAACCTCCTAATGGCTTTTGGCGCGTCTTTCTCCAACACAAAAGCTTTGGCAGACCCATCCTCTTGCCCCTCCTCTTCCTGCGTAATTCTGGAGTTGGGGGGATGGGTCTTCCCCCCTTACTTGCCCCTTCCTGTCCCACCTGGGACCCTGGCTCCTCTACCTTGCCTGAGCCTCGGACACGACTTCCTGCTTCCCCACTGGAATCGGAACTCTCCCTGCTTTCCCCTTTGCTCGGGGACGGGCTTGAACTCAGGAGGGGAGGGACTTCGCGATATCACCTGTCCCTCACATCCACCCCCCTCCCAAGCTCTCCTTCACCCCTCCCCAGGCCCCCCCCATGTGTCGGTGACGACTGGAAGCCTAAAAACTCGGTGCTCTCCGAGCCCGTTGGTGTGAACACCTCCCCCCAGTCCTGCGAGCCCCCCCCTTCCGCCTGGGAGGACGGGAATCCCAAAAAGTCCGTGGCGTCAGAGCTGGTGGGGGTAAAAATGTTTTGCCAATCTGCTCCTTCCTCTGACTGGGTGGATCTTGGCGACACCCATACCTCATCCTCTGGTTCCTCAAACTCCGCTTCCCAGCGCCATGGTGAGCTGTTCTCCCGTGCCTCCTCCTCCTCCCCCTCCCTTTCCATGTGCCAGGGCTTGGGTCTGTGGGGAAAGAGGGCGTGAAATTCTTCCACCAAGAATTCCTCCTGTATCTGAGTGGCGGGAACCCATTCATTCTGGGACGGTGGAGCATCCTCCCATGCCATGAGGTACTCCAGGCCCCCCACCCCCCACCTTGAATCCAGGATGGCCGTGGCCTCATTGAGTTGCTCCCTGCTTTCCCTCTCCCCCCCTCCCTCGGGGGTTTGTTCGCTGTCTCTGAGCCTGCTGCTTTCCCTGTACGGCGACAGCAGCGATCTATGAAACACTGGATGCACCCTCATGTCCTCTGGCAGTGCCAGCCTGTATGCCACCGGGTTGACCTGTTGCGTGACCGTGAAGGGGCCCAGCCATTTGGGTGCCAGCTTTTTGCACCTCCCTCTGGTGGGAAGGCCCTCCGAGGACAACCACACCTTGTCCCCCACCCTGATGACCTCCCCTTGTCGCCTGTGGCGATCTGCCCCCTTTTTGTACGCTTCCTTGGCCCTCTCCAAGTGTTCTCTGAGCTGCTGGTGCACCGTCTCCAGTTCCTCTGCCCAATCCTCAGCCTGTGGGCCCTCCTCCTCCTCCTCCCTCTCCCTCTCTGGGAAAGATCTGAGGTCGCGCCCGTAATTGGCCTTAAAGGGCGACACCCCTGTGGAGACGTGCACTGCATTGTTGTAGGCAAATTCTGCTAGTGGCAAGCGATCCACCCAGTCCGTTTGCCGCTGGCTGACGTAGCATCTCAGGTACTGCTGCAGAATGGCGTTGACCCTCTCCGCTTGTCCGTTGGTCTGCGGGTGTCTAGCCGTCGACAAGCTGACCTCCACCTGCAGGAGGTTCATGAGCCGCCGCCAGAACCTGGAAACAAATTGGCGGCCACGATCCGAAATAACCCTTAAAGGTAATCCATGCAGTCTGAAAATGTGATCAACAAACAGTTTGGCTGTCTCTTCTGCCGAGACTGCCCTGGCACACGGTATAAAGTGACACATTTTGGACATGAGGTCCACCACCACCAACACTGCAGTCTTACCCCTGGACGAAGGCAGATCTGTGATGAAGTCCATGGACACCACTTCCCACGGCCTGTGTGGTGTGGCTAAGGGCTCCAGCAACCCTGGTGGCGCTGCTCTGACCACCTTCGCCCGCTGGCAGGTGGTACAGCCCCTTACATAGTCTCGAACATCTTCCCTCACCCCTGGCCACCAGAAGTGTCTCATGACTAGGTGAGTGGTCTTGTCCCTTCCAAAATGCCCCGCTGTAGGGTTGTCGTGCATCTGCTTGAGGACCGTACGTCGAAGCTGGGTGGTGGGTAGGTACAGCGCACCCTTGTAGAAAAGCAGCCCTCTGCGTTCTGCAAAGTCTTTTGCCTGCTCCCTCCCCCCTCTCAGTTCTCTGAAGATGCGGTTGGCAAATTCATCCGCTGCCGTCAGTGCTGTGAGTTCTGCCTCGCTCACCACTGCTGCTCCGCAGGACCATGCCGACGGGGGGAAAATGTGCCTTGGGGCTGGTGGCGCCTCCTCCTCCATGTACTCTGGCTTGCGGGAGAGGGCATCCGCCCTGACATTCTGCTCTCCTGGGATGTAGTGTATGGAGAAGTTGAAGTTCGAGAAGAACTCCGCCCACCGTATCTGCCGCTGGTTGAGCACCCTGGCAGTTCTCCAGAACTCCAGGTTCTTGTGGTCTGTGCACACCTGGATGGGGTGCTTGGCGCCCACCAGGAAGTGTCTCCAGTGCTGGAACGCCGCGTGGATCGCAAGAAGTTCCCGATCAAAAACTGTGTAGTTTCGCTCGGGCTGGGTCAACTTCCTGGAGAAGAAGGCACAGGGTCTCCACTCTCTGTTGGCGTCCAGTTGCAACAAAATGGCGCCCACAGCCTTATCAGAAGCATCTGTTTCAATGCGTAGGGGCGCGTCCTGAACCACGTGGAACAGGTTCTGGTCTGAGGCGAACACCCTCTTGAGGCTTTCGAACGCTGCTTGCGCCTCTGGTGTCCACCTGAACTTCTGCTTGCCTCTCAGGCAGTCAGTGATGGGAGCCGTAACTCGAGAGAAGTTCTTGATGAACTTCCTGTAGAAGTTGGCAAAGCCTAGTAGGCGTTGGGCATCTTTGCGCGTCCTGGGGCTGTGCCAGTCCAGGATGGTCTGCACCTTGTCCTTGTCCATTGCCAGCCCCTTGTCTGACAGCTTGTAGCCCAGGAAGTCCACCTCCTTGGTGTGAAACTTGCACTTCTCCAGCTTCACATACAGGTGGTTCTCCTTCAGGCGCTGTAACACCTCCCTGACGTCCTTCACGTGCTGCACTGGGTCGTTGGAGTAAATAAGGATGTCATCCAGAAAGACCAAGCATTTCCTGAAGAGTAGGGACCCCAGGACGTGGTGCATGAAGGCCTGGAAGCATGCTGAGCCCCCTTGCAACCCGAAGGGCATCACCAGATATTCAAAAGAGCCCAGAGGCGTGAACATCGTGGTTTTCCACTCATCGCCTTCCCGGATCCTGATCAAGTTGTACGCCCCCCTCAGGTCTAGCTTGGTGAAAATCTTGCCTCTGCGTGCCGCTGTCAGGAGATCATCCACTCTGGGCATGGGGAAAGCCACTGGCTCTGTCACCGAATTCAGCCGTCTAAAATCCACCACAAGACGGCGCTGTTGCGTGTCTTTCTTGTCCACCCAGAAGACCGGGCTGCCCCCTGCTGCCTTGCTTTCTCTGATGAACCCCCGCTTGAGGTTCTTGTCGATAAAAGCGCGCAGATCCTCCAGTTCCTGGTCTGACATGGCGTACAGCTTGGCTGGGGGTATAGTTGCCCCAGGCACCAGGTTGATCTGGCAGTCAAAAGGCCTGTGTGGGGGCAGGTGGTCGGACTCCGCTTCACTGAAGACCTCCTGCAGGTCCCAGTATGGTTTGGGTATCGCCTCACCCCCTTTGACGTGCATGGTGGCCACCGTGGCTATCGGAGGCCCCTCCCCTGGTTGGTGCTGCATGCAATGTTCCAGGCAAAAGTCCGATCCAAAAGTGATGCATCTCTGATGCCAACTTATGGAGGGGTCGTGGCGCGCCAGCCAGCTCATGCCCAAAACGATTGGGGGGTCTGAGATGGTGGTGACGTTGAATGCCAGTGTCTCTGAGTGCCTTCCAACCGTCATTCTCATGGGGGGGGTTTGATGAGTGATGGCCCCTCCCAGCAGCTCTCTGCCGTCAATGGTTGCCACGTGCAGAGGAAAATCCAGCTGCAGAAGCTGGATCTGGTGCTCTTCTGCAAAGTTTCTCGAGAAGAAGTTGGCTGAGGCACCACTGTCAATTAGGGCGAGGACCGTCAATGGATAGCCATTTGGGAGCGTGAGCGTCACTTCTAGAACCACTCCTGCTCTGGGAGGGGTGGGCTGGCTCTGCTCCTCTCTGTGCGGGTGGGTGGGCTGGGGCTGTTGTCTGCTGACTGTGCCTGGCTGCCGCCCCTTGTCTCCTGCAGCCAGGCTTTCCCGTTTCCCTGCTGTGGTGCTGCGTCAGTGGGGGAGGGCACAACCGTTCCCGCCTTTCCTTGCCACTCCCTGCGATGTGGGCAGTCTCTGACGAGATGCTGGGGGGAGTTGCAGAGAAAGCAATTCCCACCCCTTCCCTCCTTGCGTCTTGGCGCCGCTGGGGTTTGAAAAGCCCGCGCGCGCGCGCTATCAATCTGCATGGGTTCCTGGTCCTGACTGGCCCCAGGCGTGGCTTGAAAGGGTTGTTGAGGGAGTGGCTTCTCCTGCGACCGTGGGAACCAAGCCCGCTTTGCGCGCGTTGCTTGCTTGTCGCTCCATCTGGATTCCTGCCTCACCCCCACCGCCAGAGCCGCTTTGCTCAGTTGATCCATATTACTGGGCTTTGGACCTCTCGAGAGCTCATCCTTCACCTCCTCATGCAACCCCAAGTAAAACGCCGCTTGCATTGGGGCAGACTCCAGATCCCACCCCAATCTGTGCACCAGCATGGTGAATTTCGCCCAATACGCGCGAACTGTCATATTTCCTTGGCGTAAATTATGAAGTTCCTCCTTAGTCTGGTCCATATGACTATCGGACGAATACATCGTTTTCAAACCTTCTAGAAATAGTTTGACATTCTTCATGCAAGGATTCCTTGTTGCAATTAACGGTCTTAGCCACTCCCTGGCCGCCCCTGTAAGGTGCTCCACAATAAACGCTACTCTGTGCTCATCATCAGGGAACTCATCGTGGTGCAGCTCAAGAGCATACACAATCTCAGTCTCAAAGCCCTGAAACTCCTTCGGGTCTCCATTGAACTTGCTTACTAGGGTCCCGGCTCTCCTTCCTGGCAGCACTTGGACTTGGGGTGCCCCTCCCGCCTTGTTTTTCTCTGCATCCAGCTTGTTTTGGAGGTCTACCGCCACCGCCCTTAAATGCTGCTCTTTTTCCTGGAGCTCTCTCACCTGTTCCGCAAGTTGTAGCCGGTCGTCCTGGACCTTCTTAGTCTCCTCTTTAGCTGCCTTCAATTCCCCCTGCGCCTGCAGCGACAGCTGTTGCAGTTCTAGCTGGGCTTGCTCAGCGATCTGCCGCCACTTCTCCGCCTCTGACACGCTCATCCCGGCAACTCCAAAGTAGCCCAAAAATGATTAGGAGGTTGCTGTCACAGTGGCCGGAGTGGACTACTTCAGAGTAACGACGCTACGCAGCTCTGCATTTTATTCTTTTATTGGTGCTGCGTATTTACAGTGCTCAAGTCATTGCTATTTACACGGAGCGATGTTGTCAGTCGGTTTCAGAACCTCCTAATGGCTTTTGGCGCGTCTTTCTCCAACACAAAAGCTTTGGCAGACCCATCCTCTTGCCCCTCCTCTTCCTGCGTAATTCTGGAGTTGGGGGGATGGGTCTTCCCCCCTTACTTGCCCCTTCCTGTCCCACCTGGGACCCTGGCTCCTCTACCTTGCCTGAGCCTCGGACACGACTTCCTGCTTCCCCACTGGAATCGGAACTCTCCCTGCTTTCCCCTTTGCTCGGGGACGGGCTTGAACTCAGGAGGGGAGGGACTTCGCGATATCCCCTGTCCCTCACAGCCCCAATGCAAGCGGCGTTTTACTTGGGGTTGCATGAGGAGGTGAAGGATGAGCTCTCGAGAGGTCCAAAGCCCAGTAATATGGATCAACTGAGCAAAGCGGCTCTGGCGGTGGGGGTGAGGCAGGAATCCAGATGGAGCGACAAGCAAGCAACGCGCGCAAAGCGGGCTTGGTTCCCACGGTCGCAGGAGAAGCCACTCCCTCAACAACCCTTTCAAGCCACGCCTGGGGCCAGTCAGGACCAGGAACCCATGCAGATTGATAGCGCGCGCGCGCGGGCTTTTCAAACCCCAGCGGCGCCAAGACGCAAGGAGGGAAGGGGTGGGAATTGCTTTCTCTGCAACTCCCCCCAGCATCTCGTCAGAGACTGCCCACATCGCAGGGAGTGGCAAGGAAAGGCGGGAACGGTTGTGCCCTCCCCCACTGACGCAGCACCACAGCAGGGAAACGGGAAAGCCTGGCTGCAGGAGACAAGGGGCGGCAGCCAGGCACAGTCAGCAGACAACAGCCCCAGCCCACCCACCCGCACAGAGAGGAGCAGAGCCAGCCCACCCCTCCCAGAGCAGGAGTGGTTCTAGAAGTGACGCTCACGCTCCCAAATGGCTATCCATTGACGGTCCTCGCCCTAATTGACAGTGGTGCCTCAGCCAACTTCTTCTCGAGAAACTTTGCAGAAGAGCACCAGATCCAGCTTCTGCAGCTGGATTTTCCTCTGCACGTGGCAACCATTGACGGCAGAGAGCTGCTGGGAGGGGCCATCACTCATCAAACCCCCCCCATGAGAATGACGGTTGGAAGGCACTCAGAGACACTGGCATTCAACGTCACCACCATCTCAGACCCCCCAATCGTTTTGGGCATGAGCTGGCTGGCGCGCCACGACCCCTCCATAAGTTGGCATCAGAGATGCATCACTTTTGGATCGGACTTTTGCCTGGAACATTGCATGCAGCACCAACCAGGGGAGGGGCCTCCGATAGCCACGGTGGCCACCATGCACGTCAAAGGGGGTGAGGCGATACCCAAACCATACTGGGACCTGCAGGAGGTCTTCAGTGAAGCGGAGTCCGACCACCTGCCCCCACACAGGCCTTTTGACTGCCAGATCAACCTGGTGCCTGGGGCAACTATACCCCCAGCCAAGCTGTACGCCATGTCAGACCAGGAACTGGAGGATCTGCGCGCTTTTATCGACAAGAACCTCAAGCGGGGGTTCATCAGAGAAAGCAAGGCAGCAGGGGGCAGCCCGGTCTTCTGGGTGGACAAGAAAGACACGCAACAGCGCCGTCTTGTGGTGGATTTTAGACGGCTGAATTCGGTGACAGAGCCAGTGGCTTTCCCCATGCCCAGAGTGGATGATCTCCTGACAGCGGCACGCAGAGGCAAGATTTTCACCAAGCTAGACCTGAGGGGGGCGTACAACTTGATCAGGATCCGGGAAGGCGATGAGTGGAAAACCACGATGTTCACGCCTCTGGGCTCTTTTGAATATCTGGTGATGCCCTTCGGGTTGCAAGGGGGCTCAGCATGCTTCCAGGCCTTCATGCACCACGTCCTGGGGTCCCTACTCTTCAGGAAATGCTTGGTCTTTCTGGATGACATCCTTATTTACTCCAACGACCCAGTGCAGCACGTGAAGGACGTCAGGGAGGTGTTACAGCGCCTGAAGGAGAACCACCTGTATGTGAAGCTGGAGAAGTGCAAGTTTCACACCAAGGAGGTGGACTTCCTGGGCTACAAGCTGTCAGACAAGGGGCTGGCAATGGACAAGGACAAGGTGCAGACCATCCTGGACTGGCACAGCCCCAGGACGCGCAAAGATGCCCAACGCCTACTAGGCTTTGCCAACTTCTACAGGAAGTTCATCAAGAACTTCTCTCGAGTTACGGCTCCCATCACTGACTGCCTGAGAGGCAAGCAGAAGTTCAGGTGGACACCAGAGGCGCAAGCAGCGTTCGAAAGCCTCAAGAGGGTGTTCGCCTCAGACCAGAACCTGTTCCACGTGGTTCAGGACGCGCCCCTACGCATTGAAACAGATGCTTCTGATAAGGCTGTGGGCGCCATTTTGTTGCAACTGGACGCCAACAGAGAGTGGAGACCCTGTGCCTTCTTCTCCAGGAAGTTGACCCAGCCCGAGCGAAACTACACAGTTTTTGATCGGGAACTTCTTGCGATCCACGCGGCGTTCCAGCACTGGAGACACTTCCTGGTGGGCGCCAAGCACCCCATCCAGGTGTGCACAGACCACAAGAACCTGGAGTTCTGGAGAACTGCCAGGGTGCTCAACCAGCGGCAGATACGGTGGGCGGAGTTCTTCTCGAACTTCAACTTCTCCATACACTACATCCCAGGAGAGCAGAATGTCAGGGCGGATGCCCTCTCCCGCAAGCCAGAGTACATGGAGGAGGAGGCGCCACCAGCCCCAAGGCACATTTTCCCCCCGTCGGCATGGTCCTGCGGAGCAGCAGTGGTGAGCGAGGCAGAACTCACAGCACTGACGGCAGCGGATGAATTTGCCAACCGCATCTTCAGAGAACTGAGAGGGGGGAGGGAGCAGGCAAAAGACTTTGCAGAACGCAGAGGGCTGCTTTTCTACAAGGGTGCGCTGTACCTACCCACCACCCAGCTTCGACGTACGGTCCTCAAGCAGATGCACGACAACCCTACAGCGGGGCATTTTGGAAGGGACAAGACCACTCACCTAGTCATGAGACACTTCTGGTGGCCAGGGGTGAGGGAAGATGTTCGAGACTATGTAAGGGGCTGTACCACCTGCCAGCGGGCGAAGGTGGTCAGAGCAGCGCCACCAGGGTTGCTGGAGCCCTTAGCCACACCACACAGGCCGTGGGAAGTGGTGTCCATGGACTTCATCACAGATCTGCCTTCGTCCAGGGGTAAGACTGCAGTGTTGGTGGTGGTGGACCTCATGTCCAAAATGTGTCACTTTATACCGTGTGCCAGGGCAGTCTCGGCAGAAGAGACAGCCAAACTGTTTGTTGATCACATTTTCAGACTGCATGGATTACCTTTAAGGGTTATTTCGGATCGTGGCCGCCAATTTGTTTCCAGGTTCTGGCGGCGGCTCATGAACCTCCTGCAGGTGGAGGTCAGCTTGTCGACGGCTAGACACCCACAGACCAACGGACAAGCGGAGAGGGTCAACGCCATTCTGCAGCAGTACCTGAGATGCTACGTCAGCCAGCGGCAAACGGACTGGGTGGATCGCTTGCCACTAGCAGAATTTGCCTACAACAATGCAGTGCACGTCTCCACAGGGGTGTCGCCCTTTAAGGCCAATTACGGGCGCGACCTCAGATCTTTCCCAGAGAGGGAGAGGGAGGAGGAGGAGGAGGGCCCACAGGCTGAGGATTGGGCAGAGGAACTGGAGACGGTGCACCAGCAGCTCAGAGAACACTTGGAGAGGGCCAAGGAAGCGTACAAAAAGGGGGCAGATCGCCACAGGCGACAAGGGGAGGTCATCAGGGTGGGGGACAAGGTGTGGTTGTCCTCGGAGGGCCTTCCCACCAGGGGGAGGTGCAAAAAGCTGGCACCCAAATGGCTGGGCCCCTTCACGGTCACGCAACAGGTCAACCCGGTGGCATACAGGCTGGCACTGCCAGAGGACATGAGGGTGCATCCAGTGTTTCATAGATCGCTGCTGTCGCCGTACAGGGAAAGCAGCAGGCTCAGAGACAGCGAACAAACCCCCGAGGGAGGGGGGGAGAGGGAAAGCAGGGAGCAACTCAATGAGGCCACGGCCATCCTGGATTCAAGGTGGGGGGTGGGGGGCCTGGAGTACCTCATGGCATGGGAGGATGCTCCACCGTCCCAGAATGAATGGGTTCCCGCCACTCAGATACAGGAGGAATTCTTGGTGGAAGAATTTCACGCCCTCTTTCCCCACAGACCCAAGCCCTGGCACATGGAAAGGGAGGGGGAGGAGGAGGAGGCACGGGAGAACAGCTCACCATGGCGCTGGGAAGCGGAGTTTGAGGAACCAGAGGATGAGGTATGGGTGTCGCCAAGATCCACCCAGTCAGAGGAAGGAGCAGATTGGCAAAACATTTTTACCCCCACCAGCTCTGACGCCACGGACTTTTTGGGATTCCCGTCCTCCCAGGCGGAAGGGGGGGGCTCGCAGGACTGGGGGGAGGTGTTCACACCAACGGGCTCGGAGAGCACCGAGTTTTTAGGCTTCCAGTCGTCACCGACACATGGGGGGGGCCTGGGGAGGGGTGAAGGAGAGCTTGGGAGGGGGGTGGATGTGAGGGACAGGGGATATCGCGAAGTCCCTCCCCTCCTGAGTTCAAGCCCGTCCCCGAGCAAAGGGGAAAGCAGGGAGAGTTCCGATTCCAGTGGGGAAGCAGGAAGTCGTGTCCGAGGCTCAGGCAAGGTAGAGGAGCCAGGGTCCCAGGTGGGACAGGAAGGGGCAAGTAAGGGGGGAAGACCCATCCCCCCAACTCCAGAATTACGCAGGAAGAGGAGGGGCAAGAGGATGGGTCTGCCAAAGCTTTTGTGTTGGAGAAAGACGCGCCAAAAGCCATTAGGAGGTTCTGAAACCGACTGACAACATCGCTCCGTGTAAATAGCAATGACTTGAGCACTGTAAATACGCAGCACCAATAAAAGAATAAAATGCAGAGCTGCGTAGCGTCGTTACTCTGAAGTAGTCCACTCCGGCCACTGTGACACATTCCGACACTCCAACAATGTGTTCTGCTTCAATTTGGCTCATTTTACGAAGGTGCTTATTGCTGGAGTGAATATGCAGTTCTACTCAAGAGTAAGCAACTCAGCGAAATAAAGCCATAGAACGCTTATTTGCCTTCTATCTATGCTTTCTGACACTCCATCAATGTGTTCTGCTTCAATTTGGCTCATTTTACAAAGGTGCTTATTGCTGGAGTGAATATGCAGTTCTACTCAAGAGTAAGCAACTAAGCGAAATAAAGTCATAGAACGCTTATTTGCCTTCTATCTATGCATTCCGACACTCCAACAATGTGTTCTGCTTCAATTTGGCTCATTTTACAAAGGTGCTTATTTCTGGAGTGAACATGCAGTTCTACTCAAGAGTAAGCAACTCAGCGAAATAAAGCCATAGAACGCTTATTTGCCGAACTTCCGGTCCGTCGCGGCGGAGAGAAGGACGCAGGGACTTCGCGTGCCGAAGTCCCTGGCCTCGCGGAGGGGGGGGGGAAGTCCGCAGAGCGAGCGGACTCCCCGTAAAAACACCGGGTAGAGAGTCCCGGTGACTCACGCGCCCAGCGGCTGCTCCGTTTTGCGGATCCCCTTCTGCCCGAGAGCTCAATAGAGCGATCGAGAGCCGGCGGGGTGGAACCGCGGGAGCCATTTTGGGCTATACCTTACCTCCGAGAAGCGAAGCTCCGAGTCCTGACCCGGCAAGCGGCGGATTCTTCCGAACAAAATTAAAGATTTCCATAAAGTAAGTGGAACGTTTATTTGGACTATAAAATCACTAATTGGAAAAATAGGAGAGACTTTAAAGAAACGGAAGTCGGTCTCTTCCTAATGGAAAACCGGGAGGCGTTTTAAATAAACTCAAGCCGAAAGAGAAAAAAGTTTCAGGGTCGGTGGACCCGAGAGAAAGAGAGACTTTTCTGAACCTTCCCAGCTCCCGAGTCCGGCACCCCTCGAGGTACAGCATTATCGAGGGGAAGAGTGTTTTGACAGCTGTCAAAAGCTGTCAAACTGTCAAAAGATCGGGTGGATTTTATCGCGCTGCTGTCAACAGTAAAAAATTGTTTGAAAGTGAGGCAGAACTATTTAATTTGGAATCAAGAGTGGATTTGTGATTGAGTTAAAGACAAAGGAAAAGAACAGCCAAAATGGAGTCGATCGTCTAACAGGAAGGAATTTTCCAGCACCCTTTGCTCCCTATCTCCTGTTTGTCTGCGGTTAAGAGAAGTATGAAAACAAAGTACTCTCGAGCCTTCCAGGAGGCGGTGCTGAACTATCTACAAACATGGGAGGACATTTACAAGGAACGGCAACATCCCAATTTACCATCAGTTGAGGCTGAAGTCCAAGTTCAGGACTTAGAGGATGACTTGGACTTGGAGGCTGTGGAGTTTGAGACTGTGTATGAGGAGAAACAACTTGATGAGAATCTGGAAGGGGACTTGGGCTATAAAAAATATGTCTGGGATGAAGCAAAGCACGGATTTCAAAAGGAAGAGAAACAAGCAGAGCAAGAAAATGAGAAGATCAATGGAATCGAAGATCCTGGAGGGGTTAAAATGTTGAGTGGTGTTATTGAGGGATGGGAAAGACAGGGGCAGGGGGGGACAAAGGCCAGGAGATGGAACTGGGAAAGAACAGGGGTGGGGTGAAAATCTTAGTTAAAAGGTTTTGTTTTGGCTTTTGAAAGACGGTTTTCGAAATTTTGGCTTGTCAATGGAAATGCTGATCCAATTGGGGGAAAAGACTTAGGGAGAAGGGATGGAGGGTAAAAAAAAAGGAAAAAAATGCTGTATTTTCTGGAGGGTGTTAGAAGAATGGCTGAGGAAAGAATTTTTAGGTTAAATACTAATGTTTGTGAGTTCAGATAAGTGTCTGGGCAGAGAGCTGCCTATCCTCCTCTCCTTATTCTGAGATACCCAGTGGCAGGGGGTGCTCGGAGGGGGGAGGAGGGGGTGGAAGGAAACCCAGACGCAATAATGGAACCTTGGAAGTGCTGTGCCCTGCGGGTTTCTCTTGTGGCAGGAGGGGGTCTGTGGGAGGGCAGCATGGAAAAGGAGGAGGATTAAAGTTAATATTACAAGAATAAGATTTTGATTTGGAATAGGAAACCCGCCATAAGTAATTAGAGATTGTCAGGAAAACCAGAAGGAAGAGTATCGAGGAAGTCACAATTATAATGTTATGATGATAAGAATTGGGAATTTATAACTTTTCCCTATTGTTGATGTGTTGTTTGTATTTGTTTAAATATGCTTATGAAAGAGCTGGGGGAAACCAATCCTCAGAGCTCCTCCACTCCTGTCCCTTCAGTGGCAGGGGAGGGATGTGGGGGGAGGAGGGAGGGGGGAGGCTAAACCCAACTTACAATGGACCCCTTTGATTCTTAACGCACACGGGTACTACCGGTGGCAGAGGTGGACCGGTGGGTGGAGGGAAAACGAAGGGACAGTGTTATATTGTATGTTTTGTTTGTTTTGTCTGTATAAAATTAATAAAAATTATTTTTTTAAAAAAATATAGAACGCTTATTTGCGTTCTATCTATGCATTCCGACACTCCAACAATGTGTTCTGCTTCAATTTGGCTCATTTTACGAAGGTGATTATTTCTGGAGTGAACATGCATTTCTACTCAAGAGTAAGCAACTCAGCGAAATAAAGCCATACAACGCTTATTTGCCTTCTATCTATGCATTCCGACACTCCAACAATGTGTTCTGCTTCAATTTGGCTCATTTTACAAAGGTGCTTATTGCTGGAGTGACTATGCCGTTCTACTCAAGAGTAAGCAACTCAGCGAAATAAAGCCATAGAACGCTTATTTGCCTTCTATCTATGCATTCTGACACTCCAACAATGTGTTCTGCTTCAATTTGGCTCATTTTACAAAGGTGATTATTTCTGGAGTGAACATGCAGTTCTACTCAAGAGGAAGCAACTAAGCGAAATAAAGCCATAGAACGCTTATTTGCCTTCTATCTATGCATTCTGACACTCCAACATTGTGTTCTGCTTCAATTTGGCTCATTTTACAAAGGTGCTTATTGCTGGAGTGAATATGCAGTTCTACTCAAGAGTAAGCAACTAAGCGAAATAAAGCCATAGTACGCTTATTTGCCTTCTATCTATGCATTCTGACACTCCAACAATGTGTTCTGCTTCAATTTGGATCATTTTACAAAGGTGCTTATTGCTGGAGTGAATATGCAGTTCTACTCAAGAGTAAGCAACTCAGCGAAATACAGCCATAGAACGCTTATTTGCCTTCTATCTATGCATTCTGACACTCCAACAATGTGTTCTGCTTCAATTTGGCTCATTTTACAAAGGTGCTTATTGCTGGAGTGAATATGCAGTTCTATTCAAGAGTAAGCAACTAAGCGAAATAAAGCCATAGTACGCTTATTTGCCTTCTATCTATGCATTCTGACACTCCAACAATGTGTTCTGCTTCAATTTGGCTCATTTTACAAAGGTGCTTATTTCTGGAGTGCAGATGCATTTCTACTCAAGAGTAAGCAACTAAGCGAAATAAAGCCATAGAACACATATTTGCCTTCTATGAATTCTGACCCTCCAACAATGTGTTCTGCTTCAATTTGGTTCATTTAACAAAGGTGCTTATTGCTGGAGTGAATATGCAGTTCTACTCAAGAGTAAGCAAGTAAGCGAAATAAAGCCATAGAACGCTTATTTGCCTTCTATCTATGCATTCTGACACTCCAACAATGTGTTCTGCTCCAATTTGGCTCATTTTACAAAGGTGCTTATTTGCTGGAGTGAATATGCAGTTCTACTCAAGAGTAATCAACTAAGCGAAATAAAGCCATAGAACGCTTATTTGCCTTCTATCTATGCATTCTGACACTCCAACAATGTGTTCTGCTCCAATTTGGCTCATTTTACAAAGGTGCTTATTGCTGGAGTGAATATGCAGTTCTACTCAAGAGTAAGCATATGCAGTTCTACTCAAGAGTAAGCAACTAAAGGAAATAAAGCCATAGAACGCTTATTTGCCTTCTATCTGTGCATTCTGACACTCCAACATTGTGTTCTGCTTCAATTTGGCTCATTTTACAAAGGTGCTTATTTATGGAGTGAATATGCAGTTCTACTCAAGAGTAAGCAACTAAGCGAAATAAAGCCATAGAACGCTTATTTGTCTTCTTTCTATGCATTCTGACACTCCAACAATGTGTTCTGCTTCAATTTGGCTCATTTTACAAAGGTGATTATTTCTGGATTGAACATGCATTTCTACTCAAGAGTAAGCAACTCAGCGACAATGTGTTCTGCTTCAATTTGGCTCATTTTACAAAGGTGCTTTAAGGTGCTACTGAAGGAATTTTTTTATATTGCTGGAGTGAATATGCCGTTCTACTCAAGAGTAAGCAACTAAGCGAAATAAAGCCATAGAACGCTTATTTGCCTTCTATCTATGCATTCTGACACTCCAACAATGTGTTCTGCTTCAATTTGGCTCATTTTACAAAGGTGCTTATTGCTGGAGTGAATATGCAGTTCTACTCAAGAGTAAGCAACTAAGCGAAATAAAGCCATAGAACGCTTATTTGCCTTCTATCTATGCATTCCGACACTCCAACAATGTGTTCTGCTTCAATTTGGCTCATTTTACAAAGGTGCTTATTGCTGGAGTGAACATGCATTTCTACTCAAGAGTAAGCAACTCAGCGAAATAAAGCCATAGAACGCTTATTTGCCTTATATCTATGCATTCCGACACTCCAACAATGTGTTCTGCTTCAATTTGGCTCATTTTACAAAGGTGCTGCAGTTGCTGGAGTGAATATGCAGTTCTTCTCAAGAGTAAGCAACTAAGCGAAATAAAGTCATAGAACGCTTATTTGCCTTCTATCTATGCATTCCGACACTCCAACAATGTGTTCTGCTTCAATTTGGCTCATTTTACAAAGGTGCTCATTGCTGGAGTGAATATGCAGTTCTACTCAAGAGTAAGCAACTCAGCGAAATAAAGCCATAGAACGCTTATTTGCCTTCTATCTATGCATTCTGACACTCCAACAATGTGCTCTGCTTCAATTTGGCTCATTTTTACAAAGGTGCTTATTGCTGGAGTGAATATGCCGTTCTACTCAAGAGTAAGCAACTCAGCGAAATAAAGCCATAGAACGCTTATTTGCCTTATATCTATGCATTCTGACACTCCAACAATGTGCTCTGCTTCAATTTGGCTCATTTTACAAACGTGCTTATTTCTGGAGTGAATATGCAGTTCTACTCAAGAGTAAGCAACTAAGCGAAATAAAGCCATAGAACGCATATTTGCCTTCTATCTATGCATTCTGACACTCCAACAATGTGTTCTGCTTCAATTTGGCTCATTTTACAAAGGTGCTTATTTCTGGAGTTGAGATGCATTTCTACTCAAGAGTAAGCAACTAAGCGAAATAAAGCCATAGAACGCATATTTGCCTTCTATGCATTCTGACACTCCAACAATGTGTTCTGCTTCAATTTGGTTCATTTAACAAAGGTGCTTATTGCTGGAGTGAATATGCAGTTCTACTCAAGAGTAAGCAACTAAGCGAAATAAAGTCATAGAACGCTTATTTGCCTTCTATCTATGCATTCCGACACTCCAACAATGTGTTCTGCTTCAATTTGGCTCATTTTACAAAGGTGCTTATTGCGGGAGTGACTATGCCGTTCTACTCAAGAGTAAGCAACTAAGCGAAATAAAGCCATAGAACGCTTATTTGCCTCCTATCTATGCATTCTGACACTCCAACAATGTGTTCTGCTTCAATTTGGCTCATTTTACAAAGGTGCTTATTGCTGGAGTGAATATGCAGTTCTACTCAAGAGTAAGCAACTAAGCGAAATAAAGTCATAGAACGCTTATTTGCCTTCTATCTATGCATTCCGACACTCCAACAATGTGTTCTGCTTCAATTTGGCTCATTTTACAAAGGTGGTTATTGCTGGAGTGAATATGCAGTTCTACTCAAGAATAAGCAACTAAGCGAAATAAAGCCATAGAACGCTTATTTGCCTTCTATCTATGCATTCTGACACTCCAACAATGTGTTCTGCTTCAATTTGGCTCATTTTACAAAGGTGCTTATTTCTGGAGTGCACATGCAGTTCTACTCAAGAGTAAGCAACTCAGCGAAATACAGCCATAGAATGCTTATTTGCCTTCTATCTATGCATTCTGACACTCCAACAATGTGTTCTGCTTCAATTTGGCTTATTTTACAAAGGTGCTTATTGCTGGAGTGAATATGCAGTTCTATTCAAGAGTAAGCAACTAAGCGAAATAAAGCCATAGTACGCTTATTTGCCTTCTATCTATGCATTCTGACACTCCAACAATGTGTTCTGCTTCAATTTGGCTCATTTTACAAAGGTGCTTATGTGAGGGACAGGGGATATCGCGAAGTCCCTCCCCTCCTGAGTTCAAGCCCGTCCCCGAGCAAAGGGGAAAGCAGGGAGAGTTCCGATTCCAGTGGGGAAGCAGGAAGTCGTGTCCGAGGCTCAGGCAAGGTAGAGGAGCCAGGGTCCCAGGTGGGACAGGAAGGGGCAAGTAAGGGGGGAAGACCCATCCCCCCAACTCCAGAATTACGCAGGAAGAGGAGGGGCAAGAGGATGGGTCTGCCAAAGCTTTTGTGTTGGAGAAAGACGCGCCAAAAGCCATTAGGAGGTTCTGAAACCGACTGACAACATCGCTCCGTGTAAATAGCAATGACTTGAGCACTGTAAATACGCAGCACCAATAAAAGAATAAAATGCAGAGCTGCGTAGCGTCGTTACTCTGAAGTAGTCCACTCCGGCCACTGTGACAGCAACCTCCTAATCATTTTTGGGCTACTTCGGAGTTGCCGGGATGAGCGTGTCCGAGGCGGAGAAGTGGCGGCAGATCGCTGAGCAAGCCCAGCTAGAACTGCAACAGCTGTCGCTGCAGGCGCAGGGAGAATTGAAGGCAGCTAAAGAGGAGACTAAGAAGGTCCAGGACGACCGGTTACAACTTGCGGAACAGGTGAGAGAGCTCCAGGAAAAAGAGCAGCATTTAAGGGCGGTGGCGGTAGACCTCCAAAACAAGCTGGATGCAGAGAAAAACAAGGCGGGAGGGGCTCCCCAAGTCCAAGTGCTGCCAGGAAGGAGAGCAGGGACCCTTGTAAGCAAGTTCAATGGAGACCCGAAGGAGTTTCAGGGCTTTGAGACTGAGATCGTGTATGCTCTTGAGCTGCACCAGAATGAGTTCCCCGATGATGAGCACAGAGTAGCGTTTATTGTGGAACATCTCACCGGAGCAGCCAGGGAGTGGCTAAGACCATTAATCGCAACCAAGAATCCTTGCATGAAAAATGTCCAACAATTTCTAGAAGGTTTGAGGACGATGTATTCGTCCGATAGTCATTTGGACCAGACTAAGGAGGAACTGCATAATTTACGCCAAGGAAATATGACAGTTCGCGCATATTGGGCGAAATTCACCATGCTGGTGCACAGACTGGGGTGGGTTTTGGATTCGCCTCCCATGCAAGCTGCGTTTTACTTGGGTTTGAGCGAGGAGGTGAAGGATGAACTCTCGAGAGGTCCAAAGCCCAGTACTATGGATCAGCTGAGCAAAGCAGCTCTGGCGGTGGGGGTGAGGCAGGAATCCCGGTGGAACGACAAGCAAGCGACGCGCGCAAAGCGGGCTTGGTTCCCACGGTCGCAGGAGAAGCCACTCCCTCAACAACCCTTTCAAGCCACGCCTGGAGCCAGCCAGGACCAGGAGCCCATGCAGATTGATAGCGCGCGCGCGCGGGCTTTTCAAACCCCAGCGGCGCCAAGACGCAAGGAGGGAAGGGGCGGGAATTGCTTTCTCTGCAACTCACCCCAGCATCTCGTCAGAGACTGCCCACATCGCAGGGAGTGGCAAGGAAAGGCGGGAACGGTGGTGCCCTCCCCCACTGACGCAGCACCACAGCAGGGAAACGGGAAAGCCTGGCTGCAGGAGACAAGGGGCAGCAGCCAGGCACAGTCAGCAGACAACAGCCCCAGCCCGCCCACCCGCACAGAGAGGTGCAGAGCCAGCCCACCCCTCCCAGAGCAGGAGTGGTTCTAGAAGTGACGCTAACGCTCCCCAATGGCTATCCCCTGACGGTCCTCGCCTTAATTGACAGTGGGGCGTCCGCCAACTTCTTCTCGAGAAGCTTTGCAGAAGAGCACCAAATCCAGCTTTTGCAGTTGGATTTTCCTCTGCACGTGGCAACCATTGACGGCAGGGAGCTGCTGGGAGGGGCCATCACACATCAAACCCCCCCCATGAGAATGACGGTGGGAAGGCACTCAGAGACACTGGCGTTCAACGTCACCACCATCTCAGACCCCCCCATCGTCTTGGGCATGAGCTGGCTGGCGCGCCACGACCCCTCCATCAGTTGGCACCAGAGGTGCATCACGTTTGGGTCGGACTTTTGTCTGGAACATTGCATGCAGCACCAACCAGGGGAGGGCCCTCCGATAGCCACGGTGGCCACCATGCATATCAAAGGGGGTGAGGCAATACCCAAGCAGTACTGGGACCTGCAGGAGGTCTTCAGCGAAGCGGAGTCCGACCACCTACCCCCGCACAGGCCTTTTGACTGCCAGATCAACCTGGTGCCAGGGGCGACGATACCCCCAGCCAAGCTGTACGCCATGTCAGACCAGGAGCTGGAGGATCTGCGCGCTTTCATCGACAAGAACCTCAAGCGGGGGTTCATAAGGGAAAGCAAGGCAGCAGGGGGCAGCCCGGTCTTCTGGGTGGACAAGAAAGACACGCAACAGCGCCGTCTTGTGGTGGACTTTAGACGGCTGAATTCGGTGACAGAGCCAGTGGCTTTCCCCATGCCCAGAGTGGATGATCTCCTGACAGCGGCACGCAGGGGCAAGATTTTCACCAAGCTGGACCTAAGGGGGGCGTACAACTTGATCAGGATCCGGGAAGGAGATGAATGGAAAACCACGATGTTCACGCCTCTGGGCTCTTTTGAATATCTGGTGATGCCCTTCGGTTTGCAAGGGGGCTCAGCATGCTTCCAGGCCTTCATGCACCACGTCCTGGGGTCCCTCCTCTTCAGGAAATGCTTGGTCTTCCTAGATGACATCCTTATCTACTCGAATGACCCAGTGCAGCATGTGAAAGATGTCAGAGAGGTGTTGCAACGCCTGAAGGAGAACCACCTGTATGTGAAGCTGGAGAAGTGCAAGTTTCACACCAAAGAGGTGGACTTCCTGGGCTACAAGCTGTCAGACAAGGGGCTGGCGATGGACAAAGACAAGGTGCAGGCCATCCTGGACTGGCACAGCCCCAGGACGCGCAAAGATGCCCAACGCCTACTAGGCTTCGCTAACTTCTACAGGAAGTTCATCAAGAACTTCTCTCGCGTTACGGCTCCCATCACGGACTGCCTGAGAGGCAAGCAGAAGTTCAAGTGGACACCAGAGGCGCAAGCAGCGTTCGAAAGCCTCAAGAGAGTGTTCGCCTCAGACCAAAACCTGTTCCATGTGGTGCAGGACGCGCCCCTACGCATTGAGACAGATGCTTCTGAAAAAGCTGTGGGCGCAATTTTGTTGCAACTGGACGCCAACAGGGAGTGGAGACCCTGTGCCTTCTTCTCCAGGAAGCTGACACAGCCTGAACGCAACTACACAGTGTTTGATAGGGAACTTCTTGCGATCTACGCTGCGTTCCAGCACTGGCGACACTTCCTGGTGGGCGCAAAGCACCCCATCCAGGTGTGCACAGACCACAAGAACCTGGAGTTCTGGAGAACTGCCAGGGTGCTCAACCAGCGGCAGATACGGTGGGCAGAGTTCTTCTCGAACTTCAACTTCTCCATCCACTACATCCCGGGGGAGCAGAATGTCAGGGCGGATGCCCTCTCCCGCAAGCCAGAGTACATGGAGGAGGAGGCGCCACCAGCCCCAAGGCACATTTTCCCCCCGTCGGCATGGTCCTGCGGAGCAGCTGTGGTGAGCGAGGCAGAACTCACAGCACTGACGGCAGCGGATGAATTTGCCAACCGCATCTTCAGAGAACTGAGAGGGGGGAGGGAGCAGGCAAAAGACTTTGCAGAACGCAGAGGGCTGCTTTTCTACAAGGGTGCGCTGTACCTACCCACCACCCAGCTTCGACGTACGGTCCTCAAGCAGATGCACGACAACCCTACAGCGGGGCATTTTGGAAGGGACAAAACCGCTCACCTAGTCATGAGACACTTCTGGTGGCCAGGGGTGCGGGAAGATGTTCGAGACTATGTAAGGGGCTGTACCACCTGCCAGCGGGCGAAGGTGGTCAGAGCAGCGCCACCAGGGTTGCTGGAGCCCTTAGCCACACCACACAGGCCGTGGGAAGTGGTGTCCATGGACTTCATCACAGATCTGCCTTCGTCCAGGGGTAAGACTGCAGTGTTGGTGGTGGTGGACCTCATGTCTAAAATGTGTCACTTTATACCGTGTGCCAGGGCAGTCTCGGCAGAAGAGACAGCCAAACTGTTTGTTGATCACATTTTCAGACTGCATGGATTACCTTTAAGGGTTATTTCGGATCGTGGCCGCCAATTTGTTTCCAGGTTCTGGCGGCGGCTCATGAACCTCCTGCAGGTGGAGGTCAGCTTGTCGACGGCTAGACACCCGCAGACCAACGGACAAGCGGAGAGGGTCAACGCCATTCTGCAGCAGTACCTGAGATGCTACGTCAGCCAGCGGCAAACGGACTGGGTGGATCGCTTGCCACTAGCAGAATTTGCCTACAACAATGCAGTGCACGTCTCCACAGGGGTGTCGCCCTTTAAGGCCAATTACGGGCGCGACCTCAGATCTTTCCCAGAGAGGGAGAGGGAGGAGGAGGAGGAGGAGGGCCCACAGGCTGAGGATTGGGCAGAGGAACTGGAGACGGTGCACCAGCAGCTCAGAGAACACTTGGAGAGGGCCAAGGAAGCGTACAAAAAGGGGGCAGATCGCCACAGGCGACAAGGGGAGGTCATCAGGGTGGGGGACAAGGTGTGGTTGTCCTCGGAGGGCCTTCCCACCAGAGGGAGGTGCAAGAAGCTGGCACCCAAATGGCTGGGCCCCTTCACGGTCACGCAACAGGTCAACCCGGTGGCATACAGGCTGGCACTGCCAGAGGACATGAGGGTGCATCCAGTGTTTCATAGATCGCTGCTGTCGCCGTACAGGGAAAGCAGCAGGCTCAGGGACAGCGAACAAACCCCCGAGGGAGGGGGGGAGAGGGAAAGCAGGGAGCAACTCAATGAGGCCACGGCCATCCTGGATTCAAGGTGGGGGGTGGGGGGCCTGGAGTACCTCATGGCATGGGAGGATGCTCCACCGTCCCAGAATGAATGGGTTCCCGCCACTCAGATACAGGAGGAATTCTTGGTGGAAGAATTTCACGCCCTCTTTCCCCACAGACCCAAGCCCTGGCACATGGAAAGGGAGGGGGAGGAGGAGGAGGCACGGGAGAACAGCTCACCATGGCGCTGGGAAGCGGAGTTTGAGGAACCAGAGGATGAGGTATGGGTGTCGCCAAGATCCACCCAGTCAGAGGAAGGAGCAGATTGGCAAAACATTTTTACCCCCACCAGCTCAGACGCCACGGACTTTTTGGGATTCCCGTCCTCCCAGGCGGAAGGGGGGGGCTCGCAGGACTGGGGGGAGGTGTTCACACCAACGGGATCGGAGAGCACCGAGTTTTTAGGCTTCCAGTCGTCACCGACACATGGGGGGGGCCTGGGGAGGGGTGAAGGAGAGCTTGGGAGGGGGGTGGATGTGAGGGACAGGGGATATCGCGAAGTCCCTCCCCTCCTGAGTTCAAGCCCGTCCCCGAGCAAAGGGGAAAGCAGGGAGAGTTCCGATTCCAGTGGGGAAGCAGGAAGTCGTGTCCGAGGCTCAGGCAAGGTAGAGGAGCCAGGGTCCCAGGTGGGACAGGAAGGGGCAAGTAAGGGGGGAAGACCCATCCCCCCAACTCCAGAATTACGCAGGAAGAGGAGGGGCAAGAGGATGGGTCTGCCAAAGCTTTTGTGTTGGAGAAAGACGCGCCAAAAGCCATTAGGAGGTTCTGAAACCGACTGACAACATCGCTCCGTGTAAATAGCAATGACTTGAGCACTGTAAATACGCAGCACCAATAAAAGAATAAAATGCAGAGCTGCGTAGCGTCGTTACTCTGAAGTAGTCCACTCCGGCCACTGTGACAGCTTATTTCTGGAGTGCAGATGCATTTCTACTCAAGAGTAAGCAACTAAGCGAAATAAACCCATAGAACACATATTTGCCTTCTATGAATTCTGACACTCCAACAATGTGTTCTGCTTCAATTTGGTTCATTTAACAAAGGTGCTTATTGCTGGAGTGAATATGCAGTTCTACTCAAGAGTAAGCAAGTAAGCGAAATAAAGCCATAGAACGCTTATTTGCCTTCTATCTATGCATTCTGACACTCCAACAATGTGTTCTGCTCCAATTTGGCTCATTTTACAAAGGTGCTTATTTGCTGGAGTGAATATGCAGTTCTACTCAAGAGTAATCAACTAAGCGAAATAAAGCCATAGAACGCTTATTTGCCTTCTATCTATGCATTCCGACACTCCAACAATGTGTTCTGCTTCAATTTGGATGATTTTACAAAGGTGCTTATTGCTGGAGTGAATATGCAGTTCTACTCAAGAGTAAGCAACTCAGCGAAATAAAGCCATAGAACGCTTCTTTGCCTTCTATCTATGCATTCTGACACTCCAACAATGTGTTCTGCTTCAATTTGGATCATTTTACAAAGGTGCTTATTTCTGGAGTGAACATGCAGTTCTACTCAAGAGTAAGCAACTAAGCGAAATAAAGCCATAGAACGCTTATTTGCCTTCTATCTATGCATTCTGACACTCCAACATTGTGTTCTGCTTCAATTTGGCTCATTTTACAAAGGTGCTTATTTCTGGAGTGAATATGCAGTTCTACTCAAGAGTAAGCAACTCAGCGAAATAAAGCCATAGAACGCATATTTGCCTTCTATCTATGCATTCTGACACTCCAACAATGTGTTCTGCTTCAATTTGGCTCATTTTACAAGGGTGCTTATTTCTGGAGTGCACATGCAGTTCTACTCAAGAGTAAGCAACTAAGCGAAATAAAGCCATAGAACGCTTATTTGCCTTCAATCTATGCATTCCGACACTCCAACAATGTGTTCTGCTTCAATTTGGCTCATTTTACAAAGGTGCTTATTTCTGGAGTGAACATGCAGTTCTACTCAAGAGTAAGCAACTCAGCGAAATAAAGCCATAGAACGCTTATTTGCCGAACTTCCGGTCCGTCGCGGCGGAGAGAAGGACGCAGGGACTTTGCGTGCCGAAGTCCCTGGCCTCGCGGGGGGGGGGGGGAAGTCCGCAGAGCGAGCGGACTCCCCGTAAAAACACCGGGTAGATAGTCCCGGTGACTCACGCGCCCAGCAGCTGCTCCGTTTTGCGGATCCCCTGCTGCCCGAGAGCTCAATAGAGCGATCGAGAGCCGGCGGGGTGGAACCGCGGGAGCCATTTTGGGCTATACCTTACCTCCGAGAAGCGAAGCTCCGAGTCCTGACCCGGCAAGCGGCGGATTCTTCCGAACAAAATTAAAGATTTCCATAAAGTAAGTGGAACGTTTATTTGGACTATAAAATCACTAATTGGAAAAATAGGAGAGACTTTAAAGAAACGGAAGTCGGTCTCTTCCTAATGGAAAACCGGGAGGCGTTTTAAATAAACTCAAGCCGAAAGAGAAAAAAGTTTCAGGGTCGGTGGACCCGAGAGAAAGAGAGACTTTTCTGAACCTTCCCAGCTCCCGAGTCCGGCACCCCTCGAGGTACAGCATTATCGAGGGGAAGAGTGTTTTGACAGCTGTCAAAAGCTGTCAAACTGTCAAAAGATCGGGTGGATTTTATCGCGCTGCTGTCAACAGTAAAAAATTGTTTGAAAGTGAGGCAGAACTATTTAATTTGGAATCAAGAGTGGATTTGTGATTGAGTTAAAGACAAAGGAAAAGAACAGCCAAAATGGAGTCGATCGTCTAACAGGAAGGAATTTTCCAGCACCCTTTGCTCCCTATCTCCTGTTTGTCTGCGGTTAAGAGAAGTATGAAAACAAAGTACTCTCGAGCCTTCCAGGAGGCGGTGCTGAACTATCTACAAACATGGGAGGACATTTACAAGGAACGGCAACATCCCAATTTACCATCAGTTGAGGCTGAAGTCCAAGTTCAGGACTTAGAGGATAACTTGGACTTGGAGGCTGTGGAGTTTGAGACTGTGTATGAGGAGAAACAACTTGATGAGAATCTGGAAGGGGACTTGGGCTATAAAAAATATGTCTGGGATGAAGCAAAGCACGGATTTCAAAAGGAAGAGAAACAAGCAGAGCAAGAAAATGAGAAGATCAATGGAATCGAAGATCCTGGAGGGGTTAAAATGTTGAGTGGTGTTATTGAGGGATGGGAAAGACAGGGGCAGGGGGGGACAAAGGCCAGGAGATGGAACTGGGAAAGAACAGGGGTGGGGTGAAAATCTTAGTTAAAAGGTTTTGTTTTGGCTTTTGAAAGACGGTTTTCGAAATTTTGGCTTGTCAATGGAAATGCTGATCCAATTGGGGGAAAAGACTTAGGGAGAAGGGATGGAGGGTAAAAAAAAAGGAAAAAAATGCTGTATTTTCTGGAGGGTGTTAGAAGAATGGCTGAGGAAAGAATTTTTAGGTTAAATACTAATGTTTGTGAGTTCAGATAAGTGTCTGGGCAGAGAGCTGCCTATCCTCCTCTCCTTATTCTGAGATACCCAGTGGCAGGGGGTGCTCGGAGGGGGGAGGAGGGGGTGGAAGGAAACCCAGACGCAATAATGGAACCTTGGAAGTGCTGTGCCCTGCGGGTTTCTCTTGTGGCAGGAGGGGGTCTGTGGGAGGGCAGCATGGAAAAGGAGGAGGATTAAAGTTAATATTACAAGAATAAGATTTTGATTTGGAATAGGAAACCCAACATAAGTAATTAGAGATTGTCAGGAAAACCAGAAGGAAGAGTATCGAGGAAGTCACAATTATAATGTTATGATGATAAGAATTGGGAATTTATAACTTTTCCCTATTGTTGATGTGTTGTTTGTATTTGTTTAAATATGCTTATGAAAGAGCTGGGGGAAACCAATCCTCAGAGCTCCTCCACTCCTGTCCCTTCAGTGGCAGGGGAGGGATGTGGGGGGAGGAGGGAGGGGGGAGGCTAAACCCAACTTACAATGGACCCCTTTGATTCTTAACGCACACGGGTACTACCGGTGGCAGAGGTGGACCGGTGGGTGGAGGGAAAACGAAGGGACAGTGTTATATTGTATGTTTTGTTTGTTTTGTCTGTATAAAATTAATAAAAATTATTTTTTTAAAAAAAAAAATAGAACGCTTATTTGCGTTCTATCTATGCATTCCGACACTCCAACAATGTGTTCTGCTTCAATTTGGCTCATTTTACGAAGGTGATTATTTCTGGAGTGAACATGCATTTCTACTCAAGAGTAAGCAACTCAGCGAAATAAAGCCATAGAACGCTTATTTGCCTTCTATCTATGCATTCTGACACTCCAACAATGTGTTCTGCTTCAATTTGGCTCATTTTACAAAGGTGCTTATTGCTGGAGTGAATATGCCGTTCTACTCAAGAGTAAGCAACTAAGCGAAATAAAGCCATAGTACGCTTATTTGCCTTCTATCTATGCATTCTGACACTCCAACAATGTGTTCTGCTTCAATTTGGCTCATTTTACAAAGGTGCTTATTGCTGGAGTGAATATGCCGTTCTACTCAAGAGTAAGCAACTCAGCGAAATAAAGCCATAGAACGCTTATTTGCCTTCTATCTATGCATTCTGACACTCCAACAATGTGTTCTGCTTCAATTTGGCTCATTTTACAAAGGTGCTTATTGCTGGAGTGAATATGCAGTTCTACTCAAGAGTAAGCAACTAAGCGAAATACAGCCATAGAACGCTTATTTGCCTTCTATCTATGCATTCTGACACTCCAACAATGTGTTCTGCTTCAATTTGGCTCATTTTACAAAGGTGCTTATTGCTGGAGTGAATATGCAGTTCTACTCAAGAGTAAGCAACTCAGCGAAATAAAGCCATAGTACGCTTATTTGCCTTCTATCTATGCATTCTGACACTCCAACAATGTGTTCTGCTTCAATTTGGCTCATTTTACAAAGGTGATTATTTCTGGAGTGCAGATGCAGTTCTACTCAAGAGTAAGCAACTAAGCGAAATAAACCCATAGAACGCATATTTGCCTTCTATGCATTCTGACACTCCAACAATGTGTTCTGCTTCAATTTGGTTCATTTAACAAAGGTGCTTATTGCTGGAGTGAATATGCAGTTCTACTCAAGAGTAAGCAAGTAAGCGAAATAAAGCCATAGAACGCTTATTTGCCTTCTATCTATGCATTCTGACACTCCAACAATGTGTTCTGCTTCAATTTGGCTCATTTTACAAAGGTGCTTATTGCTGGAGTGAATATGCAGTTCTACTCAAGAGTAAGCAACTAAGCGAAATAAAGTCATAGAACGCTTATTTGCCTTCTATCTATGCATTCCGACACTCCAACAATGTGTTCTGCTTCAATTTGGCTCATTTTACGAAGGTGCTTATTGCTGGAGTGAATATGCAGTTCTACTCAAGAGTAAGCAACTCAGCGAAATAAAGCCATAGAACGCTTATTTGCCTTCTATCTATGCTTTCTGACACTCCATCAATGTGTTCTGCTTCAATTTGGCTCATTTTACAAAGGTGCTTATTGCTGGAGTGAATATGCAGTTCTACTCAAGAGTAAGCAACTAAGCGAAATAAAGTCATAGAACGCTTATTTGCCTTCTATCTATGCATTCCGACACTCCAACAATGTGTTCTGCTTCAATTTGGCTCATTTTACAAAGGTGCTTATTTCTGGAGTGAACATGCAGTTCTACTCAAGAGTAAGCAACTCAGCGAAATAAAGCCATAGAACGCTTATTTGCCGAACTTCCGGTCCGTCGCGGCGGAGAGAAGGACGCAGGGACTTCGCGTGCCGAAGTCCCTGGCCTCGCGGAGGGGGGGGGGGAAGTCCGCAGAGCGAGCGGACTCCCCGTAAAAACACCGGGTAGAGAGTCCCGGTGACTCACGCGCCCAGCGGCTGCTCCGTTTTGCGGATCCCCTTCTGCCCGAGAGCTCAATAGAGCGATCGAGAGCCGGCGGGGTGGAACCGCGGGAGCCATTTTGGGCTATACCTTACCTCCGAGAAGCGAAGCTCCGAGTCCTGACCCGGCAAGCGGCGGATTCTTCCGAACAAAATTAAAGATTTCCATAAAGTAAGTGGAACGTTTATTTGGACTATAAAATCACTAATTGGAAAAATAGGAGAGACTTTAAAGAAACGGAAGTCGGTCTCTTCCTAATGGAAAACCGGGAGGCGTTTTAAATAAACTCAAGCCGAAAGAGAAAAAAGTTTCAGGGTCGGTGGACCCGAGAGAAAGAGAGACTTTTCTGAACCTTCCCAGCTCCCGAGTCCGGCACCCCTCGAGGTACAGCATTATCGAGGGGAAGAGTGTTTTGACAGCTGTCAAAAGCTGTCAAACTGTCAAAAGATCGGGTGGATTTTATCGCGCTGCTGTCAACAGTAAAAAATTGTTTGAAAGTGAGGCAGAACTATTTAATTTGGAATCAAGAGTGGATTTGTGATTGAGTTAAAGACAAAGGAAAAGAACAGCCAAAATGGAGTCGATCGTCTAACAGGAAGGAATTTTCCAGCACCCTTTGCTCCCTATCTCCTGTTTGTCTGCGGTTAAGAGAAGTATGAAAACAAAGTACTCTCGAGCCTTCCAGGAGGCGGTGCTGAACTATCTACAAACATGGGAGGACATTTACAAGGAACGGCAACATCCCAATTTACCATCAGTTGAGGCTGAAGTCCAAGTTCAGGACTTAGAGGATGACTTGGACTTGGAGGCTGTGGAGTTTGAGACTGTGTATGAGGAGAAACAACTTGATGAGAATCTGGAAGGGGACTTGGGCTATAAAAAATATGTCTGGGATGAAGCAAAGCACGGATTTCAAAAGGAAGAGAAACAAGCAGAGCAAGAAAATGAGAAGATCAATGGAATCGAAGATCCTGGAGGGGTTAAAATGTTGAGTGGTGTTATTGAGGGATGGGAAAGACAGGGGCAGGGGGGGACAAAGGCCAGGAGATGGAACTGGGAAAGAACAGGGGTGGGGTGAAAATCTTAGTTAAAAGGTTTTGTTTTGGCTTTTGAAAGACGGTTTTCGAAATTTTGGCTTGTCAATGGAAATGCTGATCCAATTGGGGGAAAAGACTTAGGGAGAAGGGATGGAGGGTAAAAAAAAGGAAAAAAATGCTGTATTTTCTGGAGGGTGTTAGAAGAATGGCTGAGGAAAGAATTTTTAGGTTAAATACTAATGTTTGTGAGTTCAGATAAGTGTCTGGGCAGAGAGCTGCCTATCCTCCTCTCCTTATTCTGAGATACCCAGTGGCAGGGGGTGCTCGGAGGGGGGAGGAGGGGGTGGAAGGAAACCCAGACGCAATAATGGAACCTTGGAAGTGCTGTGCCCTGCGGGTTTCTCTTGTGGCAGGAGGGGGTCTGTGGGAGGGCAGCATGGAAAAGGAGGAGGATTAAAGTTAATATTACAAGAATAAGATTTTGATTTGGAATAGGAAACCCGCCATAAGTAATTAGAGATTGTCAGGAAAACCAGAAGGAAGAGTATCGAGGAAGTCACAATTATAATGTTATGATGATAAGAATTGGGAATTTATAACTTTTCCCTATTGTTGATGTGTTGTTTGTATTTGTTTAAATATGCTTATGAAAGAGCTGGGGGAAACCAATCCTCAGAGCTCCTCCACTCCTGTCCCTTCAGTGGCAGGGGAGGGATGTGGGGGGAGGAGGGAGGGGGGAGGCTAAACCCAACTTACAATGGACCCCTTTGATTCTTAACGCACACGGGTACTACCGGTGGCAGAGGTGGACCGGTGGGTGGAGGGAAAACGAAGGGACAGTGTTATATTGTATGTTTTGTTTGTTTTGTCTGTATAAAATTAATAAAAATTATTTTTTTAAAAAAATATAGAACGCTTATTTGCGTTCTATCTATGCATTCCGACACTCCAACAATGTGTTCTGCTTCAATTTGGCTCATTTTACGAAGGTGATTATTTCTGGAGTGAACATGCATTTCTACTCAAGAGTAAGCAACTCAGCGAAATAAAGCCATACAACGCTTATTTGCCTTCTATCTATGCATTCCGACACTCCAACAATGTGTTCTGCTTCAATTTGGCTCATTTTACAAAGGTGCTTATTGCTGGAGTGACTATGCCGTTCTACTCAAGAGTAAGCAACTCAGCGAAATAAAGCCATAGAACGCTTATTTGCCTTCTATCTATGCATTCTGACACTCCAACAATGTGTTCTGCTTCAATTTGGCTCATTTTACAAAGGTGATTATTTCTGGAGTGAACATGCAGTTCTACTCAAGAGGAAGCAACTAAGCGAAATAAAGCCATAGAACGCTTATTTGCCTTCTATCTATGCATTCTGACACTCCAACATTGTGTTCTGCTTCAATTTGGCTCATTTTACAAAGGTGCTTATTGCTGGAGTGAATATGCAGTTCTACTCAAGAGTAAGCAACTAAGCGAAATAAAGCCATAGTACGCTTATTTGCCTTCTATCTATGCATTCTGACACTCCAACAATGTGTTCTGCTTCAATTTGGATCATTTTACAAAGGTGCTTATTGCTGGAGTGAATATGCAGTTCTACTCAAGAGTAAGCAACTCAGCGAAATACAGCCATAGAACGCTTATTTGCCTTCTATCTATGCATTCTGACACTCCAACAATGTGTTCTGCTTCAATTTGGCTCATTTTACAAAGGTGCTTATTGCTGGAGTGAATATGCAGTTCTATTCAAGAGTAAGCAACTAAGCGAAATAAAGCCATAGTACGCTTATTTGCCTTCTATCTATGCATTCTGACACTCCAACAATGTGTTCTGCTTCAATTTGGCTCATTTTACAAAGGTGCTTATTTCTGGAGTGCAGATGCATTTCTACTCAAGAGTAAGCAACTAAGCGAAATAAAGCCATAGAACACATATTTGCCTTCTATGAATTCTGACCCTCCAACAATGTGTTCTGCTTCAATTTGGTTCATTTAACAAAGGTGCTTATTGCTGGAGTGAATATGCAGTTCTACTCAAGAGTAAGCAAGTAAGCGAAATAAAGCCATAGAACGCTTATTTGCCTTCTATCTATGCATTCTGACACTCCAACAATGTGTTCTGCTCCAATTTGGCTCATTTTACAAAGGTGCTTATTTGCTGGAGTGAATATGCAGTTCTACTCAAGAGTAATCAACTAAGCGAAATAAAGCCATAGAACGCTTATTTGCCTTCTATCTATGCATTCCGACACTCCAACAATGTGTTCTGCTTCAATTTGGATGATTTTACAAAGGTGCTTATTGCTGGAGTGAATATGCAGTTCTACTCAAGAGTAAGCAACTCAGCGAAATAAAGCCATAGAACGCTTCTTTGCCTTCTATCTATGCATTCTGACACTCCAACAATGTGTTCTGCTTCAATTTGGATCATTTTACAAAGGTGCTTATTTCTGGAGTGAACATGCAGTTCTACTCAAGAGTAAGCAACTAAGCGAAATAAAGCCATAGAACGCTTATTTGCCTTCTATCTATGCATTCTGACACTCCAACATTGTGTTCTGCTTCAATTTGGCTCATTTTACAAAGGTGCTTATTTCTGGAGTGAATATGCAGTTCTACTCAAGAGTAAGCAACTCAGCGAAATAAAGCCATAGAACGCATATTTGCCTTCTATCTATGCATTCTGACACTCCAACAATGTGTTCTGCTTCAATTTGGCTCATTTTACAAAGGTGCTTATTTCTGGAGTGCACATGCAGTTCTACTCAAGAGTAAGCAACTAAGCGAAATAAAGCCATAGAACGCTTATTTGCCTTCTATCTATGCATTCCGACACTCCAACAATGTGTTCTGCTTCAATTTGGCTCATTTTACGAAGGTGATTATTTCTGGAGTGAACATGCATTTCTACTCAAGAGTAAGCAACTCAGCGAAATAAAGCCATAGAACGCTTATTTGCCTTCTATCTATGCATTCTGACACTCCAACAATGTGTTCTGCTTCAATTTGGCTCATTTTACAAAGGTGCTTATTGCTGGAGTGAATATGCAGTTCTACTCAAGAGTAAGCAACTCAGCGAAATAAAGCCATAGAACGCTTATTTGCCGAACTTCCGGTCCGTCGCGGCGGAGAGAAGGACGCAGGGACTTTGCGTGCCGAAGTCCCTGGCCTCGCGGAGGGGGGGGAAGTCCGCAGAGCGAGCGGACTCCCCGTAAAAACACCGGGTAGATAGTCCCGGTGACTCACGCGCCCAGCAGCTGCTCCGTTTTGCGGATCCCCTGCTGCCCGAGAGCTCAATAGATCGATCGAGAGCCGGCGGGGTGGAACCGCGGGAGCCATTTTGGGCTATACCTTACCTCCGAGAAGCGAAGCTCCGAGTCCTGACCCGGCAAGCGGCGGATTCTTCCGAACAAAATTAAAGATTTCCATAAAGTAAGTGGAACGTTTATTTGGACTATAAAATCACTAATTGGAAAAATAGGAGAGACTTTAAAGAAACGGAAGTCGGTCTCTTCCTAATGGAAAACCGGGAGGCGTTTTAAATAAACTCAAGCCGAAAGAGAAAAAAGTTTCAGGGTCGGTGGACCCGAGAGAAAGAGAGACTTTTCTGAACCTTCCCAGCTCCCGAGTCCGGCACCCCTCGAGGTACAGCATTATCGAGGGGAAGAGTGTTTTGACAGCTGTCAAAAGCTGTCAAACTGTCAAAAGATCGGGTGGATTTTATCGCGCTGCTGTCAACAGTAAAAAATTGTTTGAAAGTGAGGCAGAACTATTTAATTTGGAATCAAGAGTGGATTTGTGATTGAGTTAAAGACAAAGGAAAAGAACAGCCAAAATGGAGTCGATCGTCTAACAGGAAGGAATTTTCCAGCACCCTTTGCTCCCTATCTCCTGTTTGTCTGCGGTTAAGAGAAGTATGAAAACAAAGTACTCTCGAGCCTTCCAGGAGGCGGTGCTGAACTATCTACAAACATGGGAGGACATTTACAAGGAACGGCAACATCCCAATTTACCATCAGTTGAGGCTGAAGTCCAAGTTCAGGACTTAGAGGATAACTTGGACTTGGAGGCTGTGGAGTTTGAGACTGTGTATGAGGAGAAACAACTTGATGAGAATCTGGAAGGGGACTTGGGCTATAAAAAATATGTCTGGGATGAAGCAAAGCACGGATTTCAAAAGGAAGAGAAACAAGCAGAGCAAGAAAATGAGAAGATCAATGGAATCGAAGATCCTGGAGGGGTTAAAATGTTGAGTGGTGTTATTGAGGGATGGGAAAGACAGGGGCAGGGGGGGACAAAGGCCAGGAGATGGAACTGGGAAAGAACAGGGGTGGGGTGAAAATCTTAGTTAAAAGGTTTTGTTTTGGCTTTTGAAAGACGGTTTTCGAAATTTTGGCTTGTCAATGGAAATGCTGATCCAATTGGGGGAAAAGACTTAGGGAGAAGGGATGGAGGGTAAAAAAAAAGGAAAAAAATGCTGTATTTTCTGGAGGGTGTTAGAAGAATGGCTGAGGAAAGAATTTTTAGGTTAAATACTAATGTTTGTGAGTTCAGATAAGTGTCTGGGCAGAGAGCTGCCTATCCTCCTCTCCTTATTCTGAGATACCCAGTGGCAGGGGGTGCTCGGAGGGGGGAGGAGGGGGTGGAAGGAAACCCAGACGCAATAATGGAACCTTGGAAGTGCTGTGCCCTGCGGGTTTCTCTTGTGGCAGGAGGGGGTCTGTGGGAGGGCAGCATGGAAAAGGAGGAGGATTAAAGTTAATATTACAAGAATAAGATTTTGATTTGGAATAGGAAACCCAACATAAGTAATTAGAGATTGTCAGGAAAACCAGAAGGAAGAGTATCGAGGAAGTCACAATTATAATGTTATGATGATAAGAATTGGGAATTTATAACTTTTCCCTATTGTTGATGTGTTGTTTGTATTTGTTTAAATATGCTTATGAAAGAGCTGGGGGAAACCAATCCTCAGAGCTCCTCCACTCCTGTCCCTTCAGTGGCAGGGGAGGGATGTGGGGGGAGGAGGGAGGGGGGAGGCTAAACCCAACTTACAATGGACCCCTTTGATTCTTAACGCACACGGGTACTACCGGTGGCAGAGGTGGACCGGTGGGTGGAGGGAAAACGAAGGGACAGTGTTATATTGTATGTTTTGTTTGTTTTGTCTGTATAAAATTAATAAAAATTATTTTTTTTAAAAAAAAATAGAACGCTTATTTGCGTTCTATCTATGCATTCCGACACTCCAACAATGTGTTCTGCTTCAATTTGGCTCATTTTACGAAGGTGATTATTTCTGGAGTGAACATGCATTTCTACTCAAGAGTAAGCAACTCAGCGAAATAAAGCCATAGAACGCTTATTTGCCTTCTATCTATGCATTCTGACACTCCAACAATGTGTTCTGCTTCAATTTGGCTCATTTTACAAAGGTGCTTATTGCTGGAGTGAATATGCCGTTCTACTCAAGAGTAAGCAACTCAGCGAAATAAAGCCATAGAACGCTTATTTGCCTTCTATCTATGCATTCCGACACTCCAACAATGTGTTCTGCTTCAATTTGGCTCATTTTACAAAGGTGCTTATTGCTGGAGTGAATATGCTGTTCTACTCAAGAGTAAGCAACTCAGCGAAATAAAGCCATAGAACGCTTATTTGCCTTCTATCTATGCATTCTGACACTCCAACAATGTGTTCTGCTTCAAATTTGGCTCATTTTACAAAGGTGATTATTTCTAGAGTGAACATGCAGTTCTACTCAAGAGGAAGCAACTAAGCGAAATAAAGCCATAGAACGCTTATTTGCCTTCTATCTATGCATTCTGACACTCCAACATTGTGTTCTGCTTCAATTTGGCTCATTTTACAAAGGTGCTTATTGCTGGAGTGAATATGCAGTTCTACTCAAGAGTAAGCAACTAAACGAAATAAAGCCATAGTACGCTTATTTGCCTTCTATCTATGCATTCTGACACTCCAACAATGTGTTCTGCTTCAATTTGGCTCATTTTACAAAGGTGCTTATTGCTGGAGTGAATATGCAGTTCTACTCAAGAGTACGCAACTAAGCGAAATAAAGCCATAGTACGCTTATTTGCCTTCTATCTATGCATTCTGACACTCCAACAATGTGTTCTGCTTCAATTTGGCTCATTTTACAAAGGTGCTTAATTCTGGAGTGCACATGCAGTTCTACTCAAGAGTAAGCAACTAAGCGAAATAAAGCCATAGAACGCATATTTGCCTTCTATCTATGCATTCTGACACTCCAACAATGTGTTCTGCTTCAATTTGGCTCATTTTACAAAGGTGCTTATTCCTGGAGTGCACATGCAGTTCTACTCAAGAGTAAGCAACTAAGCGAAATAAAGCCATAGAACGCTTATTTGCCTTCTATCTATGCATTCCGACACTCCAACAATGTGTTCTGCTTCAATTTGGCTCATTTTACAAAGGTGATTATTTCTGGAGTGAACATGCATTTCTACTCAAGAGTAAGCAAGTAAGCGAAATAAAGCCATAGAACGCTTATTTGCCTTCTATCTATGCATTCTGACACTCCAACAATGTGTTCTGCTTCAATTTGGCTCATTTTACAAAGGTGCTTATTCCTGGAGTGCACATGCAGTTCTACTCAAGAGTAAGCAACTAAGCGAAATAAAGCCATAGAACGCTTATTTGCCTTCTATCTATGCATTCCGACACTCCAACAATGTGTTCTGCTTCAATTTGGCTCATTTTACAAAGGTGATTATTTCTGGAGTGAACATGCATTTCTACTCAAGAGTAAGCAACTGAGCGAAATAAAGCCATAGAACGCTTATTTGCCTTCTATCTATGCATTCTGACACTCCAACAATGTGTTCTGCTTCAATTTGGCCATAGCTGCCAAGTTTTCCCTTTTCTCGCGAGGAAGCCTATTCAGCATAAGGGAAAATCCCTTAAAAAATGGGATAACTTGGCAGCTATGAATTTGGCTCATTTTACAAAGGTGCTTATTGCTGGAGTGAATATGCCGTTCTACTCAAGAGTAAGCAACTCAGCGAAATAAAGCCATAGAACACTTATTTGCCTTATATCTATGCATTCCGACACTACAACAATGTGTTCTGCTTCAATTTGGCTCATTTTACAAAGGTACTTATTGCTGGAGTGAATATGCAGTTCTACTCAATAGTAAGCAACTAAGGGAAATAAAGCCATAGAACGCTTATTTGCCTTCTATCTGTGCATTCCGACACTCCAACAATGTGTTCTGCTTCAATTTGGCTCATTTTACAAAGGTGCTTATTTCTGGATTGAACATGCATTTCTACTCAAGAGTAAGCAACTCAGCGAAATAAAGCCATAGAACGCTTATTTGCCTTCTATCTATGCATTCTGACACTCCAACAATGTGTTCTGCTTCAATTTGGCTCATTTTACAAAGGTGCTTATTCCTGGAGTGCACATGCAGTTCTACTCAAGAGTAAGCAACTAAGCGAAATAAAGCCATAGAACGCATATTTGCCTTCTATCTATGCATTCTGACACTCCAACAATGTGTTCTGCTTCAATTTGGCTCATTTTACAAAGGTGCTTATTCCTGGAGTGCACATGCAGTTCTACTCAAGAGTAAGCAACTAAGCGAAATAAAGCCATAGAACGCTTATTTGCCTTCTATCTATGCATTCCGACACTCCAACAATGTGTTCTGCTTCAATTTGGCTCATTTTACAAAGGTGATTATTTCTGGAGTGAACATGCATTTCTACTCAAGAGTAAGCAAGTAAGCGAAATAAAGCCATAGAACGCTTATTTGCCTTCTATCTATGCATTCTGACACTCCAACAATGTGTTCTGCTTCAATTTGGCTCATTTTACAAAGGTGCTTATTCCTGGAGTGCACATGCAGTTCTACTCAAGAGTAAGCAACTAAGCGAAATAAAGCCATAGAACGCTTATTTGCCTTCTATCTATGCATTCCGACACTCCAACAATGTGTTCTGCTTCAATTTGGCTCATTTTACAAAGGTGATTATTTCTGGAGTGAACATGCATTTCTACTCAAGAGTAAGCAACTGAGCGAAATAAAGCCATAGAACGCTTATTTGCCTTCTATCTATGCATTCTGACACTCCAACAATGTGTTCTGCTTCAATTTGGCCATAGCTGCCAAGTTTTCCCTTTTCTCGCGAGGAAGCCTATTCAGCATAAGGGAAAATCCCTTAAAAAATGGGATAACTTGGCAGCTATGAATTTGGCTCATTTTACAAAGGTGCTTATTGCTGGAGTGAATATGCCGTTCTACTCAAGAGTAAGCAACTCAGCGAAATAAAGCCATAGAACACTTATTTGCCTTATATCTATGCATTCCGACACTACAACAATGTGTTCTGCTTCAATTTGGCTCATTTTACAAAGGTACTTATTGCTGGAGTGAATATGCAGTTCTACTCAATAGTAAGCAACTAAGGGAAATAAAGCCATAGAACGCTTATTTGCCTTCTATCTGTGCATTCCGACACTCCAACAATGTGTTCTGCTTCAATTTGGCTCATTTTACAAAGGTGCTTATTTCTGGATTGAACATGCATTTCTACTCAAGAGTAAGCAACTCAGCGAAATAAAGCCATAGAACGCTTATTTGCCTTCTATCTATGCATTCTGACACTCCAACAATGTGTTCTGCTTCAATTTGGCTCATTTTACAAAGGTGCTTATTTCTGCAGTGAATATGCATTTCTACTCAAGAGTAAGCAACTAAGCGAAATAAAGCCATAGTACGATTATTTGCCTTCTATCTATGCATTCTGACACTCCAACAATGTGTTCTGCTTCAATTTGGCTCATTTTACAAAGGTGCTTATTTCTGGAGAGCAGATGCATTTCTACTCAAGAGTAAGCAACTAAGCGAAATAAAACCATAGAACGCTTATTTGCCTTCTATCTATGCATTCTGACACTCCAACAATGTGTTCTGCTTCAATTTGGCTCATTTTACAAAGGTGCTTATTGCTGGAGTGAATATGCAGTTCTACTCAAGAGTAAGCAACTAAGCGAAATAAAGCCATAGAACACTTATTTGCCTTCTATCTATGCATTCTGACACTCCAACAATGTGTTCTGCTTCAATTTGGCTCATTTTACAAAGGTGCTCATTTCTGGAGTGAACATGCAGTTCTACTCAAGAGTAAGCAACTAAGCGAAATAAAGTCATAGAACGCTTATTTGCCTTCTATCTATGCATTCGGACACTCCAACAATGTGTTCTGCTTCAATTTGGCTCATTTTACAAAGGTGCTTATTGCTGGAGTGAATATGCAGTTCTACTCAAGAGTAAGCAACTAAGCGAAATAAAGTCATAGAACGCTTATTTGCCTTCTATCTATGCATTCTGACACTCCAACAATGTGTTCTGCTTCAATTTGGCTCATTTTACAAAGGTGCTTATTGCTGGAGTGAATATGCAGTTCTACTCAAGAGTAAGCAACTAAGCGAAATAAAGTCATAGAACGCTTATTTGCCTTCTATCTATGCATTCTGACACTCCAACAATGTGTTCTGCTTCAATTTGGTTCATTTAACAAAGGTGCTTATTGCTGGAGTGAATATGCAGTTCTACTCAAGAGTAAGCAACTAAGCGAAATAAAGCCATAGAACGCTTATTTGCCTTCTATCTATGCATTCTGACACTCCAACAATGTGTTCTGCTTCAATTTGGCTCATTTTACAAAGGTGCTTATTTGCTGGAGTGAATATGCAGTTCTATTGTGAGCAACAGCAATGTCTAGTACACAGTCTTTTTGTGAATAGTGAAATTTATTCCAAGTAGAAAACAAAGGCAGACTGCCACATCATGCTCAAGGCCACTAGTTAATCAGATGATGACTCATCTAGCTCTCTAGCGTGATTCCGTCTCCTTTTAACCCTACGCTCAAACACCTCCCTCGGCTTCCGTCTGTATTGCAATTTCCTCTTATCCTGTAACCCTCCCCTCCTGCGTTCTATTAACCTTAAAGACCCAGGAACAGGCTCGGACAAACTCTCTTCTGAGGTTTGATGAGCTTCTGGCATTTGCTCACCCCTCCCAGCCAGTTCCTCAGCCCTTATCAAAACATGCCTCCCTTCCAGTTCCGGGCTATCAGCCAAGTCCGACAGCTGAGCCTCATCACTTATCGGCTCTAACCTAACATCATCCCCCCCTCTAGGGGCCTCTTCTCCTTCCTCCTGCCTTCGCACTTCCTTACTTGGGGCATTATGAGATACCTCCCACCATTCTCCCTCTTCACTTCCCCAATAACTGCAACCCGGTTGCGGCTCTTCTATTTCTTCCTCCTCTTCAGACCCACCATTCATTTCAGCTTCCCAGTCTGCCTGTTCTGCCTGCTCCTCTACCCAACCCGGGGGTTTGGGTTTATTAGGGTACCTACGGTGAAACTCTCTCTGCAGCCTAGATGCATGTATATCGCTCGCATTCACCCACGAGTTCTCCTCTGGTCCGTACCCTTTCCAAGCCACCAAATACTGTACCCCCCTGCCCCTTCTACGAGAGTCTAATAGCTCAACCACTTCATATTCCGGTTCACCCTCCACCCAGATGGGCAAGGGTGGTGGCTCCTTCCTCTTCTGATACTGGTGTCTTGGCGTTACTGGAGATAGGAGTGATCGATGGAACACCGGGTACATCTTCATTGAAGCCGGTAAGCGTAACTTATACGAAACAGGATTAATTTGTTCCAACACTTCGAATGGCCCTACCCGTTGCGGCAGTAACTTCCTACAACGTCCCTTGCTCGGCCAATCTTTAGTGGATAGCCAAACTTGGTCCCCTACCCGTATCTCCTTGCCCACTTGTCGGTGTTTATCAGCTTCGACCTTATACTGAGCCTTCGCCTTTTCTAGCTGTTCTCTCAGAATACTGTGCAGCGATTCCATTTCTTCTGCGAACTGTTCAGCTGCAGGCACTGCCAGACTGTCCCCCTGACCCGGAAACATCCGTGGATGTCGCCCATGGCAGGCAAAAAATGGCGTCTGCTGTGTAGAAGTGTGTACGGCATTATTATAAGCGAACTCAGCCAACGCTAGTTTCCCAACCCAGTCATCCTGTTGATAATTCACGTAACAACGTAGGTACTGTTGCAACGTCGCGTTCGTCCGTTCGGCCTCCCCGTTTGTCTGAGGGTGCCGAGCCGAAGAGAGGCACACCTCCACTTTCAGCAGTTGCATCAGTCGCCTCCAAAACTGAGAGGTAAATTGCGTTCCCCTATCTGACACAATCTTCTGTGGCAATCCATGTAATTTAAACACATGTTCTATGAAGAGTTGAGCGGTCTCCTGTGCTGACGGTAATTTCCTGCAAGGAACAAAATGCGCCATCTTGGAGAACAGATCTACTACCACCCAAAACACTGTCTGCTTCTGCGACTCGGGCAAATCAGTGATAAAGTCCATAGCAATACCTTCCCACGGCGCTTGTGGCGTGGGCAGTGGTTGAAGAAGCCCGGCTGGTGTTTCGCGAGGTCTTTTGGCCCGTTGGCACACTTCACATGCTCGGACATACTCCTTGACCTCCTCCTGCATCCGTGGCCACCAAAAATCCCTTGATACCAGACGTTCCGTCTTCCACTGCCCAAAATGTCCTGCTGTTGGACTGTCATGGCATTGTCTCAGCACCCTTGCACGAAGCTCTCCTTCCGGCACATAGAGAGCCTCTCCCTTGTACAGCAGCCCTCCTCTCTCAGTAAACTCCTTCACCTGGACTTCCCCCTTTCGTATTGCCTTCCTCTTCTCTCTAGCGAACCCATCCTCCTGCGTTTGTTGCAGAAAGTCCAACCGTTCTAGTGCCGTCATTGTTGCTAGCTGCAGTTGTTCGGGGCTCAGGATCAATCTCCGTTCTGACCCGGTCTCTATTCCGGAATACTCCGGTTTTCGGGACAATGCATCCGCCCCCTGGTTCTGAGCACTAGACACATACTTTATCCGGAAATTGAACCTGGCGAAGAATTGCGCCCACCTAATCTGTCGTTGGTTCAGGTGGCGAGCCGTCTGCCAGTACTCCAGGTTTTTATGATCAGTGCGTACCTCCACCTGATGCTGCGCCCCCTCCAAGAAATGCCGCCATGTTTGTAGAGAATCCTTTATTGCCAACAACTCTCTCTCCCATATAGTATAATTTTGTTCTGAAGAGTTTAACTTCCTTGAGTGAAAGGCGCATGGTCTCAGTTCCCCTTTGTCATCTTCCTGGAGAAGCACCGCCCCAATCTCTTTGTCTGATGCATCTGTTTCCACGACCATCGGCTTGTACGGGTCCGGGTGAACCAAGTATCTTTCCTCCACAAACAAGTTCTTAAGCCTCTCAAAAGCCCTCTGGGCTTCCTGAGTCCATTGAAACGCTTTTTTGCCTTTCAAACAATCTGTTATCGGTGCTGTAAGTCCTGAATACCTTGGTATAAACTTCCGATAGTAATTGGCAAGCCCCAAGAATCTTTGTACATCCTTTCGAGTCTTGGGTCTTTGCCATGACACTACTGCCTGTACCTTTGCTGGGTCCATGTGCACCCCCTCTGGGGTGATTCTGTAGCCTAAGAACTCTACTTCTGTTACATGAAAATGGCATTTCTCCAACTTAGCGTACAATCGATGATCTCTTAGACGCTCTAACACTTCCTTCACGTGTTGTACGTGTTCTTCCAGACTCTCCGAATAGATTAATAGGTCGTCTAAATAAGCGAGGACGGAACGATCCAACAGGTCGGACAGCACGTAATTAATAAATGCCTGAAAGGTGGCCGTGCCCGACTGTAAGCCAAACGGCATCACAAGATATTCAAAAGTCCCGTACCTGGTGTTAAAGGCCATCTTCCATTCATCCCCCTCTCTTACTCGTATCAAATTATATGCCCCCCTCAAGTCCAGTTTCGTAAAAATTTTAGCCGACCGCAATCTCTCCAGTAAATCCCCAATTCGCGGCAACGGGTAACGACTGGGAATCATGCGCTGGTTGATCTTTCTATAATCAACTACAAGTCTTTTCTCAGAAGTGTTCTTCTTATCCACAAAGAAAATTGGAGCTCCTCCCGGAGTCTTGGTAGGCCGTATGAAACCCCGTTCCAAATTTTTTCTCAGGAACTCCCTCAATTCTACCAACTCCGCTTCTGACATTGAGTAGATACGACTGGCGGGTATCTCGGCCCCTGGCACCAGATCTATTTTGCAATCGTACTGGCGATGCGGTGGTAGCCGATCTGCCTCCTTCTCGCAGAATACGTCCCTAAAAGACTTATACTGCGGGGGTATTTGACTCTCTTCTCCAGTGAGAGGACCACAGTCTGTCGTACCGTTGGCCTCACCATTCCTCTCCGCCCTGATTCCCAAACAATGTAGTCGGCAATACACCGACGAAAAGGTCATCGATCTCTGGCCCCAGGAGATCATCGGATCATGACGGGATAGCCAGCTCATCCCCAAAATCACGGGGTAGGAGTTCAACCTGGTGATATGGAATGCAATGACCTCTCGGTGTCCCGGCAGTTCTAGACCAATTGGCATTGTGGCCTCTGACACACAGCCAGACAGCAACACCCTACCATCAATAGTTCTTACTTCTAAAGGTTCTTCCAATGATTGTGTCTCTATTCCCAACTTACTCACCAAGTCCACATCTATGAAATCAGTCGAGGCTCCAGAATCAATAAGAACTTCCACACACTCGCTCCTTCCATCGGGGAGTCGTAGCATTGCGACTGCTGTAATTACTGGTAAGATCGGTCCAGGTGGAAGCCCTTCAGGTCTCTTTCCTCCCAACCCGAGGCCTCCAGAACGGGCTGGGTCATCTCGTTTCCCGACTGCTCCACTCTGACCTCTCCAGGTGTTGTTACATTTGTGCCAGACAGCACACCTCGGTTTCTTCCCACAGTACACTGACGAGCCACGTGATTGGGGGAGCCACAGTTAAAACACAACCGCTCTCTCCACCTTCTCTCTCTCTCAGCGTGTGTAATACTAGGTGCGTTACCCCTTCTGATAGAACTACGTTGCATGGGTACCTCTTCCTCCACCCTTCGTGATTCCGGAATCTCTAAGGGCACAAATGTCCTGTGGCTCTCTGACCTTCCTTGGCCCCTACGCAACTTGTCCAGCGATTGGAACCTCAGGTCTAGTTGTAAGGCGACTTGTGCCACCTCTTCCAAGGTATTCACCCTGGGATTTTTTGCCAACTCCAGCCGAATCTCTTCACTGAGTCCCGCCTTAAACAATCCAACCAAGGCCTTTCCTTCCCAGCCCAGTTGTCTAGCAAGCCTCACAAAAGAGGACCAGTACTGCGCTACAGTTCCCTTTCCTTGCTTGAGGCTCAAGAACTCCTGTTCCCACTCTGCCTCTTGTGCAGGATTCCTGAACATGCTATCCAAAAGCTTCAAGAAGGCTGATAAATTGGTGAGCACTCGGTCATTAGACATTAGGTAAGGGGCAATACACTGCCGCGCCTTCCCTTCCAAAAGCCCCACCACCAGGGCCACTCTGGCATCATCATCTCTGTATTCTTCTCCCTTAAGCCTTAAATAATACAAGCAGGAAGCCCGAAAGGAATCATACTCTGCACTGCTCCCACTAAAACGTGGGGGAAGAGGAACTAAATTCTTTGCCACTTGCCTTCCAGATAAATCAGAGAGCTGTCTTGCTTGTTCTGAGGTCACTCCTTCCAGCCGCGCTAATCTTGCCTTCAACTCTTGGTTCTCAGCCCAAAGCGCCTGAGTAGTATCTTCTACCTTCATCTCCATTGCTGTTGCTGGTGCTGTTGCTGATAAATCCCCAGCCGGTTCCTTCTCTTCCATTCTTGCTTAAAACTACGTGCTTCCTCTTCAGCAGCAAGTTAGATGAGTCATGCTGTGAGCAACAGCAATGTCTAGTACAAAGTCTTTTTGTGAATAGTGAAATTTATTCCAAGTAGAAAACAAAGGCAGACTGCCACATCATGCTCAAGGCCACTAGTTAATCAGATGATGACTCATCTAGCTCTCTAGCGTGATTCCGTCTCCTTTTAACCCTACGCTCAAACACCTCCCTCTGCTTCCGTCTGTATTGCAATTTCCTCTTATCCTGTAACCCTCCCCTCCTGCGTTCTATTAACCTTAAAGACCCAGGAACAGGCTCGGACAAACTCTCTTCTGAGGTTTGATGAGCTTCTGGCATTTGCTCACCCCTCCCAGCCAGTACCTCAGCCCTTATCAAAACATGCCTCCCTTCCAGTTCCGGGCTATCTGCCAAGTCCGACAGCTGAGCCTCATCACTTATCGGCTCTAACCTAACATCTACTCAAGAGTAATCAACTAAGCGAAATAAAGCCATAGAACGCTTATTTGCATTCTATCTATGCATTCCGACACTCCAACAATGTGTTCTGCTTCAATTTGGATGATTTTACAAAGGTGCTTATTGCTGGAGTGAATATGCAGTTCTACTCAAGAGTAAGCAACTCAGCGAAATAAAGCCATAGAATGCTTATTTGCCTTCTATCTATGCATTCTGACACTCCAACAATGTGTTCTGCTTCAATTTGGATCATTTTACAAAGGTGCTTATTTCTGGAGTGAACATGCAGTTCTACTCAAGAGTAAGCAACTAAGCGAAATAAAGCCATAGAACGCTTATTTGCCTTCTATCTATGCATTCTGACACTCCAACATTGTGTTCTGCTTCAATTTGGCTCATTTTACAAAGGTGCTTATTTCTGGAGTGAAAAAGCAGTTTTACTCAAGAGTAAGCAACTAAGCGAAATAAAGCCATAGAACGCTTATTTGCCTTCTATCTATGCATTCTGACACTCCAACATTGTGTTCTGCTTCAATTTGGCTCATTTTACAAAGGTGCTTATTTCTGGAGTGAATATGCAGTTCTACTCAAGAGTAAGCAACTAAGCGAAATAAAGCCATAGAACGCATATTTGCCTTCTATCTATGCATTCTGACACTCCAACAATGTGTTCTGCTTCAATTTGCCTCATTTTACAAAGGTTCTTATTGCTGGAGTGAATTTGCCGTTCTACTCAAGAGTAAGCAACTCAGCGAAATAAAGCCATAGAACGCTTATTTGCCTTATATCTATGCATTCTGACACTCCAACAATGTGTTCTGCTTCAATTTGGCTCATTTTACAAAGGTGCTTATTTGCTGGAGTGAATATGCAGTTCTACTCAAGAGTAAGCAACTAAGCGAAATAAAGCCATAGAACGCTTATTTGCCTTCTATCTATGCATTCCGACACTCCAACAATGTGTTCTACTTCAATTTGGATCATTTTACAAAGGTGCTTATTGCTGGAGTGAATATGCAGTTCTACTCAAGAGTAAGCAACTAAGCGAAATAAAGCCATAGTACGCTTATTTGCCTTCTATCTATGCATTCTGACACTCCAACAATGTGTTCTGCTTCAATTTGGCTCATTTTACAAAGGTGCTTATTTGCTGGAGTGAATATGCAGTTCTACTCAAGAGTAAGCAACTAAGCGAAATAAAGCCATAGAACGCTTATTTGCCTTCTATCTATGCATTCCGACACTCCAACAATGTGTTCTACTTCAATTTGGATCATTTTACAAAGGTGCTTATTGCTGGAGTGAATATGCAGTTCTACTCAAGAGTAAGAAACTAAGCGAAATAAAGCCATAGTACGCTTATTTGCCTTCTATCTATGCATTCTGACACTCCAACAATGTGTTCTGCTTCAATTTGGCTCATTTTACAAAGGTGCTTATTTCTGGAGAGCAGATGCATTTCTACTCAAGAGTAAGCAACTAAGCGAAATAAAGCCATAGAACGCTTATTTGCCTTCTATCTATGCATTCTGACACTCCAACAATGTGTTCTGCTTCAATTTGGCTCATTTTACAAAGGTGCTTATTGCTGGAGTGAATATGCAGTTCTACTCAGGAGTAAGCAACTCAGCGAAATAAAGCCATGGAACGCTTATTTGCCTTCTATCTATGCATTCTGACACTCCAACAATGTGTTCTGCTTCAATTTGGCTCATTTTACAAAGGTGCTTATTGCTGGAGTGAATATGCCGTTCTACTCAAGAGTAAGCAACTCAGCGAAATAAAGCCATAGAACGCTTATTTGCCTTCTATCTATGCATTCTGACACTCCAACAATGTGTTCTGCTTCAATTTGGCTCATTTTACAAAGGTGATTATTTCTGGAGTGAACATGCAGTTCTACTCAAGAGTAAGCAACTAAGCGAAATAAAGCCATAGAACGCTTATTTGCCTTCTATCTATGCATTCTGACACTCCAACATTGTGTTCTGCTTCAATTTGGCTCATTTTACAAAGGTGCTTATTGCTGGAGTGAATATGCAGTTCTACTCAAGAGTAAGCAACTAAGCGAAATAAAGCCATAGTACGCTTATTTGCCTTCTATCTATGCATTCTGACACTCCAACAATGTGTTCTGCTTCAATTTGGCTCATTTTGTTGTTGTTGTTTAGTCGTTTAGTCGTGTCCGACTCTTCGTGACCCCATGGACCATAGCACGCCAGGCACTCCTGTCTCGCACTGCCTCCCGCAGTTTGGTCAAACTCATGTTCGTAGCTTCGAGAACACTGTCCATTTTACATTTGGCTCATTTTACAAAGGTGCTTATTTCTGGAGTGCAGATGCATTTCTACTCAAGAGTAAGCAACTAAGCGAAATAAAGCCATAGAACGCATATTTGCCTTCTATGCATTCTGACACTCCAACAATGTGTTCTGCTTCAATTTGGCTCATTTTACAAAGGTGCTTATTGCTGGAGTGAATATGCCGTTCTACTCAAGAGTAAGCAACTCAGTGAAATAAAGCCATAGAACGCTTATTTGCCTTATATCTATGCATTCTGACACTCCAACAATGTGTTCTGCTTCAATTTGGCTCATTTTACAAAGGTGCTTATTGCTGGAGTGAATATGCAGTTCTACTCAAGAGTAAGCAACTAAGCGACATAAAGCCATAGAACGCTTATTTGCCTTCTATCTATGCATTCTGACACTCCAACAATGTGTTCTGCTTCAATTTGGCTCATTTTACAAAGGTGCTTATTTCTGGAGTGAACATGCAGTTCTACTCAAGAGTAAGCAACTAAGCGAAATAAAGCCATAGAACGCTTATTTGCCTTCTATCTATGCATTCTGACAGTCCAACATTGTGTTCTGCTTCAATTTGGCTCATTTTACAAAGGTGCTTATTTATGGAGTGAATATGCAGTTCTACTCAAGAGTAAGCAACTAAGCGAAATAAAGCCATAGTACGCTTATTTGCCTTCTATCTATGCATTCTGACACTCCAACAATGTGTTCTGCTTCAATTTGGCTCATTTTACAAAGGTGCTTATTTCTGGAGAGCAGATGCATTTCTACTCAAGAGTAAGCAACTAAGCGAAATAAAGCCATAGAACGCTTATTTGCCTTCTATCTATGCATTCTGACACTCCAACAATGTGTTCTGCTTCAATTTGGCTCATTTTACAAAGGTGCTTATTGCTGGAGTGAATATGCAGTTCTACTCAGGAGTAAGCAACTCAGTGAAATAAAGCCATGGAACGCTTATTTGCCTTCTATCTATGCATTCTGACACTCCAACAATGTGTTCTGCTTCAATTTGGCTCATTTTACAAAGGTGCTTATTGCTGGAGTGAATATGCCGTTCTACTCAAGAGTAAGCAACTCAGCGAAATAAAGCCATAGAACGCTTATTTGCCTTCTATCTATGCATTCTGACACTCCAACAATGTGTTCTGCTTCAATTTGGCTCATTTTACAAAGGTGATTATTTCTGGAGTGAACATGCAGTTGTACTCAAGAGTAAGCAACTAAGCGAAATAAAGCCATAGAACGCTTATTTGCCTTCTATCTATGCATTCTGACACTCCAACATTGTGTTCTGCTTCAATTTGGCTCATTTTACAAAGGTGCTTATTGCTGGAGTGAATATGCAGTTCTACTCAAGAGTAAGCAACTAAGCGAAATAAAGCCATAGTACGCTTATTTGCCTTCTATCTATGCATTCTGACACTCCAACAATGTGTTCTGCTTCAATTTGGCTCATTTTACAAAGGTGCTTATTTCTGGAGTGCAGATGCATTTCTACTCAAGAGTAAGCAACTAAGCGAAATAAAGCCATAGAACGCATATTTGCCTTCTATGCATTCTGACACTCCAACAATGTGTTCTGCTTCAATTTGGCTCATTTTACAAAGGTGCTTATTGCTGGAGTGAATATGACGTTCTACTCAAGAGTAAGCAACTCAGCGAAATAAAGCCATAGAACGCTTATTTGCCTTATATCTATGCATTCTGACACTCCAACAATGTGTTCTGCTTCAATTTGGCTCATTTTACAAAGGTGCTTATTTGCTGGAGTGAATATGCAGTTCTACTCAAGAGTAAGCAACTAAGCGAAATAAAGCCATAGAACGCTTATTTGCCTTCTATCTATGCATTCCGACACTCCAACAATGTGTTCTGCTTCAATTTGGCTCATTTTACAAAGGTGCTTATTTCTGGAGTGAATATGCAGTTCTACTCAAGAGTAAGCAACTAAGCGAAATAAAGCCATAGAACGCATATTTGCCTTCTATCTATGCATTCTGACACTCCAACAATGTGTTCTGCTTCAATTTGCCTCATTTTACAAAGGTTCTTATTGCTGGAGTGAATTTGCCGTTCTACTCAAGAGTAAGCAACTCAGCGAAATAAAGCCATAGAACGCTTATTTGCCTTATATCTATGCATTCTGACACTCCAACAATGTGTTCTGCTTCAATTTGGCTCATTTTACAAAGGTGCTTATTTGCTGGAGTGAATATGCAGTTCTACTCAAGAGTAAGCAACTAAGCGAAATAAAGCCATAGAACGCTTATTTGCCTTCTATCTATGCATTCCGACACTCCAACAATGTGTTCTACTTCAATTTGGATCATTTTACAAAGGTGCTTATTGCTGGAGTGAATATGCAGTTCTACTCAAGAGTAAGCAACTAAGCGAAATAAAGCCATAGTACGCTTATTTGCCTTCTATCTATGCATTCTGACACTCCAACAATGTGTTCTGCTTCAATTTGGCTCATTTTACAAAGGTGCTTATTTGCTGGAGTGAATATGCAGTTCTACTCAAGAGTAAGCAACTAAGCGAAATAAAGCCATAGAACGCTTATTTGCCTTCTATCTATGCATTCCGACACTCCAACAATGTGTTCTACTTCAATTTGGATCATTTTACAAAGGTGCTTATTGCTGGAGTGAATATGCAGTTCTACTCAAGAGTAAGAAACTAAGCGAAATAAAGCCATAGTACGCTTATTTGCCTTCTATCTATGCATTCTGACACTCCAACAATGTGTTCTGCTTCAATTTGGCTCATTTTACAAAGGTGCTTATTTCTGGAGAGCAGATGCATTTCTACTCAAGAGTAAGCAACTAAGCGAAATAAAGCCATAGAACGCTTATTTGCCTTCTATCTATGCATTCTGACACTCCAACAATGTGTTCTGCTTCAATTTGGCTCATTTTACAAAGGTGCTTATTGCTGGAGTGAATATGCAGTTCTACTCAGGAGTAAGCAACTCAGCGAAATAAAGCCATGGAACGCTTATTTGCCTTCTATCTATGCATTCTGACACTCCAACAATGTGTTCTGCTTCAATTTGGCTCATTTTACAAAGGTGCTTATTGCTGGAGTGAATATGCCGTTCTACTCAAGAGTAAGCAACTCAGCGAAATAAAGCCATAGAACGCTTATTTGCCTTCTATCTATGCATTCTGACACTCCAACAATGTGTTCTGCTTCAATTTGGCTCATTTTACAAAGGTGATTATTTCTGGAGTGAACATGCAGTTCTACTCAAGAGTAAGCAACTAAGCGAAATAAAGCCATAGAACGCTTATTTGCCTTCTATCTATGCATTCTGACACTCCAACATTGTGTTCTGCTTCAATTTGGCTCATTTTACAAAGGTGCTTATTGCTGGAGTGAATATGCAGTTCTACTCAAGAGTAAGCAACTAAGCGAAATAAAGCCATAGTACGCTTATTTGCCTTCTATCTATGCATTCTGACACTCCAACAATGTGTTCTGCTTCAATTTGGCTCATTTTGTTGTTGTTGTTTAGTCGTTTAGTCGTGTCCGACTCTTCGTGACCCCATGGACCATAGCACGCCAGGCACTCCTGTCTCGCACTGCCTCCCGCAGTTTGGTCAAACTCATGTTCGTAGCTTCGAGAACACTGTCCATTTTACATTTGGCTCATTTTACAAAGGTGCTTATTTCTGGAGTGCAGATGCATTTCTACTCAAGAGTAAGCAACTAAGCGAAATAAAGCCATAGAACGCATATTTGCCTTCTATGCATTCTGACACTCCAACAATGTGTTCTGCTTCAATTTGGCTCATTTTACAAAGGTGCTTATTGCTGGAGTGAATATGCCGTTCTACTCAAGAGTAAGCAACTCAGTGAAATAAAGCCATAGAACGCTTATTTGCCTTATATCTATGCATTCTGACACTCCAACAATGTGTTCTGCTTCAATTTGGCTCATTTTACAAAGGTGCTTATTGCTGGAGTGAATATGCAGTTCTACTCAAGAGTAAGCAACTAAGCGACATAAAGCCATAGAACGCTTATTTGCCTTCTATCTATGCATTCTGACACTCCAACAATGTGTTCTGCTTCAATTTGGCTCATTTTACAAAGGTGCTTATTTCTGGAGTGAACATGCAGTTCTACTCAAGAGTAAGCAACTAAGCGAAATAAAGCCATAGAACGCTTATTTGCCTTCTATCTATGCATTCTGACAGTCCAACATTGTGTTCTGCTTCAATTTGGCTCATTTTACAAAGGTGCTTATTTATGGAGTGAATATGCAGTTCTACTCAAGAGTAAGCAACTAAGCGAAATAAAGCCATAGTACGCTTATTTGCCTTCTATCTATGCATTCTGACACTCCAACAATGTGTTCTGCTTCAATTTGGCTCATTTTACAAAGGTGCTTATTTCTGGAGAGCAGATGCATTTCTACTCAAGAGTAAGCAACTAAGCGAAATAAAGCCATAGAACGCTTATTTGCCTTCTATCTATGCATTCTGACACTCCAACAATGTGTTCTGCTTCAATTTGGCTCATTTTACAAAGGTGCTTATTGCTGGAGTGAATATGCAGTTCTACTCAGGAGTAAGCAACTCAGTGAAATAAAGCCATGGAACGCTTATTTGCCTTCTATCTATGCATTCTGACACTCCAACAATGTGTTCTGCTTCAATTTGGCTCATTTTACAAAGGTGCTTATTGCTGGAGTGAATATGCCGTTCTACTCAAGAGTAAGCAACTCAGCGAAATAAAGCCATAGAACGCTTATTTGCCTTCTATCTATGCATTCTGACACTCCAACAATGTGTTCTGCTTCAATTTGGCTCATTTTACAAAGGTGATTATTTCTGGAGTGAACATGCAGTTGTACTCAAGAGTAAGCAACTAAGCGAAATAAAGCCATAGAACGCTTATTTGCCTTCTATCTATGCATTCTGACACTCCAACATTGTGTTCTGCTTCAATTTGGCTCATTTTACAAAGGTGCTTATTGCTGGAGTGAATATGCAGTTCTACTCAAGAGTAAGCAACTAAGCGAAATAAAGCCATAGTACGCTTATTTGCCTTCTATCTATGCATTCTGACACTCCAACAATGTGTTCTGCTTCAATTTGGCTCATTTTACAAAGGTGCTTATTTCTGGAGTGCAGATGCATTTCTACTCAAGAGTAAGCAACTAAGCGAAATAAAGCCATAGAACGCATATTTGCCTTCTATGCATTCTGACACTCCAACAATGTGTTCTGCTTCAATTTGGCTCATTTTACAAAGGTGCTTATTGCTGGAGTGAATATGACGTTCTACTCAAGAGTAAGCAACTCAGCGAAATAAAGCCATAGAACGCTTATTTGCCTTATATCTATGCATTCTGACACTCCAACAATGTGTTCTGCTTCAATTTGGCTCATTTTACAAAGGTGCTTATTTGCTGGAGTGAATATGCAGTTCTACTCAAGAGTAAGCAACTAAGCGAAATAAAGCCATAGAACGCTTATTTGCCTTCTATCTATGCATTCCGACACTCCAACAATGTGTTCTACTTCAATTTGGATCATTTTACAAAGGTGCTTATTGCTGGAGTGAATATGCAGTTCTACTCAAGAGTAAGCAACTAAGCGAAATAAAGCCATAGTACGCTTATTTGCCTTCTATCTATGCATTCTGACACTCCAACATTGTGTTCTGCTTCAATTTGGCTCATTTTACAAAGGTGCTTATTGCTGGAGTGAATATGCAGTTCTACTCAAGAGTAAGCAACTAAGCGAAATAAAGCCATAGTACGCTTATTTGCCTTCTATCTATGCATTCTGACACTCCAACAATGTGTTCTGCTTCAATTTGGCTCATTTTACAAAGGTGCTTATTTCTGGAGTGCAGATGCATTTCTACTCAAGAGTAAGCAACTAAGCGAAATAAAGCCATAGAACGCATATTTGCCTTCTATGCATTCTGACACTCCAACAATGTGTTCTGCTTCAATTTGGCTCATTTTACAAAGGTGCTTATTGCTGGAGTGAATATGACGTTCTACTCAAGAGTAAGCAACTCAGCGAAATAAAGCCATAGAACGCTTATTTGCCTTCTATCTATGCATTCTGACACTCCAACAATGTGTTCTGCTTCAATTTGGCTCTTTTTACAAAGGTGCTTATTTGCTGGAGTGAATATGCAGTTCTACTCAAGAGTAAGCAACTAAGCGAAATAAAGCCATAGAACGCTTATTTGCCTTCTATCTATGCATTCCGACACTCCAACAATGTGTTCTACTTCAATTTGGATCATTTTACAAAGGTGCTTATTGCTGGAGTGAATATGCAGTTCTACTCAAGAGTAAGCAACTAAGCGAAATAAAGCCATAGTACGCTTATTTGCCTTCTATCTATGCATTCTGACACTCCAACAATGTGTTCTGCTTCAATTTGGCTCATTTTACAAAGGTGCTTATTTCTGGAGAGCAGATGCATTTCTACTCAAGAGTAAGCAACTAAGCGAAATAAAGCCATAGAACGCATATTTGCCTTCTATGCATTCTGACACTCCAACAATGTGTTCTGCTTCAATTTGGCTCATTTTACAAAGGTGCTTATTGCTGGAGTGAATATGACGTTCTACTCAAGAGTAAGCAACTAAGCGAAATAAAGCCATAGAACGCATATTTGCCTTCTATGCATTCTGACACTCCAACAATGTGTTCTGCTTCAATTTGGCTCATTTTACAAAGGTGCTTATTGCTGGAGTGAATATGACGTTCTACTCAAGAGTAAGCAACTCAGCGAAATAAAGCCATAGAACGCTTATTTGCCTTATATCTATGCATTCTGACACTCCAACAATGTGTTCTGCTTCAATTTGGCTCATTTTACAAAGGTGCTTATTTGCTGGAGTGAATATGCAGTTCTACTCAAGAGTAAGCAACTAAGCGAAATAAAGCCATAGAACGCTTATTTGCCTTCTATCTATGCATTCCGACACTCCAACAATGTGTTCTGCTTCAATTTGGCTCATTTTACAAAGGTGCTTATTTCTGGAGTGCAGATGCATTTCTACTCAAGAGTAAGCAACTAAGCGAAATAAAGCCATAGAACGCATATTTGCCTTCTATGCATTCTGACACTCCAACAATGTGTTCTGCTTCAATTTGGCTCATTTTACAAAGGTGCTTATTGCTGGAGTGAATATGACGTTCTACTCAAGAGTAAGCAACTCAGCGAAATAAAGCCATAGAACGCTTATTTGCCTTCTATCTATGCATTCTGACACTCCAACAATGTGTTCTGCTTCAATTTGGCTCATTTTACAAAGGTGCTTATTTGCTGGAGTGAATATGCAGTTCTACTCAAGAGTAAGCAACTAAGCGAAATAAAGCCATAGAACGCTTATTTGCCTTCTATCTATGCATTCCGACACTCCAACAATGTGTTCTACTTCAATTTGGATCATTTTACAAAGGTGCTTATTGCTGGAGTGAATATGCAGTTCTACTCAAGAGTAAGCAACTAAGCGAAATAAAGCCATAGTACGCTTATTTGCCTTCTATCTATGCATTCTGACACTCCAACAATGTGTTCTGCTTCAATTTGGCTCATTTTACAAAGGTGCTTATTTCTGGAGAGCAGATGCATTTCTACTCAAGAGTAAGCAACTAAGCGAAATAAAGCCATAGAACGCATATTTGCCTTCTATGCATTCTGACACTCCAACAATGTGTTCTGCTTCAATTTGGCTCATTTTACAAAGGTGCTTATTGCTGGAGTGAATATGACGTTCTACTCAAGAGTAAGCAACTAAGCGAAATAAAGCCATAGAACGCATATTTGCCTTCTATGCATTCTGACACTCCAACAATGTGTTCTGCTTCAATTTGGCTCATTTTACAAAGGTGCTTATTGCTGGAGTGAATATGACGTTCTACTCAAGAGTAAGCAACTCAGCGAAATAAAGCCATAGAACGCTTATTTGCCTTATATCTATGCATTCTGACACTCCAACAATGTGTTCTGCTTCAATTTGGCTCATTTTACAAAGGTGCTTATTTGCTGGAGTGAATATGCAGTTCTACTCAAGAGTAAGCAACTAAGCGAAATAAAGCCATAGAACGCTTATTTGCCTTCTATCTATGCATTCCGACACTCCAACAATGTGTTCTACTTCAATTTGGATCATTTTACAAAGGTGCTTATTGCTGGAGTGAATATGCAGTTCTACTCAAGAGTAAGCAACTAAGCGAAATAAAGCCATAGTACGCTTATTTGCCTTCTATCTATGCATTCTGACACTCCAACATTGTGTTCTGCTTCAATTTGGCTCATTTTACAAAAGTGCTTATTGCTGGAGTGAATATGCCGTTCTACTCAAGAGTAAGCAACTCAGCGAAATAAAGCCATAGAACGCTTATTTGCCTTCTATCTATGCATTCTGACACTCCAACAATGTGTTCTGCTTCAATTTGGCTCATTTTACAAAGGTGATTATTTCTGGAGTGAACATGCAGTTGTACTCAAGAGTAAGCAACTAAGCGAAATAAAGCCATAGAACGCTTATTTGCCTTCTATCTATGCATTCTGACACTCCAACATTGTGTTCTGCTTCAATTTGGCTCATTTTACAAAGGTGCTTATTGCTGGAGTGAATATGCAGTTCTACTCAAGAGTAAGCAACTAAGCGAAATAAAGCCATAGTACGCTTATTTGCCTTCTATCTATGCATTCTGACACTCCAACAATGTGTTCTGCTTCAATTTGGCTCATTTTACAAAGGTGCTTATTTCTGGAGTGCAGATGCATTTCTACTCAAGAGTAAGCAACTAAGCGAAATAAAGCCATAGAACGCATATTTGCCTTCTATCTATGCATTCTGACACTCCAACAATGTGTTCTGCTTCAATTTGGCTCATTTTACAAAGGTGCTTATTTCTGGAGAGCAGATGCATTTCTACTCAAGAGTAAGCAACTAAGCGAAATAAAGCCATAGAACGCATATTTGCCTTCTATGCATTCTGACACTCCAACAATGTGTTCTGCTTCAATTTGGCTCATTTTACAAAGGTGCTTATTGCTGGAGTGAATATGACGTTCTACTCAAGAGTAAGCAACTAAGCGAAATAAAGCCATAGAACGCATATTTGCCTTCTATGCATTCTGACACTCCAACAATGTGTTCTGCTTCAATTTGGCTCATTTTACAAAGGTGCTTATTGCTGGAGTGAATATGACGTTCTACTCAAGAGTAAGCAACTCAGCGAAATAAAGCCATAGAACGCTTATTTGCCTTATATCTATGCATTCTGACACTCCAACAATGTGTTCTGCTTCAATTTGGCTCATTTTACAAAGGTGCTTATTTGCTGGAGTGAATATGCAGTTCTACTCAAGAGTAAGCAACTAAGCGAAATAAAGCCATAGAACGCTTATTTGCCTTCTATCTATGCATTCCGACACTCCAACAATGTGTTCTACTTCAATTTGGCTCATTTTACAAAGGTGCTTATTGCTGGAGTGAATATGCAGTTCTACTCAAGAGTAAGCAACTCAGCGAAATAAAGCCATAGAACGCTTATTTGCCTTCTATCTATGCATTCTGACACTCCAACAATGTGTTCTGCTTCAATTTGGCTCATTTTACAAAGGTGATTATTTCTGGAGTGAACATGCAGTTGTACTCAAGAGTAAGCAACTAAGCGAAATAAAGCCATAGAACGCTTATTTGCCTTCTATCTATGCATTCTGACACTCCAACATTGTGTTCTGCTTCAATTTGGCTCATTTTACAAAGGTGCTTATTGCTGGAGTGAATATGCAGTTCTACTCAAGAGTAAGCAACTAAGCGAAATAAAGCCATAGTACGCTTATTTGCCTTCTATCTATGCATTCTGACACTCCAACAATGTGTTCTGCTTCAATTTGGCTCATTTTACAAAGGTGCTTATTTCTGGAGTGCAGATGCATTTCTACTCAAGAGTAAGCAACTAAGCGAAATAAAGCCATAGAACGCATATTTGCCTTCTATGCATTCTGACACTCCAACAATGTGTTCTGCTTCAATTTGGCTCATTTTACAAAGGTGCTTATTGCTGGAGTGAATATGACGTTCTACTCAAGTGTAAGCAACTCAGCGAAATAAAGCCATAGAACGCTTATTTGCCTTATATCTATGCATTCTGACACTCCAACAATGTGTTCTGCTTCAATTTGGCTCATTTTACAAAGGTGCTTATTTGCTGGAGTGAATATGCAGTTCTACTCAAGAGTAAGCAACTAAGCGAAATAAAGCCATAGAACGCTTATTTGCCTTCTATCTATGCATTCCGACACTCCAACAATGTGTTCTACTTCAATTTGGATCATTTTACAAAGGTGCTTATTGCTGGAGTGAATATGCAGTTCTACTCAAGAGTAAGCAACTAAGCGAAATAAAGCCATAGTACGCTTATTTGCCTTCTATCTATGCATTCTGACACTCCAACATTGTGTTCTGCTTCAATTTGGCTCATTTTACAAAGGTGCTTATTGCTGGAGTGAATATGCAGTTCTACTCAAGAGTAAGCAACTAAGCGAAATAAAGCCATAGTACGCTTATTTGCCTTCTATCTATGCATTCTGACACTCCAACAATGTGTTCTGCTTCAATTTGGCTCATTTTACAAAGGTGCTTATTTCTGGAGTGCAGATGCATTTCTACTCAAGAGTAAGCAACTAAGCGAAATAAAGCCATAGAACGCATATTTGCCTTCTATGCATTCTGACACTCCAACAATGTGTTCTGCTTCAATTTGGCTCATTTTACAAAGGTGCTTATTGCTGGAGTGAATATGACGTTCTACTCAAGAGTAAGCAACTCAGCGAAATAAAGCCATAGAACGCTTATTTGCCTTCTATCTATGCATTCTGACACTCCAACAATGTGTTCTGCTTCAATTTGGCTCATTTTACAAAGGTGCTTATTTGCTGGAGTGAATATGCAGTTCTACTCAAGAGTAAGCAACTAAGCGAAATAAAGCCATAGAACGCTTATTTGCCTTCTATCTATGCATTCCGACACTCCAACAATGTGTTCTACTTCAATTTGGATCATTTTACAAAGGTGCTTATTGCTGGAGAGCAGATGCATTTCTACTCAAGAGTAAGCAACTAAGCGAAATAAAGCCATAGAACGCATATTTGCCTTCTATGCATTCTGACACTCCAACAATGTGTTCTGCTTCAATTTGGCTCATTTTACAAAGGTGCTTATTGCTGGAGTGAATATGACGTTCTACTCAAGAGTAAGCAACTCAGCGAAATAAAGCCATAGAACGCTTATTTGCCTTCTATCTATGCATTCTGACACTCCAACAATGTGTTCTGCTTCAATTTGGCTCATTTTACAAAGGTGCTTATTTGCTGGAGTGAATATGCAGTTCTACTCAAGAGTAAGCAACTAAGCGAAATAAAGCCATAGAACGCTTATTTGCCTTCTATCTATGCATTCCGACACTCCAACAATGTGTTCTACTTCAATTTGGATCATTTTACAAAGGTGCTTATTGCTGGAGTGAATATGCAGTTCTACTCAAGAGTAAGCAACTAAGCGAAATAAAGCCATAGTACGCTTATTTGCCTTCTATCTATGCATTCTGACACTCCAACAATGTGTTCTGCTTCAATTTGGCTCATTTTACAAAGGTGCTTATTTCTGGAGAGCAGATGCATTTCTACTCAAGAGTAAGCAACTAAGCGAAATAAAGCCATAGAACGCATATTTGCCTTCTATGCATTCTGACACTCCAACAATGTGTTCTGCTTCAATTTGGCTCATTTTACAAAGGTGCTTATTGCTGGAGTGAATATGACGTTCTACTCAAGAGTAAGCAACTAAGCGAAATAAAGCCATAGAACGCATATTTGCCTTCTATGCATTCTGACACTCCAACAATGTGTTCTGCTTCAATTTGGCTCATTTTACAAAGGTGCTTATTGCTGGAGTGAATATGACGTTCTACTCAAGAGTAAGCAACTCAGCGAAATAAAGCCATAGAACGCTTATTTGCCTTATATCTATGCATTCTGACACTCCAACAATGTGTTCTGCTTCAATTTGGCTCATTTTACAAAGGTGCTTATTTGCTGGAGTGAATATGCAGTTCTACTCAAGAGTAAGCAACTAAGCGAAATAAAGCCATAGAACGCTTATTTGCCTTCTATCTATGCATTCCGACACTCCAACAATGTGTTCTACTTCAATTTGGATCATTTTACAAAGGTGCTTATTGCTGGAGTGAATATGCAGTTCTACTCAAGAGTAAGCAACTAAGCGAAATAAAGCCATAGTACGCTTATTTGCCTTCTATCTATGCATTCTGACACTCCAACATTGTGTTCTGCTTCAATTTGGCTCATTTTACAAAGGTGCTTATTGCTGGAGTGAATATGCCGTTCTACTCAAGAGTAAGCAACTCAGCGAAATAAAGCCATAGAACGCTTATTTGCCTTCTATCTATGCATTCTGACACTCCAACAATGTGTTCTGCTTCAATTTGGCTCATTTTACAAAGGTGATTATTTCTGGAGTGAACATGCAGTTGTACTCAAGAGTAAGCAACTAAGCGAAATAAAGCCATAGAACGCTTATTTGCCTTCTATCTATGCATTCTGACACTCCAACATTGTGTTCTGCTTCAATTTGGCTCATTTTACAAAGGTGCTTATTGCTGGAGTGAATATGCAGTTCTACTCAAGAGTAAGCAACTAAGCGAAATAAAGCCATAGTACGCTTATTTGCCTTCTATCTATGCATTCTGACACTCCAACAATGTGTTCTGCTTCAATTTGGCTCATTTTACAAAGGTGCTTATTTCTGGAGTGCAGATGCATTTCTACTCAAGAGTAAGCAACTAAGCGAAATAAAGCCATAGAACGCATATTTGCCTTCTATGCATTCTGACACTCCAACAATGTGTTCTGCTTCAATTTGGCTCATTTTACAAAGGTGCTTATTGCTGGAGTGAATATGACGTTCTACTCAAGTGTAAGCAACTCAGCGAAATAAAGCCATAGAACGCTTATTTGCCTTATATCTATGCATTCTGACACTCCAACAATGTGTTCTGCTTCAATTTGGCTCATTTTACAAAGGTGCTTATTTGCTGGAGTGAATATGCAGTTCTACTCAAGAGTAAGCAACTAAGCGAAATAAAGCCATAGAACGCTTATTTGCCTTCTATCTATGCATTCCGACACTCCAACAATGTGTTCTACTTCAATTTGGATCATTTTACAAAGGTGCTTATTGCTGGAGTGAATATGCAGTTCTACTCAAGAGTAAGCAACTAAGCGAAATAAAGCCATAGTACGCTTATTTGCCTTCTATCTATGCATTCTGACACTCCAACATTGTGTTCTGCTTCAATTTGGCTCATTTTACAAAGGTGCTTATTGCTGGAGTGAATATGCAGTTCTACTCAAGAGTAAGCAACTAAGCGAAATAAAGCCATAGTACGCTTATTTGCCTTCTATCTATGCATTCTGACACTCCAACAATGTGTTCTGCTTCAATTTGGCTCATTTTACAAAGGTGCTTATTTCTGGAGTGCAGATGCATTTCTACTCAAGAGTAAGCAACTAAGCGAAATAAAGCCATAGAACGCATATTTGCCTTCTATGCATTCTGACACTCCAACAATGTGTTCTGCTTCAATTTGGCTCATTTTACAAAGGTGCTTATTGCTGGAGTGAATATGACGTTCTACTCAAGAGTAAGCAACTCAGCGAAATAAAGCCATAGAACGCTTATTTGCCTTCTATCTATGCATTCTGACACTCCAACAATGTGTTCTGCTTCAATTTGGCTCATTTTACAAAGGTGCTTATTTGCTGGAGTGAATATGCAGTTCTACTCAAGAGTAAGCAACTAAGCGAAATAAAGCCATAGAACGCTTATTTGCCTTCTATCTATGCATTCCGACACTCCAACAATGTGTTCTACTTCAATTTGGATCATTTTACAAAGGTGCTTATTGCTGGAGAGCAGATGCATTTCTACTCAAGAGTAAGCAACTAAGCGAAATAAAGCCATAGAACGCATATTTGCCTTCTATGCATTCTGACACTCCAACAATGTGTTCTGCTTCAATTTGGCTCATTTTACAAAGGTGCTTATTGCTGGAGTGAATATGACGTTCTACTCAAGAGTAAGCAACTCAGCGAAATAAAGCCATAGAACGCTTATTTGCCTTCTATCTATGCATTCTGACACTCCAACAATGTGTTCTGCTTCAATTTGGCTCATTTTACAAAGGTGCTTATTTGCTGGAGTGAATATGCAGTTCTACTCAAGAGTAAGCAACTAAGCGAAATAAAGCCATAGAACGCTTATTTGCCTTCTATCTATGCATTCCGACACTCCAACAATGTGTTCTACTTCAATTTGGATCATTTTACAAAGGTGCTTATTGCTGGAGTGAATATGCAGTTCTACTCAAGAGTAAGCAACTAAGCGAAATAAAGCCATAGTACGCTTATTTGCCTTCTATCTATGCATTCTGACACTCCAACAATGTGTTCTGCTTCAATTTGGCTCATTTTACAAAGGTGCTTATTTCTGGAGAGCAGATGCATTTCTACTCAAGAGTAAGCAACTAAGCGAAATAAAGCCATAGAACGCATATTTGCCTTCTATGCATTCTGACACTCCAACAATGTGTTCTGCTTCAATTTGGCTCATTTTACAAAGGTGCTTATTGCTGGAGTGAATATGACGTTCTACTCAAGAGTAAGCAACTAAGCGAAATAAAGCCATAGAACGCATATTTGCCTTCTATGCATTCTGACACTCCAACAATGTGTTCTGCTTCAATTTGGCTCATTTTACAAAGGTGCTTATTGCTGGAGTGAATATGACGTTCTACTCAAGAGTAAGCAACTCAGCGAAATAAAGCCATAGAACGCTTATTTGCCTTATATCTATGCATTCTGACACTCCAACAATGTGTTCTGCTTCAATTTGGCTCATTTTACAAAGGTGCTTATTTGCTGGAGTGAATATGCAGTTCTACTCAAGAGTAAGCAACTAAGCGAAATAAAGCCATAGAACGCTTATTTGCCTTCTATCTATGCATTCCGACACTCCAACAATGTGTTCTACTTCAATTTGGATCATTTTACAAAGGTGCTTATTGCTGGAGTGAATATGCAGTTCTACTCAAGAGTAAGCAACTAAGCGAAATAAAGCCATAGTACGCTTATTTGCCTTCTATCTATGCATTCTGACACTCCAACATTGTGTTCTGCTTCAATTTGGCTCATTTTACAAAGGTGCTTATTGCTGGAGTGAATATGCCGTTCTACTCAAGAGTAAGCAACTCAGCGAAATAAAGCCATAGAACGCTTATTTGCCTTCTATCTATGCATTCTGACACTCCAACAATGTGTTCTGCTTCAATTTGGCTCATTTTACAAAGGTGATTATTTCTGGAGTGAACATGCAGTTGTACTCAAGAGTAAGCAACTAAGCGAAATAAAGCCATAGAACGCTTATTTGCCTTCTATCTATGCATTCTGACACTCCAACATTGTGTTCTGCTTCAATTTGGCTCATTTTACAAAGGTGCTTATTGCTGGAGTGAATATGCAGTTCTACTCAAGAGTAAGCAACTAAGCGAAATAAAGCCATAGTACGCTTATTTGCCTTCTATCTATGCATTCTGACACTCCAACAATGTGTTCTGCTTCAATTTGGCTCATTTTACAAAGGTGCTTATTTCTGGAGTGCAGATGCATTTCTACTCAAGAGTAAGCAACTAAGCGAAATAAAGCCATAGAACGCATATTTGCCTTCTATCTATGCATTCTGACACTCCAACAATGTGTTCTGCTTCAATTTGGCTCATTTTACAAAGGTGCTTATTTCTGGAGAGCAGATGCATTTCTACTCAAGAGTAAGCAACTAAGCGAAATAAAGCCATAGAACGCATATTTGCCTTCTATGCATTCTGACACTCCAACAATGTGTTCTGCTTCAATTTGGCTCATTTTACAAAGGTGCTTATTGCTGGAGTGAATATGACGTTCTACTCAAGAGTAAGCAACTAAGCGAAATAAAGCCATAGAACGCATATTTGCCTTCTATGCATTCTGACACTCCAACAATGTGTTCTGCTTCAATTTGGCTCATTTTACAAAGGTGCTTATTGCTGGAGTGAATATGACGTTCTACTCAAGAGTAAGCAACTCAGCGAAATAAAGCCATAGAACGCTTATTTGCCTTATATCTATGCATTCTGACACTCCAACAATGTGTTCTGCTTCAATTTGGCTCATTTTACAAAGGTGCTTATTTGCTGGAGTGAATATGCAGTTCTACTCAAGAGTAAGCAACTAAGCGAAATAAAGCCATAGAACGCTTATTTGCCTTCTATCTATGCATTCCGACACTCCAACAATGTGTTCTACTTCAATTTGGATCATTTTACAAAGGTGCTTATTGCTGGAGTGAATATGCAGTTCTACTCAAGAGTAAGCAACTAAGCGAAATAAAGCCATAGTACGCTTATTTGCCTTCTATCTATGCATTCTGACACTCCAACATTGTGTTCTGCTTCAATTTGGCTCATTTTACAAAGGTGCTTATTGCTGGAGTGAATATGCCGTTCTACTCAAGAGTAAGCAACTCAGCGAAATAAAGCCATAGAACGCTTATTTGCCTTCTATCTATGCATTCTGACACTCCAACAATGTGTTCTGCTTCAATTTGGCTCATTTTACAAAGGTGATTATTTCTGGAGTGAACATGCAGTTGTACTCAAGAGTAAGCAACTAAGCGAAATAAAGCCATAGAACGCTTATTTGCCTTCTATCTATGCATTCTGACACTCCAACATTGTGTTCTGCTTCAATTTGGCTCATTTTACAAAGGTGCTTATTGCTGGAGTGAATATGCAGTTCTACTCAAGAGTAAGCAACTAAGCGAAATAAAGCCATAGTACGCTTATTTGCCTTCTATCTATGCATTCTGACACTCCAACAATGTGTTCTGCTTCAATTTGGCTCATTTTACAAAGGTGCTTATTTCTGGAGTGCAGATGCATTTCTACTCAAGAGTAAGCAACTAAGCGAAATAAAGCCATAGAACGCATATTTGCCTTCTATGCATTCTGACACTCCAACAATGTGTTCTGCTTCAATTTGGCTCATTTTACAAAGGTGCTTATTGCTGGAGTGAATATGACGTTCTACTCAAGTGTAAGCAACTCAGCGAAATAAAGCCATAGAACGCTTATTTGCCTTATATCTATGCATTCTGACACTCCAACAATGTGTTCTGCTTCAATTTGGCTCATTTTACAAAGGTGCTTATTTGCTGGAGTGAATATGCAGTTCTACTCAAGAGTAAGCAACTAAGCGAAATAAAGCCATAGAACGCTTATTTGCCTTCTATCTATGCATTCCGACACTCCAACAATGTGTTCTACTTCAATTTGGATCATTTTACAAAGGTGCTTATTGCTGGAGTGAATATGCAGTTCTACTCAAGAGTAAGCAACTAAGCGAAATAAAGCCATAGTACGCTTATTTGCCTTCTATCTATGCATTCTGACACTCCAACATTGTGTTCTGCTTCAATTTGGCTCATTTTACAAAGGTGCTTATTGCTGGAGTGAATATGCAGTTCTACTCAAGAGTAAGCAACTAAGCGAAATAAAGCCATAGTACGCTTATTTGCCTTCTATCTATGCATTCTGACACTCCAACAATGTGTTCTGCTTCAATTTGGCTCATTTTACAAAGGTGCTTATTTCTGGAGTGCAGATGCATTTCTACTCAAGAGTAAGCAACTAAGCGAAATAAAGCCATAGAACGCATATTTGCCTTCTATGCATTCTGACACTCCAACAATGTGTTCTGCTTCAATTTGGCTCATTTTACAAAGGTGCTTATTGCTGGAGTGAATATGACGTTCTACTCAAGAGTAAGCAACTCAGCGAAATAAAGCCATAGAACGCTTATTTGCCTTCTATCTATGCATTCTGACACTCCAACAATGTGTTCTGCTTCAATTTGGCTCATTTTACAAAGGTGCTTATTTGCTGGAGTGAATATGCAGTTCTACTCAAGAGTAAGCAACTAAGCGAAATAAAGCCATAGAACGCTTATTTGCCTTCTATCTATGCATTCCGACACTCCAACAATGTGTTCTACTTCAATTTGGATCATTTTACAAAGGTGCTTATTGCTGGAGAGCAGATGCATTTCTACTCAAGAGTAAGCAACTAAGCGAAATAAAGCCATAGAACGCATATTTGCCTTCTATGCATTCTGACACTCCAACAATGTGTTCTGCTTCAATTTGGCTCATTTTACAAAGGTGCTTATTGCTGGAGTGAATATGACGTTCTACTCAAGAGTAAGCAACTCAGCGAAATAAAGCCATAGAACGCTTATTTGCCTTCTATCTATGCATTCTGACACTCCAACAATGTGTTCTGCTTCAATTTGGCTCATTTTACAAAGGTGCTTATTTGCTGGAGTGAATATGCAGTTCTACTCAAGAGTAAGCAACTAAGCGAAATAAAGCCATAGAACGCTTATTTGCCTTCTATCTATGCATTCCGACACTCCAACAATGTGTTCTACTTCAATTTGGATCATTTTACAAAGGTGCTTATTGCTGGAGAGCAGATGCATTTCTACTCAAGAGTAAGCAACTAAGCGAAATAAAGCCATAGAACGCATATTTGCCTTCTATGCATTCTGACACTTCAACAATGTGTTCTGCTTCAATTTGGCTCATTTTACAAAGGTGCTTATTGCTGGAGTGAATATGACGTTCTACTCAAGAGTAAGCAACTCAGCGAAATAAAGCCATAGAACGCTTATTTGCCTTATATCTATGCATTCTGACACTCCAACAATGTGTTCTGCTTCAATTTGGCTCATTTTACAAAGGTGCTTATTTGCTGGAGTGAATATGCAGTTCTACTCAAGAGTAAGCAACTAAGCGAAATAAAGCCATAGAACGCTTATTTGCCTTCTATCTATGCATTCCGACACTCCAACAATGTGTTCTACTTCAATTTGGATCATTTTACAAAGGTGCTTATTGCTGGAGTGAATATGCAGTTCTACTCAAGAGTAAGCAACTAAGCGAAATAAAGCCATAGTACGCTTATTTGCCTTCTATCTATGCATTCTGACACTCCAACAATGTGTTCTGCTTCAATTTGGCTCATTTTACAAAGGTGCTTATTGCTGGAGTGAATATGCCGTTCTACTCAAGAGTAAGCAACTCAGCGAAATAAAGCCATAGAACGCTTATTTGCCTTCTATCTATGCATTCTGACACTCCAACAATGTGTTCTGCTTCAATTTGGCTCATTTTACAAAGGTGATTATTTCTGGAGTGAACATGCAGTTCTACTCAAGAGTAAGCAACTAAGCGAAATAAAGCCATAGAACGCTTATTTGCCTTCTATCTATGCATTCTGACACTCCAACATTGTGTTCTGCTTCAATTTGGCTCATTTTACAAAGGTGCTTATTGCTGGAGTGAATATGCAGTTCTACTCAAGAGTAAGCAACTAAGCGAAATAAAGCCATAGTACGCTTATTTGCCTTCTATCTATGCATTCTGACACTCCAACAATGTGTTCTGCTTCAATTTGGCTCATTTTGTTGTTGTTGTTTAGTCGTTTAGTCGTGTCCGACTCTTCGTGACCCCATGGACCATAGCACGTCAGGCACTCCTGTCTCGCACTGCCTCCCGCAGTTTGGTCAAACTCATGTTTGTAGCTTCGAGAACACTGTCCATTTTACATTTGGCTCATTTTACAAAGGTGCTTATTTCTGGAGTGCAGATGCATTTCTACTCAAGAGTAAGCAACTAAGCGAAATAAAGCCATAGAACGCATATTTGCCTTCTATGCATTCTGACACTCCAACAATGTGTTCTGCTTCAATTTGGCTCATTTTACAAAGGTGCTTATTGCTGGAGTGAATATGCCGTTCTACTCAAGAGTAAGCAACTCAGCGAAATAAAGCCATAGAACGCTTATTTGCCTTATATCTATGCATTCTGACACTCCAACAATGTGTTCTGCTTCAATTTGGCTCATTTTACAAAGGTGCTTATTGCTGGAGTGAATATGCAGTTCTACTCAAGAGTAAGCAACTAAGCGACATAAAGCCATAGAACGCTTATTTGCCTTCTATCTATGCATTCTGACACTCCAACAATGTGTTCTGCTTCAATTTGGCTCATTTTACAAAGGTGCTTATTTCTGGAGTGAACATGCAGTTCTACTCAAGAGTAAGCAACTAAGCGAAATAAAGCCATAGAACGCTTATTTGCCTTCTATCTATGCATTCTGACAGTCCAACATTGTGTTCTGCTTCAATTTGGCTCATTTTACAAAGGTGCTTATTTATGGAGTGAATATGCAGTTCTACTCAAGAGTAAGCAACTAAGCGAAATAAAGCCATAGTACGCTTATTTGCCTTCTATCTATGCATTCTGACACTCCAACAATGTGTTCTGCTTCAATTTGGCTCATTTTACAAAGGTGCTTATTGCTGGAGTGAATATGCAGTTCTACTCAGGAGTAAGCAACTCAGTGAAATAAAGCCATGGAACGCTTATTTGCCTTCTATCTATGCATTCTGACACTCCAACAATGTGTTCTGCTTCAATTTGGCTCATTTTACAAAGGTGCTTATTGCTGGAGTGAATATGCCGTTCTACTCAAGAGTAAGCAACTCAGCGAAATAAAGCCATAGAACGCTTATTTGCCTTCTATCTATGCATTCTGACACTCCAACAATGTGTTCTGCTTCAATTTGGCTCATTTTACAAAGGTGATTATTTCTGGAGTGAACATGCAGTTGTACTCAAGAGTAAGCAACTAAGCGAAATAAAGCCATAGAACGCTTATTTGCCTTCTATCTATGCATTCTGACACTCCAACAATGTGTTCTGCTTCAATTTGGCTCATTTTACAAAGGTGCTTATTTCTGGAGTGCAGATGCATTTCTACTCAAGAGTAAGCAACTAAGCGAAATAAAGCCATAGAACGCATATTTGCCTTCTATGCATTCTGACACTCCAACAATGTGTTCTGCTTCAATTTGGCTCATTTTACAAAGGTGCTTATTTCTGGAGTGCTGATGCATTTCTACTCAAGAGTAAGCAACTAAGCGAAATAAAGCCATAGAACGCATATTTGCCTTCTATGCATTCTGACACTCCAACAATGTGTTCTGCTTCAATTTGGCTCATTTTACAAAGGTGCTTATTGCTGGAGTGAATATGCAGTTCTACTCAAGAGTAAGCAACTAAGCGAAATAAAGCCATAGAACGCTTATTTGCCTTCTATCTATGCATTCCGACACTCCAACAATGTGTTCTACTTCAATTTGGATCATTTTACAAAGGTGCTTATTGCTGGAGTGAATATGACGTTCTACTCAAGAGTAAGCAACTCAGCGAAATAAAGCCATAGAACGCTTATTTGCCTTATATCTATGCATTCTGACACTCCAACAATGTGTTCTGCTTCAATTTGGCTCATTTTACAAAGGTGCTTATTTGCTGGAGTGAATATGCAGTTCTACTCAAGAGTAAGCAACTAAGCGAAATAAAGCCATAGAACGCTTATTTGCCTTCTATCTATGCATTCCGACACTCCAACAATGTGTTCTACTTCAATTTGGATCATTTTACAAAGGTGCTTATTGCTGGAGTGAATATGCAGTTCTACTCAAGAGTAAGCAACTAAGCGAAATAAAGCCATAGTACGCTTATTTGCCTTCTATCTATGCATTCTGACACTCCAACAATGTGTTCTGCTTCAATTTGGCTCATTTTACAAAGGTGCTTATTTCTGGAGAGCAGATGCATTTCTACTCAAGAGTAAGCAACTAAGCGAAATAAAGCCATAGAACGCTTATTTGCCTTCTATCTATGCATTCTGACACTCCAACAATGTGTTCTGCTTCAATTTGGCTCATTTTACAAAGGTGCTTATTGCTGGAGTGAATATGCAGTTCTACTCAGGAGTAAGCAACTCAGCGAAATAAAGCCATGGAACGCTTATTTGCCTTCTATCTATGCATTCTGACACTCCAACAATGTGTTCTGCTTCAATTTGGCTCATTTTACAAAGGTGCTTATTGCTGGAGTGAATATGCCGTTCTACTCAAGAGTAAGCAACTCAGCGAAATAAAGCCATAGAACGCTTATTTGCCTTCTATCTATGCATTCTGACACTCCAACAATGTGTTCTGCTTCAATTTGGCTCATTTTACAAAGGTGATTATTTCTGGAGTGAACATGCAGTTCTACTCAAGAGTAAGCAACTAAGCGAAATAAAGCCATAGAACGCTTATTTGCCTTCTATCTATGCATTCTGACACTCCAACATTGTGTTCTGCTTCAATTTGGCTCATTTTACAAAGGTGCTTATTGCTGGAGTGAATATGCAGTTCTACTCAAGAGTAAGCAACTAAGCGAAATAAAGCCATAGTACGCTTATTTGCCTTCTATCTATGCATTCTGACACTCCAACAATGTGTTCTGCTTCAATTTGGCTCATTTTGTTGTTGTTGTTTAGTCGTTTAGTCGTGTCCGACTCTTCGTGACCCCATGGACCATAGCACGTCAGGCACTCCTGTCTCGCACTGCCTCCCGCAGTTTGGTCAAACTCATGTTTGTAGCTTCGAGAACACTGTCCATTTTACATTTGGCTCATTTTACAAAGGTGCTTATTTCTGGAGTGCAGATGCATTTCTACTCAAGAGTAAGCAACTAAGCGAAATAAAGCCATAGAACGCATATTTGCCTTCTATGCATTCTGACACTCCAACAATGTGTTCTGCTTCAATTTGGCTCATTTTACAAAGGTGCTTATTGCTGGAGTGAATATGCCGTTCTACTCAAGAGTAAGCAACTCAGCGAAATAAAGCCATAGAACGCTTATTTGCCTTATATCTATGCATTCTGACACTCCAACAATGTGTTCTGCTTCAATTTGGCTCATTTTACAAAGGTGCTTATTGCTGGAGTGAATATGCAGTTCTACTCAAGAGTAAGCAACTAAGCGACATAAAGCCATAGAACGCTTATTTGCCTTCTATCTATGCATTCTGACACTCCAACAATGTGTTCTGCTTCAATTTGGCTCATTTTACAAAGGTGCTTATTTCTGGAGTGAACATGCAGTTCTACTCAAGAGTAAGCAACTAAGCGAAATAAAGCCATAGAACGCTTATTTGCCTTCTATCTATGCATTCTGACAGTCCAACATTGTGTTCTGCTTCAATTTGGCTCATTTTACAAAGGTGCTTATTTATGGAGTGAATATGCAGTTCTACTCAAGAGTAAGCAACTAAGCGAAATAAAGCCATAGTATGCTTATTTGCCTTCTATCTATGCATTCTGACACTCCAACAATGTGTTCTGCTTCAATTTGGCTCATTTTACAAAGGTGCTTATTGCTGGAGTGAATATGCAGTTCTACTCAGGAGTAAGCAACTCAGTGAAATAAAGCCATGGAACGCTTATTTGCCTTCTATCTATGCATTCTGACACTCCAACAATGTGTTCTGCTTCAATTTGGCTCATTTTACAAAGGTGCTTATTGCTGGAGTGAATATGCATTTCTACTCAAGAGTAAGCAACTCAGCGAAATAAAGCCATAGAACGCTTATTTGCCTTCTATCTATGCATTCTGACACTCCAACAATGTGTTCTGCTTCAATTTGGCTCATTTTACAAAGGTGATTATTTCTGGAGTGAACATGCAGTTGTACTCAAGAGTAAGCAACTAAGCGAAATAAAGCCATAGAACGCTTATTTGCCTTCTATCTATGCATTCTGACACTCCAACAATGTGTTCTGCTTCAATTTGGCTCATTTTACAAAGGTGCTTATTTCTGGAGTGCAGATGCATTTCTACTCAAGAGTAAGCAACTAAGCGAAATAAAGCCATAGAACGCATATTTGCCTTCTATGCATTCTGACACTCCAACAATGTGTTCTGCTTCAATTTGGCTCATTTTACAAAGGTGCTTATTTCTGGAGTGCAGATGCATTTCTACTCAAGAGTAAGCAACTAAGCGAAATAAAGCCATAGAACGCATATTTGCCTTCTATGCATTCTGACACTCCAACAATGTGTTCTGCTTCAATTTGGCTCATTTTACAAAGGTGCTTATTGCTGGAGTGAATATGACGTTCTACTCAAGAGTAAGCAACTCAGCGAAATAAAGCCATAGAACGCTTATTTGCCTTATATCTATGCATTCTGACACTCCAACAATGTGTTCTGCTTCAATTTGGCTCATTTTACAAAGGTGCTTATTTGCTGGAGTGAATATGCAGTTCTACTCAAGAGTAAGCAACTAAGCGAAATAAAGCCATAGAACGCTTATTTGCCTTCTATCTATGCATTCTGACACTCCAACAATGTGTTCTGCTTCAATTTGGCTCATTTTACAAAGGTGCTTATTTCTGGAGTGAACATGCAGTTCTACTCAAGAGTAAGCAACTAAGCGAAATAAAGCCATAGAACGCTTATTTGCCTTCTATCTATGCATTCTGACAGTCCAACATTGTGTTCTGCTTCAATTTGGCTCATTTTACAAAGGTGCTTATTTATGGAGTGAATATGCAGTTCTACTCAAGAGTAAGCAACTAAGCGAAATAAAGCCATAGAACGCATTTTTGCCTTCTATCTATGCATTGTGACACTCCAACAATGTGTTCTGCTTCAATTTGGCTCATTTTACAAAGGTGCTTATTTATGGAGTGCACATGCAGTTCTACTCAAGAGTAAGCAACTAAGCGAAATAAAGCCGTAGAACGCATATTCGCCTTCTATCTATGCATTCTGACACTCCAACAATGTGTTCTGCTTCAATTTGGCTCATTTTACAAAGGTGCTTATTTTTGGAGAGCAGATGCATTTCTACTCAAGAGTAAGCAACTCAGCGAAATAAAGCCATAGAACGCTTATTTGCCTTATATCTATGCATTCTGACACTCCAACAATGTGTTCTGCTTCAATTTGGCTCATTTTACAAAGGTGCTTATTGCTGGAGTGAATATGCAGTTCTACTCAAGAGTAAGCAACTAAGCGACATAAAGCCATAGAACGCTTATTTGCCTTCTATCTATGCATTCTGACACTCCAACAATGTGTTCTGCTTCAATTTGGCTCATTTTACAAAGGTGCTTATTTCTGGAGTGAACATGCAGTTCTACTCAAGAGTAAGCAACTAAGCGAAATAAAGCCATAGAACGCTTATTTGCCTTCTATCTATGCATTCTGACAGTCCAACATTGTGTTCTGCTTCAATTTGGCTCATTTTACAAAGGTGCTTATTTATGGAGTGAATATGCAGTTCTACTCAAGAGTAAGCAACTAAGCGAAATAAAGCCATAGTACGCTTATTTGCCTTCTATCTATGCATTCTGACACTCCAACAATGTGTTCTGCTTCAATTTGGCTCATTTTACAAAGGTGCTTATTGCTGGAGTGAATATGCAGTTCTACTCAGGAGTAAGCAACTCAGTGAAATAAAGCCATGGAACGCTTATTTGCCTTCTATCTATGCATTCTGACACTCCAACAATGTGTTCTGCTTCAATTTGGCTCATTTTACAAAGGTGCTTATTGCTGGAGTGAATATGCCGTTCTACTCAAGAGTAAGCAACTCAGCGAAATAAAGCCATAGAACGCTTATTTGCCTTCTATCTATGCATTCTGACACTCCAACAATGTGTTCTGCTTCAATTTGGCTCATTTTACAAAGGTGATTATTTCTGGAGTGAACATGCAGTTGTACTCAAGAGTAAGCAACTAAGCGAAATAAAGCCATAGAACGCTTATTTGCCTTCTATCTATGCATTCTGACACTCCAACAATGTGTTCTGCTTCAATTTGGCTCATTTTACAAAGGTGCTTATTTCTGGAGTGCAGATGCATTTCTACTCAAGAGTAAGCAACTAAGCGAAATAAAGCCATAGAACGCATATTTGCCTTCTATGCATTCTGACACTCCAACAATGTGTTCTGCTTCAATTTGGCTCATTTTACAAAGGTGCTTATTTCTGGAGTGCTGATGCATTTCTACTCAAGAGTAAGCAAATAAGCGAAATAAAGCCATAGAACGCATATTTGCCTTCTATGCATTCTGACACTCCAACAATGTGTTCTGCTTCAATTTGGCTCATTTTACAAAGGTGCTTATTGCTGGAGTGAATATGCAGTTCTACTCAAGAGTAAGCAACTAAGCGAAATAAAGCCATAGAACGCTTATTTGCCTTCTATCTATGCATTCCGACACTCCAACAATGTGTTCTACTTCAATTTGGATCATTTTACAAAGGTGCTTATTGCTGGAGTGAATATGACGTTCTACTCAAGAGTAAGCAACTCAGCGAAATAAAGCCATAGAACGCTTATTTGCCTTATATCTATGCATTCTGACACTCCAACAATGTGTTCTGCTTCAATTTGGCTCATTTTACAAAGGTGCTTATTTGCTGGAGTGAATATGCAGTTCTACTCAAGAGTAAGCAACTAAGCGAAATAAAGCCATAGAACGCTTATTTGCCTTCTATCTATGCATTCCGACACTCCAACAATGTGTTCTACTTCAATTTGGATCATTTTACAAAGGTGCTTATTGCTGGAGTGAATATGCAGTTCTACTCAAGAGTAAGCAACTAAGCGAAATAAAGCCATAGTACGCTTATTTGCCTTCTATCTATGCATTCTGACACTCCAACAATGTGTTCTGCTTCAATTTGGCTCATTTTACAAAGGTGCTTATTTCTGGAGAGCAGATGCATTTCTACTCAAGAGTAAGCAACTAAGCGAAATAAAGCCATAGAACGCTTATTTGCCTTCTATCTATGCATTCTGACACTCCAACAATGTGTTCTGCTTCAATTTGGCTCATTTTACAAAGGTGCTTATTGCTGGAGTGAATATGCAGTTCTACTCAGGAGTAAGCAACTCAGCGAAATAAAGCCATGGAACGCTTATTTGCCTTCTATCTATGCATTCTGACACTCCAACAATGTGTTCTGCTTCAATTTGGCTCATTTTACAAAGGTGCTTATTGCTGGAGTGAATATGCCGTTCTACTCAAGAGTAAGCAACTCAGCGAAATAAAGCCATAGAACGCTTATTTGCCTTCTATCTATGCATTCTGACACTCCAACAATGTGTTCTGCTTCAATTTGGCTCATTTTACAAAGGTGATTATTTCTGGAGTGAACATGCAGTTCTACTCAAGAGTAAGCAACTAAGCGAAATAAAGCCATAGAACGCTTATTTGCCTTCTATCTATGCATTCTGACACTCCAACATTGTGTTCTGCTTCAATTTGGCTCATTTTACAAAGGTGCTTATTGCTGGAGTGAATATGCAGTTCTACTCAAGAGTAAGCAACTAAGCGAAATAAAGCCATAGTACGCTTATTTGCCTTCTATCTATGCATTCTGACACTCCAACAATGTGTTCTGCTTCAATTTGGCTCATTTTGTTGTTGTTGTTTAGTCGTTTAGTCGTGTCCGACTCTTCGTGACCCCATGGACCATAGCACGTCAGGCACTCCTGTCTCGCACTGCCTCCCGCAGTTTGGTCAAACTCATGTTTGTAGCTTCGAGAACACTGTCCATTTTACATTTGGCTCATTTTACAAAGGTGCTTATTTCTGGAGTGCAGATGCATTTCTACTCAAGAGTAAGCAACTAAGCGAAATAAAGCCATAGAACGCATATTTGCCTTCTATGCATTCTGACACTCCAACAATGTGTTCTGCTTCAATTTGGCTCATTTTACAAAGGTGCTTATTGCTGGAGTGAATATGCCGTTCTACTCAAGAGTAAGCAACTCAGCGAAATAAAGCCATAGAACGCTTATTTGCCTTATATCTATGCATTCTGACACTCCAACAATGTGTTCTGCTTCAATTTGGCTCATTTTACAAAGGTGCTTATTGCTGGAGTGAATATGCAGTTCTACTCAAGAGTAAGCAACTAAGCGACATAAAGCCATAGAACGCTTATTTGCCTTCTATCTATGCATTCTGACACTCCAAGAATGTGTTCTGCTTCAATTTGGCTCATTTTACAAAGGTGCTTATTTCTGGAGTGAACATGCAGTTCTACTCAAGAGTAAGCAACTAAGCGAAATAAAGCCATAGAACGCTTATTTGCCTTCTATCTATGCATTCTGACAGTCCAACATTGTGTTCTGCTTCAATTTGGCTCATTTTACAAAGGTGCTTATTTATGGAGTGAATATGCAGTTCTACTCAAGAGTAAGCAACTAAGCGAAATAAAGCCATAGTATGCTTATTTGCCTTCTATCTATGCATTCTGACACTCCAACAATGTGTTCTGCTTCAATTTGGCTCATTTTACAAAGGTGCTTATTGCTGGAGTGAATATGCAGTTCTACTCAGGAGTAAGCAACTCAGTGAAATAAAGCCATGGAACGCTTATTTGCCTTCTATCTATGCATTCTGACACTCCAACAATGTGTTCTGCTTCAATTTGGCTCATTTTACAAAGGTGCTTATTGCTGGAGTGAATATGCATTTCTACTCAAGAGTAAGCAACTCAGCGAAATAAAGCCATAGAACGCTTATTTGCCTTCTATCTATGCATTCTGACACTCCAACAATGTGTTCTGCTTCAATTTGGCTCATTTTACAAAGGTGATTATTTCTGGAGTGAACATGCAGTTGTACTCAAGAGTAAGCAACTAAGCGAAATAAAGCCATAGAACGCTTATTTGCCTTCTATCTATGCATTCTGACACTCCAACAATGTGTTCTGCTTCAATTTGGCTCATTTTACAAAGGTGCTTATTTCTGGAGTGCAGATGCATTTCTACTCAAGAGTAAGCAACTAAGCGAAATAAAGCCATAGAACGCATATTTGCCTTCTATGCATTCTGACACTCCAACAATGTGTTCTGCTTCAATTTGGCTCATTTTACAAAGGTGCTTATTTCTGGAGTGCAGATGCATTTCTACTCAAGAGTAAGCAACTAAGCGAAATAAAGCCATAGAACGCATATTTGCCTTCTATGCATTCTGACACTCCAACAATGTGTTCTGCTTCAATTTGGCTCATTTTACAAAGGTGCTTATTGCTGGAGTGAATATGACGTTCTACTCAAGAGTAAGCAACTCAGCGAAATAAAGCCATAGAACGCTTATTTGCCTTATATCTATGCATTCTGACACTCCAACAATGTGTTCTGCTTCAATTTGGCTCATTTTACAAAGGTGCTTATTTGCTGGAGTGAATATGCAGTTCTACTCAAGAGTAAGCAACTAAGCGAAATAAAGCCATAGAACGCTTATTTGCCTTCTATCTATGCATTCTGACACTCCAACAATGTGTTCTGCTTCAATTTGGCTCATTTTACAAAGGTGCTTATTTCTGGAGTGAACATGCAGTTCTACTCAAGAGTAAGCAACTAAGCGAAATAAAGCCATAGAACGCTTATTTGCCTTCTATCTATGCATTCTGACAGTCCAACATTGTGTTCTGCTTCAATTTGGCTCATTTTACAAAGGTGCTTATTTATGGAGTGAATATGCAGTTCTACTCAAGAGTAAGCAACTAAGCGAAATAAAGCCATAGAACGCATTTTTGCCTTCTATCTATGCATTGTGACACTCCAACAATGTGTTCTGCTTCAATTTGGCTCATTTTACAAAGGTGCTTATTTATGGAGTGCACATGCAGTTCTACTCAAGAGTAAGCAACTAAGCGAAATAAAGCCGTAGAACGCATATTCGCCTTCTATCTATGCATTCTGACACTCCAACAATGTGTTCTGCTTCAATTTGGCTCATTTTACAAAGGTGCTTATTTTTGGAGAGCAGATGCATTTCTACTCAAGAGTAAGCAACTAAGCGAAATAAAGCCATAGAACGCTTATTTGCCTCCTATCTTTGCATTCTGACACTCCAACAATGTGTTCTGCTTCAATTTGGCTCATCTTACAAAGGTGCTTTTTGCTGGAGTGAATATGCAGTTCTACTCAAGAGTAAGCAACTCAGCGAAATAAAGTCATAGAACGCATATTTGCCTTCTATCTATGCATTCTGACACTCCAACAATGTGTTCTGCTTCAATTTGGTTCATTTTACAAAGGTGCTTATTGCTGGAGTGAATATGCAGTTCTACTCAAGAGTAAGCAACTAAGCGAAATAAAGCCATAGAACGCTTATTTGCCTTCTATCTATGCATTCTGACACTCCGACAAAGTGTTCTGCCTCAATTTGGCTCATTTTACAAAGGTGCTTGTTTCTGGAGAGCAGATGCATTTCTACTCAAGAGTAAGTAACTAAGCGAAATAAAGCCATAGAACGCTTATTTGCCTTCTATCTATGCATTCCGACACTCCAACAATGTGTTCTGCTTCAATTTGGCTCATTTTACGAAGGTGCTTATTGCTGGAGTGAATATGCATTTCTACTCAAGAGTAAGCAACTAAGCGAAATAAAGCCACAGGACGCATATTTGCCTTCTATGCATTCTGACACTCCAACAATGTGTCTGCTTCAATTTGGCTCATTTTACAAAGGTGCTTATTGCTGGAGTGAATATGCCGTTCTACTCAAGAGTAAGCAACTCAGCGAAATAAAGCCATAGAACGCTTATTTGCCTTATATCTATGCATTCTGACACTCCAACAATGTGTTCTGCTTCAATTTGGCTCATTTTACAAAGGTGCTTATTTGCTGGAGTGAATATGCAGTTCTACTCAAGAGTAAGCAACTAAGCGAAATAAAGCCATAGAACGCTTATTTGCCTTCTATCTATGCATTCTGACACTCCAACAATGTGTTCTGCTTCAATTTGGCTCATTTTACAAAGGTGCTAATTTCTGGAGTGCAGATGCATTTCTACTCAAGAGTAAGCAACTAAGCGAAATAAAGCCAAAGAACGCATATTTGCCTTCTATCTATGCATTCTGACACTCCAACAATGTGTTCTGCTTCAATTTGGCTCATTTTCCGAAGGTGCTTATTGCTGGAGTGAATATGCATTTCTACTGAAGAGTAAGCAACTAAGCGAAATAAAGCCATAGGACGCATATTTGCCTTCTATGCATTCTGACACTCCAACAATGTGTCTGCTTCAATTTGGCTCATTTTACAAAGGTGCTTATTGCTGGAGTGAATATGCAGTTCTACTCAAGAGTAAGCAACTAAGCGAAATAAAGCCATAGTACGCTTATTGGCCTTCTATCTATGCATTCTGACACTCCAACAATGTGTTCTACTTCAATTTGGCTCATTTTACAAAGGTGCTTATTTCTGGAGTGCAGATGCATTTCTACTCAAGAGTAAGCAACTAAGAAAATAAAGCCAAAGAACGCATATTTGCCTTCTATCTATGCATTCTGACACTCCAACAATGTGTTCTGCTTCAATTTTGCTCATTTTACGAAGGTGCTTATTGCTGGAGTGAATATGCATTTCTACTCAAGAGTAAGCAACTAAGCGAAATAAAGCCATAGAACGCATATTTGCCTTCTATGCATTCTGACACTCCAACAATGTGTTCTGCTTCAATTTGGCTCATTTTACAAAGGTGCTTATTGCTGGAGTGAATATGCCGTTCTACTCAAGAGTAAGCAACTCAGCGAAATAAAGCCATAGAACGCTTATTTGCCTTATATCTATGCATTCTGACACTCCAACAATGTGTTCTGCTTCAATTTGGCTCATTTTACAAAGGTGCTTATTTGCTGGAGTGAATATGCAGTTCTACTCAAGAGTAAGCAACTAAGCGAAATAAAGCCATAGAACGCTTATTTGCCTTCTATCTATGCATTCTGACACTCCAACAATGTGTTCTGCTTCAATTTGGCTCATTTTACAAAGGTGCTTATTTCTGGAGTGAACATGCAGTTCTACTCAAGAGTAAGCAACTAAGCGAAATAAAGCCATAGAACGCTTATTTGCCTTCTATCTATGCATTCTGACAGTCCAACATTGTGTTCTGCTTCAATTTGGCTCATTTTACAAAGGTGCTTATTTATGGAGTGAATATGCAGTTCTACTCAAGAGTAAGCAACTAAGCGAAATAAAGCCATAGAACGCATATTTGCCTTCTATCTATGCATTGTGACACTCCAACAATGTGTTCTGCTTCAATTTGGCTCATTTTACAAAGGTGCTTATTTATGGAGTGCACATGCAGTTCTACTCAAGAGTAAGCAACTAAGCGAAATAAAGCCGTAGAACGCATATTTGCCTTCTATCTATGCATTCTGACACTCCGACAATGTGTTCTGCTTCAATTTGGTTCATTTTACAAAGGTGCTTATTGCTGGAGTGAATATGCAGTTCTACTCAAGAGTAAGCAACTAAGCGAAATAAAGCCATAGAACGCTTATTTGCCTTCTATCTATGCATTCTGACACTCCGACAATGTGTTCTGCTTCAATTTGGCTCATTTTACAAAGGTGCTTATTTGCTGGAGTGAATATGCAGTTCTACTCAAGAGTAAGCAACTAAGCGAAATAAAGTCATAGAACGCATATTTGCCTTCTATCTATGCATTCTGACACTTCGACAATGTGTTCTGCCTCAATTTGGCTCATTTTACAAAGGTGCTTATTTCTGGAGAGCAGATGCATTTCTACTCAAGAGTAAGCAACTAAGCGAAATAAAGCCATAGAACGCTTATTTGCCTTCTATCTATGCATTCTGACACTCCAACAATGTGTTCTGCTTCAATTTGGCTCATTTTACAAAGGTGCGTATTGCTGGAGTGAATGTGCAGTTCTACTCAAGAGTAAGCAACTCAGCGAAATAAAGCCAGAGAACGCTTATTTGCCTTCTATCCATGCATTCTGACACTCCAACAATATGTTCTGCTTCAATTTGGCTCATTATACAAAGGTGCTTATTTCTGGAGTGCAGATGCATTTCTACTCAAGAGTAAGCAACTAAGCGAAATAAAGCCAAAGAACGCATATTTGCCTTCTATCTATGCATTCTGACACTCCAACAATGTGTTCTGCTTCAATTTGGCTCATTTTACGAAGGTGCTTATTGCTGGAGTGAATATGCATTTCTACTCAAGAGTAAGCAACTAAGCGAAATAAAGCCATAGGACGCATATTTGCCTTCTATGCATTCTGACACTCCAACAATGTGTCTGCTTCAATTTGGCTCATTTTACAAAGGTGCTTATTTCTGGAAAGCAGATGCATTTCTACTCAAGAGTAAGCAACTAAGCGATATAAAGCCATAGAACACTTATTTGCCTTCTATCTATGCATTCTGACACTCCAATGATGTGTTCTGCTTCAATTTAGCTCATTTTACAAAGGTGCTTATTTCTGGAGAGCAGATTCATTTCTACTCAAGAGTAAGCAACTAAGCGAAATAAAGCCATAGAACGCTTATTTGCCTTCTATCTATGCATTCTGACACTCCAACAATGTGATCTGCTTCAATTTGGCTCATTTTACAAAGGTGCTTATTGCTGGAGTGAATATGCAGTTCTACTCAAGAGTAAGCAACTAAGCGAAATAAAGCCATAGAACGCTTATTTGCCTTCTATCTATGCATTCCGACACTCCAACGATGTGTTCTGCTTCAATTTGGCTCATTTTACAAAGGTTAAAGCCAAAGAACGCATATTTGCATTCTATCTATGCATTCTGACACTTCAACAATGTGTTCTGCTTCAATTTGGCTCATTTTACAAAGGTGATTATTTCTGGAGTGAACAAGCAGTTCTACTCAAGAGTAAGCAACTCAGCGAAATAAAGCCAGAGAACGCTTATTTGCCTTCTATCCATGCATTCTGACACTCCAACAATGTGTTCTGCTTCAATTTGGCTCATTTTACAAAGGTGCTTATTTCCTGGAGTGAATATGCAGTTCTACTCAAGAGTAAGCAACTAAGCGAAATAAAGTCATAGAACGCATATTTGCCTTCTCTCTATGCATTCTGACACTCCAACAATGTGTTCTGCTTCAATTTGGCTCATTTTACAAAGGTGATTATTTCTGGAGTGAACATGCAGTTCTACTCAAGAGTAAGCAACGAAGCGAAATAAAGCCGTAGAACGCATATTCGCCTTCTATCTATGCATTCTGACACTCCAACAATGTGTTCTGCTTCAATTTGGCTCATTTTACAAAGGTGCTTTTTGCTGGAGTGAACATGCAGTTCTACTCAAGAGTAAGCAACTAAGCGAAATGAAGTCATATAACGCTTATTTGCCTTCTATCTATGCATTCTGACACTCCGACAATGTGTTCTGCTTCAATTTGGCTCATTTTACAAAGGTTAAAGCCAAAGAACGCATATTTGCATTCTATCTATGCATTCCGACACTCCAACAATGTGTTCTGCTTCAATTTGGCTCATTTTACAAAGGTGCTTATTGCTGGAGTGAATATGCAGTTCTACTCAAGAGTAAGCAACTAAGCGAAATAAAGCCAGAGAACGCTTATTTGCCTTCTATCTATGCATTCTGACACTCCAACAATGTGTTCTACTTCAATTTGGCTCATTTTACGAAGGTGCTTAGTGCTGGCGTGATTGTGCAGTTCTACTCAAGAGTAAGCAACTAAGCGAAATAAAGCCATAGAACGCTTATTTGCCTTCTATCTATGCATTCTGACACTCCAACAATGTGTTCTGCTTCAATTTGGCTCATTTTACAAAGGTGATTATTTCTGGAGTGAATTTGCAGTTCTACTCAAGAGTAAGGAACTAAGCGAAATAAAGCCATAGAACGCTAATTTGCCTCTATCTATGCATTCTGACACTCCAACAATGTGTTCTGCTTCAATTTGGCTCATTTTACAAAGGTGCTTTTTGCTGGAGTGAATATGCAGTTCTACTCAAGAGTAAGCAACTCAGCGGTATAAAGGCATAGAACGCTTATTTGCCTTCTATCTATGCATTCTGACACTCCAACAATATGTTCTTCTTCAATTTGGCTCATTTTACAAAGGTGCTTTTTGCTGGAGTGAATATGCAGTTCTACTCAAGAGTAAGCAACTAAGCGAAATCAAGTCATAGAACGCATATTGGCCTTCTCTCTATGCATTCTGACACTCCAACAATGTGTTCTGCTTCAATTTGGCTCATTTTACAAAGGTGATTATTTCTGAAGTGAACATGCATTTCTACTCAAGAGTAAGCAACTAAGCGAAATAAAGCCATAGAACGCTTATTTGCCTTCTATCTATGCATTCTGACACGCCAACAGTGTGTTCTGCTTCAATTTGGCTCATTTTACAAAGGTGCTTATTGCTGGAGTGAATATGCCGTTCTACTCAAGAGTAAGCAACTCAGCGAAATAAAGCCATAGAACGCTTATTTGCCTTCTATCTATGCATTCCGACACTCCAACAATGTGTTCTGCTTCAATTTGGCTCATTTTACAAAGGTGCTTTTTGCTGGAGTAAATATGCAGTTCTACTCAAGAGTAAGCAACTAAGCGAAATAAAGTCATAGAACGCATATTTGCCTTCTCTTTATGCATTCTGACACTCCAACAATGAGTTCTACTTCAATTTGGCTCATTTTACGAAGGTGATTATTTCTAGAGTGAACATGCAGTTCTACTCAAGAGTAAGCAACGAAGCGAAATAAAGCCGTAGAACGCATATTCGCCTTCTATCTATGCATTCTGACACTCCAACAATGTGTTCTGCTTCAATTTGGCTCATTTTACAAAGGTGCTTATTTCTGGAGTGCACATGCAGTTCTACTCAAGAGTAAGCAACTAAGCGAAATAAAGCCATAGAACGCTTATTTGCCTTCTATCTATGCATTCTGACACTCCAACAATGTGTTCTGCTTCAATTTGGCTCATTTTACAAAGGTGCTTATTTCTGGAGTGCACATGCAGTTCTACTCAAGAGTAAGCAACTCAGCGAAATAAAGCCATAGAACGCTTATTTGCCTTCTATCTATGCATTCCGACACTCCAACAATGTGTTCTGCTTCAATTTGGCTCATTTTACAAAGGTGCTTATTGCTGGAGTGAATATGCCGTTCTACTCAAGAGTAAGCAACTCAGCGAAATAAAGCCATAGAACGCTTATTTGCCTTCTATCTATGCATTCTGACACTCCAACAATGTGTTCTGCTTCAATTTGGCTCATTTTACAAAGGTGCTTATTGCTGGAGTGAATATGCCGTTCTACTCAAGAGTAAGCAACTCAGCGAAATAAAGCCATAGAACGCTTATTTGCCTTCTATCTATGCATTCCGACACTCCAACAATGTGTTCTGCTTCAATTTGGCTCATTTTAAAAAGGTGCTTATTGCTGGAGTGAATATGCCGTTCTACTCAAGAGTAAGCAACTCAGCGAAATAAAGCCATAGAACGCTTATTTGCATTCTATCTATGCATTCTGACACTCCAACATTGTGTTCTGCTTCAATTTGGCTCATTTTACAAAGGTGCTTATTGCTGGAGTGAATATGCAGTTCTACTCAAGAGTAAGCAACTAAGCGAAATAAATCCATAGTACGCTTATTTGCCTTCTATCTATGCATTCTGACACTCCAACAATGTGTTCTGCTTCAATTTGGCTCATTTTACAAAGGTGCTTATTGCTGGAGTGAATATGCCGTTCTACTCAAGAGTAAGCAACTCAGCGAAATAAAGCCATAGAACACTTATTTGCCTTCTATCTATGCATTCCGACACTCCAGCAATGTGTTCTGCTTCAATTTGGATCATTTTACAAAGGTGCTTATTTTCTGGAGTGAATATGCAGTTCTACTCAAGAGTAAGCAACTCAGCGAAATAAAGCCATAGAACGCTTATTTGCCTTCTATCTATGCATTCTGACTCTCCAACAATGTGTTCTGCTTCAATTTGGCTCATTTTACAAAGGTGCTTATTGCTGGAGTGAATATGCCGTTCTACTCAAGAGTAAGCAACTCAGCGAAATAAAGCCATAGAACGCTTATTTGCCTTCTATCTATGCATTCTGACACTCCAACAATGTGTTCTGCTTCAATTTGGCTCATTTTACAAAGGTGCTTATTGCTGGAGTGAATATGCCGTTCTACTCAAGAGTAAGCAACTCAGCGAAATAAAGCCATAGAACGCTTATTTGCCTTCTATCTATGCATTCCGACACTCCAACAATGTGTTCTGCTTCAATTTGGCTCATTTTAAAAAGGTGCTTATTGCTGGAGTGAATATGCCGTTCTACTCAAGAGTAAGCAACTCAGCGAAATAAAGCCATAGAACGCTTATTTGCATTCTATCTATGCATTCTGACACTCCAACATTGTGTTCTGCTTCAATTTGGCTCATTTTACAAAGGTGCTTATTGCTGGAGTGAATATGCAGTTCTACTCAAGAGTAAGCAACTAAGCGAAATAAATCCATAGTACGCTTATTTGCCTTCTATCTATGCATTCTGACACTCCAACAATGTGTTCTGCTTCAATTTGGCTCATTTTACAAAGGTGCTTATTGCTGGAGTGAATATGCCGTTCTACTCAAGAGTAAGCAACTCAGCGAAATAAAGCCATAGAACACTTATTTGCCTTCTATCTATGCATTCCGACACTCCAGCAATGTGTTCTGCTTCAATTTGGATCATTTTACAAAGGTGCTTATTTTCTGGAGTGAATATGCAGTTCTACTCAAGAGTAAGCAACTCAGCGAAATAAAGCCATAGAACGCTTATTTGCCTTCTATCTATGCATTCTGACTCTCCAACAATGTGTTCTGCTTCAATTTGGCTCATTTTACAAAGGTGCTTATTGCTGGAGTGAATATGCAGTTCTACTCAAGAGTAAGCAACTAAGCGAAATAAAGCCATAGAACGCTTATTTGCCTTCTATCTATGCATTCTGACACTCCAACAATGTGTTCTGCTTCAATTTGGCTCATTTTACAAAGGTGCTTATTGCTGGAGTGAATATGCCGTTCTACTCAAGAGTAAGCAACTCAGCGAAATAAAGCCATAGAACACTTATTTGCCTTCTATCTATGCATTCCGACACTCCAGCAATGTGTTCTGCTTCAATTTGGATCATTTTACAAAGGTGCTTATTTTCTGGAGTGAATATGCAGTTCTACTCAAGAGTAAGCAACTCAGCGAAATAAAGCCATAGAACGCTTATTTGCCTTCTATCTATGCATTCTGACTCTCCAACAATGTGTTCTGCTTCAATTTGGCTCATTTTACAAAGGTGCTTATTGCTGGAGTGAATATGCAGTTCTACTCAAGAGTAAGCAACTAAGCGAAATAAAGCCATAGAACGCTTATTTGCCTTCTATCTATGCATTCTGACACTCCAACAATGTGTTCTGCTTCAATTTGGCTCATTTTACAAAGGTGATTATTTCTGGAGTGAACATGCAGTTCTACTCAAGAGTAAGCAACTAAGCGAAATAAAGCCATAGAACGCTTATTTGCCTTCTATCTATGCATTCTGACACTCCAACAATGTGTTCTGCTTCAATTTGGCTCATTTTACAAAGGTGATTATTTCTGAAGTGAACATGCATTTCTACTCAAGAGTAAGCAACTAAGCGAAATAAAGCCATAGAACGCTTATTTGCCTTCTATCTATGCATTCTGACACGCCAACAGTGTGTTCTGCTTCAATTTGGCTCATTTTACAAAGGTGCTTATTGCTGGAGTGAATATGCCGTTCTACTCAAGAGTAAGCAACTCAGCGAAATAAAGCCATAGAACGCTTATTTGCCTTCTATCTATGCATTCCGACACTCCAACAATGTGTTCTGCTTCAATTTGGCTCATTTTACAAAGGTGCTTTTTGCTGGAGTAAATATGCAGTTCTACTCAAGAGTAAGCAACTAAGCGAAATAAAGTCATAGAACGCATATTTGCCTTCTCTCTATGCATTCTGACACTCCAACAATGTGTTCTACTTCAATTTGGCTCATTTTACGAAGGTGATTATTTCTGGAGTGAACATGCAGTTCTACTCAAGAGTAAGCACCGAAGCGAAATAAAGCCGTAGAACGCATATTCGCCTTCTATCTATGCATTCTGACACTCCAACAATGTGTTCTGCTTCAATTTGGCTCATTTTACAAAGGTGCTTATTTCTGGAGTGCACATGCAGTTCTACTCAAGAGTAAGCAACTAAGCGAAATAAAGCCATAGAACGCTTATTTGCCTTCTATCTATGCATTCTGACACTCCAACAATGTGTTCTGCTTCAATTTGGCTCATTTTACAAAGGTGCTTATTTCTGGAGTGCACATGCAGTTCTACTCAAGAGTAAGCAACTCAGCGAAATAAAGCCATAGAACGCTTATTTGCCTTCTATCTATGCATTCCGACACTCCAACAATGTGTTCTGCTTCAATTTGGCTCATTTTACAAAGGTGCTTATTGCTGGAGTGAATATGCCATTCTACTCAAGAGTAAGCAACTCAGCGAAATAAAGCCATAGAACGCTTATTTGCCTTCTATCTATGCATTCTGACACTCCAACAATGTGTTCTGCTTCAATTTGGCTCATTTTACAAAGGTGCTTATTGCTGGAGTGAATATGCCGTTCTACTCAAGAGTAAGCAACTCAGCGAAATAAAGCCATAGAACGCTTATTTGCCTTCTATCTATGCATTCCGACACTCCAACAATGTGTTCTGCTTCAATTTGGCTCATTTTAAAAAGGTGCTTATTGCTGGAGTGAATATGCCGTTCTACTCAAGAGTAAGCAACTCAGCGAAATAAAGCCATAGAACGCTTATTTGCCTTCTATCTATGCATTCTGACACTCCAACATTGTGTTCTGCTTCAATTTGGCTCATTTTACAAAGGTGCTTATTGCTGGAGTGAATATGCAGTTCTACTCAAGAGTAAGCAACTAAGCGAAATAAATCCATAGTACGCTTATTTGCCTTCTATCTATGCATTCTGACACTCCAACAATGTGTTCTGCTTCAATTTGGCTCATTTTACAAAGGTGCTTATTGCTGGAGTGAATATGCCGTTCTACTCAAGAGTAAGCAACTCAGCGAAATAAAGCCATAGAACACTTATTTGCCTTCTATCTATGCATTCCGACACTCCAGCAATGTGTTCTGCTTCAATTTGGATCATTTTACAAAGGTGCTTATTTTCTGGAGTGAATATGCAGTTCTACTCAAGAGTAAGCAACTCAGCGAAATAAAGCCATAGAACGCTTATTTGCCTTCTATCTATGCATTCTGACTCTCCAACAATGTGTTCTGCTTCAATTTGGCTCATTTTACAAAGGTGCTTATTTCTGGAGTGCACATGTAGTTCTACTCAAGAGTAAGCAACTAAGCGAAATAAAGCCATAGAACGCTTATTTGCCTTCTATCTATGCATTCTGACACTCCAACAATGTGTTCTGCTTCAATTTGGCTCATTTTACAAAGGTGCTTATTTCTGGAGTGCACATGCAGTTCTACTCAAGAGTAAGCAACTCAGCGAAATAAAGCCATAGAACGCTTATTTGCCTTCTATCTATGCATTCCGACACTCCAACAATGTGTTCTGCTTCAATTTGGCTCATTTTACAAAGGTGCTTATTGCTGGAGTGAATATGCCATTCTACTCAAGAGTAAGCAACTCAGCGAAATAAAGCCATAGAACGCTTATTTGCCTTCTATCTATGCATTCTGACACTCCAACAATGTGTTCTGCTTCAATTTGGCTCATTTTACAAAGGTGCTTATTGCTGGAGTGAATATGCCGTTCTACTCAAGAGTAAGCAACTCAGCGAAATAAAGCCATAGAACGCTTATTTGCCTTCTATCTATGCATTCCGACACTCCAACAATGTGTTCTGCTTCAATTTGGCTCATTTTAAAAAGGTGCTTATTGCTGGAGTGAATATGCCGTTCTACTCAAGAGTAAGCAACTCAGCGAAATAAAGCCATAGAACGCTTATTTGCCTTCTATCTATGCATTCTGACACTCCAACATTGTGTTCTGCTTCAATTTGGCTCATTTTACAAAGGTGCTTATTGCTGGAGTGAATATGCAGTTCTACTCAAGAGTAAGCAACTAAGCGAAATAAATCCATAGTACGCTTATTTGCCTTCTATCTATGCATTCTGACACTCCAACAATGTGTTCTGCTTCAATTTGGCTCATTTTACAAAGGTGCTTATTGCTGGAGTGAATATGCCGTTCTACTCAAGAGTAAGCAACTCAGCGAAATAAAGCCATAGAACACTTATTTGCCTTCTATCTATGCATTCCGACACTCCAGCAATGTGTTCTGCTTCAATTTGGATCATTTTACAAAGGTGCTTATTTTCTGGAGTGAATATGCAGTTCTCCTCAAGAGTAAGCAACTCAGCGAAATAAAGCCATAGAACGCTTATTTGCCTTCTATCTATGCATTCTGACTCTCCAACAATGTGTTCTGCTTCAATTTGGCTCATTTTACAAAGGTGCTTATTGCTGGAGTGAATATGCAGTTCTACTCAAGAGTAAGCAACTAAGCGAAATAAAGTCATAGAACGCTTATTTGCCTTCTATCTATGCATTACGACACTCCAACAATGTATTCTGCTTCAATTTGGCTCGTTTTACAAAGGTGCTTATTGCTGGAGTGAATATGCAGTTCTACTCAAGAGTAAGCAACTAAGCGAAATAAAGCCATAGAACGCTTATTTGCCTTCTATCTATGCATTCTGACACTCCAACAATGTATTCTGCTTCAATTTGGCTCGTTTTACAAAGGTGCTTATTGCTGGAGTGAATATGCAGTTCTACTCAAGAGTAAGCAACTAAGCGAAATAAAGTCATAGAACGCTTATTTGCCTTCTATCTATGCATTACGACACTCCAACAATGTATTCTGCTTCAATTTGGCTCATTTTACAAAGGTGCTTATTGCTGGAGTGAATATGCAGTTCTACTCAAGAGTAAGCAACTAAGCGAAATAAAGTCATAGAACGCTTATTTGCCTTCTATCTATGCATTACGACACTCCAACAATGTATTCTGCTTCAATTTGGCTCGTTTTACAAAGGTGCTTATTGCTGGAGTGAATATGCAGTTCTACTCAAGAGTAAGCAACTAAGCGAAATAAAGTCATTGAACGCTTATTTGCCTTCTATCTATGCATTACGACACTCCAACAATGTATTCTGCTTCAATTTGGCTCGTTTTACAAAGGTGCTTATTGCTGGAGTGAATATGCAGTTCTACTCAAGAGTAAGCAACTCAGCGAAATAAAGCCATAGAACGCTTATTTGCCTTCTATCTATGCATTCTGACACTCCAACAATGTGTTCTGCTTCAATTTGGCTCATTTTACAAAGGTGCTTATTTCTGGAGTGAATATGCATTCCTACTCAAGAGTAAGCAACTAAGCGAAATAAAGCCATAGAACGCTTATTTGCCTTCTATCTATGCATTCTGACACTCCAACAATGTATTCTGCTTCAATTTGGCTCGTTTTACAAAGGTGCTTATTGCTGGAGTGAATATGCAGTTCTACTCAAGAGTAAGCAACTAAGCGAAATAAAGTCATAGAACGCTTATTTGCCTTCTATCTATGCATTACGACACTCCAACAATGTATTCTGCTTCAATTTGGCTCGTTTTACAAAGGTGCTTATTGCTGGAGTGAATATGCAGTTCTACTCAAGAGTAAGCAACTAAGCGAAATAAAGTCATAGAACGCTTATTTGCCTTCTATCTATGCATTACGACACTCCAACAATGTATTCTGCTTCAATTTGGCTCGTTTTACAAAGGTGCTTATTGCTGGAGTGAATATGCAGTTCTACTCAAGAGTAAGCAACTAAGCGAAATAAAGTCATAGAACGCTTATTTGCCTTCTATCTATGCATTACGACACTCCAACAATGTATTCTGCTTCAATTTGGCTCGTTTTACAAAGGTGCTTATTGCTGGAGTGAATATGCAGTTCTACTCAAGAGTAAGCAACTAAGCGAAATAAAGTCATAGAACGCTTATTTGCCTTCTATCTATGCATTACGACACTCCAACAATGTATTCTGCTTCAATTTGGCTCGTTTTACAAAGGTGCTTATTGCTGGAGTGAATATGCAGTTCTACTCAAGAGTAAGCAACTCAGCGAAATAAAGCCATAGAACGCTTATTTGCCTTATATCTATGCATTCTGACACTCCAACAATGTGTTCTGCTTCAATTTGGCTCATTTTACAAAGGTGCTTATTTCTGGAGTGAATATGCATTTCTACTCAAGAGTAAGCAACTAAGCGAAATAAAGCCATAGAACGCTTATTTGCCTTCTATCTATGCATTCTGACACTCCAACAATGTGTTCTGCTTCAATTTGGCTCATTTTACAAAGGTGCTTATTTCTGGAGAGCAGATGCATATCTACTCAAGAGTAAGCAACTCAGCGAAATAAAGCCATAGAACGCTTATTTGCCTTCTATCTATGCATTCTGACACTCCAACAATGTGTTCTGCTTCAATTTGGCTCATTTTACAAAGGTGCTTATTGCTGGAGTGAATATGCAGTTCTACTCAAGAGTAAGCAACTAAGCGAAATAAAGCCATAGAACGCTTATTTGCCTTCTATCTATGCATTCTGACACTCCAACAATGTGTTCTGCTTCAATTTGGCTCATTTTACAAAGGTGATTATTGCTGGAGTGAATATGCAGTTCTACTCAAGAGTAAGCAACAAAGCGAAATAAAGTCATAGAACGCTTATTTGCCTTCTATCTATGCATTACGACACTCCAACAATGTATTCTGCTTCAATTTGGCTCGTTTTACAAAGGTGCTTATTGCTGGAGTGAATATGCAGTTCTACTCAAGAGTAAGCAACTCAGCGAAATAAAGCCATAGAACGCTCATTTGCCTACTATCTATGCATTCTGACACTCCAACAATGTGTTCTGCTTCAATTTGGCTCATTTTACAAAGGTGCTTATTTCTGGAGTGAATATGCATTTCTACTCAAGAGTAAGCAACTAAGCGAAATAAAGCCATAGAACGCTTATTTGCCTTCTATCTATGCATTCTGACACTCCAACAATGTGTTCTGCTTCAATTTGGCTCATTTTACAAAGGTGCTTATTTCTGGAGAGCAGATGCATATGTACTCAAGAGTAAGCAACTCAGCGAAATAAAGCCATAGAACGCTTATTTGCCTTCTATCTATGCATTCTGACACTCCAACAATGTGTTCTGCTTCAATTTGGCTCATTTTACAAAGGTGCTTATTGCTGGAGTGAATATGCATATGTACTCAAGAGTAAGCAACTAAGCGAAATAAAGCCATAGAACGCTTATTTGCCTTCTATCTATGCATTCTGACACTCCAACAATGTGTTCTGCTTCAATTTGGCTCATTTTACGAAGGTGCTTATTTCTGGACTGAACATGCAGTTCTACTCAAGAGTAAGCAACTAAGCGAAATAAAGTCATAGAACGCTTATTTGCCTTCTATCTATGCATTCTGACACTCCAACATTGTGTTCTGCTTCAATATGGCTCATTTTACAAAGGTGCTTATTGCTGGAGTGAATATGCAGTTCTACTCAAGAGTAAGCAACTAAGTGAAATAAAGCCATAGAACGCTTATTTGCCTTCTATCTATGCATTCTGACACTCCAACATTGTGTTCTGCTTCAATTTGGCTCATTTTACAAAGGTGCTTATTTTCTGGAGTGAATATGCAGTTCTACTCAAGAGTAAGCAACTCAGCAAAATAAAGCCAGAGAACGCTTATTTGCCTTCTATCTATGCATTCTGACATTCCAACAATGTGTTCTGCTTCAATTTGGCTCATTTTACAAAGGTGCTTATTGCTGGAGTGAATATGCAGTTCTACTCAAGAGTAAGCAACTAAGCGAAATAAAGCCATAGAACGCTTATTTGCCTTCTATCTATGCATTCTGACACTCCAACAATGTGTTCTGCTTCAATTTGGCTCATTTTACAAAGGTGATTATTTCTGGAGTGAACATGCAGTTCTACTCAAGAGTAAGCAACTAAGCGAAATAAAGCCATAGAACGCTTATTTGCCTTCTATCTATGCATTCTGACACTCCAACAATGTGTTCTGCTTCAATTTGGCTCATTTTACAAAGGTGCTTATTTCTGGAGAGCAGATGCATTTCTACTCAAGAGTAAGCAACTAAGCGAAATAAAGCCATAGAACGCTTATTTGCCTTCTATCTATGCATTCTGACACTCCAACAATGTGTTCTGCTTCAATTTGGCTCATTTTACAAAGGTGCTCATTTCTGGAGTGAAGATGCAGTTCTACTCAAGAGTAAGCAACTAAGCGAAATAAAGCCATAGAACGCTTATTTGCCTTCTATCTATGCATTCTGAAACTCCAACAATGTGTTCTGCTTCAATTTGGCTCATTTTACAAAGGTGCTTATTGCTGGAGTGAATATGCAGTTCTACTCAAGAGTAAGCAACTAAGCGAAATAAAGTCATAGAACGCTTATTTGCCTTCTATCTATGCATTCTGACACTCCAACAATGTGTTCTGCTTCAATTTGGCTCATTTTACAAAGGTGCTTATTGCTGGAGTGAATATGCAGTTCTACTCAAGAGTAAGCAACTAAGCGAAATAAAGTCATAGAACGCTTATTTGCCTTCTATCTATGCATTCTGACACTCCAACAATGTGTTCTGCTTCAATTTGGTTCATTTAACAAAGGTGCTTATTGCTGGAGTGAATATGCAGTTCTACTCAAGAGTAAGCAACTAAGCGAAATAAAGCCATAGAACGCTTATTTGCCTACTATCTATGCATTCTGACACTCCAACAATGTGTTCTGCTTCAATTTGGCTCATTTTACAAAGGTGCTTATTTGCTGGAGTGAATATGCAGTTCTACTCAAGAGTAAGCAACTCAGCGAAATAAAGCCATAGAACGCTTATTTGCCTTCTATCTATGCATTCTGACACTCCAACAATGTGTTCTGCTTCAATTTGGCTCATTTTACAAAGGTGCTTATTTGCTGGAGTGAATATGCAGTTCTACTCAAGAGTAAGCAACTAAGCGAAATAAAGCCATAGAACGCATACTTGCCTTCTATGCATTCTGACACTCCAACAATGTGTTCTGCTTCAATTTGGTTCATTTAACAAAGGTGCTTATTGCTGGAGTGAATATGCAGTTCTACTCAAGAGTAAGCAACTAAGCGAAATAAAGCCATAGAACGCTTATTTGCCTTCTATCTATGCATTCTGACACTCCAACAATGTGTTCTGCTTCAATTTGGCTCATTTTACGAAGCTGTTTATTGCTGGAGTGAATATGCAGTTCTACTCAAGAGTAAGCAACTAAGCGAAATAAAGTCATAGAACACTTATTTGCCTTCTATCTATGCATTCTGACACTCCAACAATGTGTTCTGCTTCAATTTGGCTCATTTTACAAAGGTGCTTATTGCTGGAGTGAATATGCCGTTCTACTCAAGAATAAGCAACTAAGCGAAATAAAGCCATAGAACGCTTATTTGCCTTCCATCTATGCATTCTGACACTCCAACAATGTGTTCTGCTTCAATTTGGCTCATTTTACAAAGGTGCTTATTTCTGGAGTGAACATGCAGTTCTACTCAAGAGTAAGCAACTAAGCGAAATAAAGCCATAGTACGCTTATTTGCCTTCTATCTATGCATTCTGACACTCCAACAATGTGTTCTGCTTCAATTTGGTTCATTTAACAAAGGTGCTTATTGCTGGAGTGAATATGCAGTTCTACTCAAGAGTAAGCAACTAAGCGAAATAAAGCCATAGAACGCTTATTTGCCTTCTATCTATGCATTCTGACACTCCAACAATGTGTTCTGCTTCAATTTGGCTCATTTTACGAAGGTGCTTATTTCTGGACTGAACATGCAGTTCTACTCAAGAGTAAGCAACTAAGCGAAATAAAGTCATAGAACGCTTATTTGCCTTCTATCTATGCATTCTGACACTCCAACATTGTGTTCTGCTTCAATATGGCTCATTTTACAAAGGTGCTTATTGCTGGAGTGAATATGCAGTTCTACTCAAGAGTAAGCAACTAAGTGAAATAAAGCCATAGAACGCTTATTTGCCTTCTATCTATGCATTCTGACACTCCAACAATGTGTTCTGCTTCAATTTGGCTCATTTTACAAAGGTGCTCATTTCTGGAGTGAACATGCAGTTCTACTCAAGAGTAAGCAACTAAGCGAAATAGAGCCATAGAACGCTTATTTGCCTTCTATCTATGCATTCTGACACTCCAACAATGTGTTCTGCTTCAATTTGGCTCATTTTACAAAGGTGCTTATTGCTGGAGTGAATATGCAGTTCTACTCAAGAGTAAGCAACTAAGCGAAATAAAGTCATAGAACGCTTATTTGCCTTCTATCTATGCATTCTGACACTCCAACAATGTGTTCTGCTTCAATTTGGCTCATTTTACAAAGGTGCTTATTGCTGGAGTGAATATGCAGTTCTACTCAAGAGTAAGCAACTAAGCGAAATAAAGTCATAGAACGCTTATTTGCCTTCTATCTATGCATTCTGACACTCCAACAATGTGTTCTGCTTCAATTTGGTTCATTTAACAAAGGTGCTTATTGCTGGAGTGAATATGCAGTTCTACTCAAGAGTAAGCAACTAAGCGAAATAAAGCCATAGAACGCTTATTTGCCTTCTATCTATGCAATCTGACACTCCAACAATGTGTTCTGCTTCAATTTGGCTCATTTTACAAAGGTGCTTATTTGCTGGAGTGAATATGCAGTTCTACTCAAGAGTAAGCAACTCAGCGAAATAAAGCCATAGAACGCTTATTTGCCTTCTATCTATGCATTCTGACACTCCAACAATGTGTTCTGCTTCAATTTGGCTCATTTTACAAAGGTGCTTATTTGCTGGAGTGAATATGCAGTTCTACTCAAGAGTAAGCAACTAAGCCAAATAAAGCCATAGAACGCATACTTGCCTTCTATGCATTCTGACACTCCAACAATGTGTTCTGCTTCAATTTGGTTCATTTAACAAAGGTGCTTATTGCTGGAGTGAATATGCAGTTCTACTCAAGAGTAAGCAACTAAGCGAAATAAAGCCATAGAACGCTTATTTGCCTTCTATCTATGCATTCTGACACTCCAACAATGTGTTCTGCTTCTATTTGGCTCATTTTACAAAGGTGCTTATTGCTGGAGTGAATATGCCGTTCTACTCAAGAATAAGCAACTAAGCGAAATAAAGCCATAGAACGCTTATTTGCCTTCCATCTATGCATTCTGACACTCCAACAATGTGTTCTGCTTCAATTTGGCTCATTTTACAAAGGTGCTTATTTCTGGAGTGAACATGCAGTTCTACTCAAGAGTAAGCAACTAAGCGAAATAAAGCCATAGTACGCTTATTTGCCTTCTATCTATGCATTCTGACACTCCAACAATGTGTTCTGCTTCAATTTGGTTCATTTAACAAAGGTGCTTATTGCTGGAGTGAATATGCAGTTCTACTCAAGAGTAAGCAACTAAGCGAAATAAAGCCATAGAACGCTTATTTGCCTTCTATCTATGCATTCTGACACTCCAACAATGTGTTCTGCTTCAATTTGGCTCATTTTACGAAGGTGCTTATTTCTGGACTGAACATGCAGTTCTACTCAAGAGTAAGCAACTAAGCGAAATAAAGTCATAGAACGCTTATTTGCCTTCTATCTATGCATTCTGACACTCCAACATTGTGTTCTGCTTCAATATGGCTCATTTTACAAAGGTGCTTATTGCTGGAGTGAATATGCAGTTCTACTCAAGAGTAAGCAACTAAGTGAAATAAAGCCATAGAACGCTTATTTGCCTTCTATCTATGCATTCTGACACTCCAACAATGTGTTCTGCTTCAATTTGGCTCATTTTACAAAGGTGCTCATTTCTGGAGTGAACATGCAGTTCTACTCAAGAGTAAGCAACTAAGCGAAATAGAGCCATAGAACGCTTATTTGCCTTCTATCTATGCATTCTGACACTCCAACAATGTGTTCTGCTTCAATTTGGCTCATTTTACAAAGGTGCTTATTGCTGGAGTGAATATGCAGTTCTACTCAAGAGTAAGCAACTAAGCGAAATAAAGTCATAGAACGCTTATTTGCCTTCTATCTATGCATTCTGACACTCCAACAATGTGTTCTGCTTCAATTTGGCTCATTTTACAAAGGTGCTTATTGCTGGAGTGAATATGCAGTTCTACTCAAGAGTAAGCAACTAAGCGAAATAAAGTCATAGAACGCTTATTTGCCTTCTATCTATGCATTCTGACACTCCAACAATGTGTTCTGCTTCAATTTGGTTCATTTAACAAAGGTGCTTATTGCTGGAGTGAATATGCAGTTCTACTCAAGAGTAAGCAACTAAGCGAAATAAAGCCATAGAACGCTTATTTGCCTTCTATCTATGCAATCTGACACTCCAACAATGTGTTCTGCTTCAATTTGGCTCATTTTACAAAGGTGCTTATTTGCTGGAGTGAATATGCAGTTCTACTCAAGAGTAAGCAACTCAGCGAAATAAAGCCATAGAACGCTTATTTGCCTTCTATCTATGCATTCTGACACTCCAACAATGTGTTCTGCTTCAATTTGGCTCATTTTACAAAGGTGCTTATTTGCTGGAGTGAATATGCAGTTCTACTCAAGAGTAAGCAACTAAGCCAAATAAAGCCATAGAACGCATACTTGCCTTCTATGCATTCTGACACTCCAACAATGTGTTCTGCTTCAATTTGGTTCATTTAACAAAGGTGCTTATTGCTGGAGTGAATATGCAGTTCTACTCAAGAGTAAGCAACTAAGCGAAATAAAGCCATAGAACGCTTATTTGCCTTCTATCTATGCATTCTGACACTCCAACAATGTGTTCTGCTTCTATTTGGCTCATTTTACAAAGGTGCTTATTGCTGGAGTGAATATGCCGTTCTACTCAAGAATAAGCAACTAAGCGAAATAAAGCCATAGAACGCTTATTTGCCTTCCATCTATGCATTCTGACACTCCAACAATGTGTTCTGCTTCAATTTGGCTCATTTTACAAAGGTGCTTATTTCTGGAGTGAACATGCAGTTCTACTCAAGAGTAAGCAACTAAGCGAAATAAAGCCATAGTACGCTTATTTGCCTTCTATCTATGCATTCTGACACTCCAACAATGTGTTCTGCTTCAATTTGGTTCATTTAACAAAGGTGCTTATTGCTGGAGTGAATATGCAGTTCTACTCAAGAGTAAGCAACTAAGCGAAATAAAGCCATAGAACGCTTATTTGCCTTCTATCTATGCATTCTGACACTCCAACAATGTGTTCTGCTTCAATTTGGCTCATTTTACGAAGGTGCTTATTTCTGGAGTGAACATGCAGTTCTACTCAAGAGTAAGCAACTAAGCGAAATAAAGTCATAGAACGCTTATTTGCCTTCTATCTATGCATTCTGACACTCCAACAATGTGTTCTGCTTCAATTTGGCTCATTTTACAAAGGTGCTTATTGCTGGAGTGAATATGCAGTTCTACTCAAGAGTAAGCAACTAAGCGAAATAAAGCCATAGAACGCTTATTTGCCTTCTATCTATGCATTCTGACACTCCAACAATGTGTTCTGCTTCAATTTGGCTCATTTTACAAAGGTGATTATTTCTGGAGTGAACATGCAGTTCTACTCAAGAGTAAGCAACAAAGCGAAATAAAGTCATAGAACGCTTATTTGCCTTCTATCTATGCATTACGACACTCCAACAATGTATTCTGCTTCAATTTGGCTCGTTTTACAAAGGTGCTTATTGCTGGAGTGAATATGCAGTTCTACTCAAGAGTAAGCAACTCAGCGAAATAAAGCCATAGAACGCTTATTTGCCTTATATCTATGCATTCTGACACTCCAACAATGTGTTCTGCTTCAATTTGGCTCATTTTACAAAGGTGCTTATTTCTGGAGTGAATATGCATTTCTACTCAAGAGTAAGCAACTAAGCGAAATAAAGCCATAGAACGCTTATTTGCCTTCTATCTATGCATTCTGACACTCCAACAATGTGTTCTGCTTCAATTTGGCTCATTTTACAAAGGTGCTTATTTCTGGAGAGCAGATGCATATGTACTCAAGAGTAAGCAACTCAGCGAAATAAAGCCATAGAACGCTTATTTGCCTTCTATCTATGCATTCTGACACTCCAACAATGTGTTCTGCTTCAATTTGGCTCATTTTACAAAGGTGCTTATTGCTGGAGTGAATATGCAGTTCTACTCAAGAGTAAGCAACTAAGCGAAATAAAGCCATAGAACGCTTATTTGCCTTCTATCTATGCATTCTGACTCTCCAACAATGTGTTCTGCTTCAATTTGGCTCATTTTACAAAGGTGATTATTTCTGGAGTGAACATGCAGTTCTACTCAAGAGTAAGCAACTAAGCGAAATAAAGTCATAGAACGCTTATTTGCCTTCTATCTATGCATTACGACACTCCAACAATGTATTCTGCTTCAATTTGGCTCGTTTTACAAAGGTGCTTATTGCTGGAGTGAATATGCAGTTCTACTCAAGAGTAAGCAACTCAGCGAAATAAAGCCATAGAACGCTTATTTGCCTTCTATCTATGCATTCTGACACTCCAACAATGTGTTCTGCTTCAATTTGGCTCATTTTACAAAGGTGATTATTTCTGGAGTGAACATGCAGTTCTACTCAAGAGTAAGCAACTAAGCGAAATAAAGCCAAAGAACGCTTATTTGCCTTCTATCTATGCATTCTGACACTCCAACAATGTGTTCTGCTTCAATTTGGCTCATTTTACAAAGGTGCTTATTTCTGGAGTGAATATGCATTTCTACTCAAGAGTAAGCAACTAAGCGAAATAAAGCCATAGAACGCTTATTTGCCTTCTATCTATGCATTCGGACACTCCAACAATGTGTTCTGCTTCAATTTGGCTCATTTTACAAAGGTGCTTATTTCTGGAGAGCAGATGCATTTCTACTCAAGAGTAAGCAACTAAGCGAAATAAAGCCATAGAACGCTTATTTGCCTTCTATCTATGCATTCTGACACTCCAGCAATGTGTTCTGCTTCAATTTGGCTCATTTTACAAAGGTGCTTATTGCTGGAGTGAATATGCCGTTCTACTCAAGAGTAAGCAACTCAGCGAAATAAAGACATAGAACGCTTATTTGCCTTCTATCTATGCATTCTGACACTCCAACAATGTGTTCTGCTTCAATTTGGCTCATTTTACAAAGGTGATTATTTCTGGAGTGAACATGCAGTTCTACTCAAGAGTAAGCAACTAAGCGAAATAAAGCCATAGAACGCTTATTTGCCTTCTATCTATGCATTCTGACACTCCAACATTGTGTTCTGCTTCAATTTGGCTCATTTTACAAAGGTGCTTATTTTCTGGAGTGAATATGCAGTTCTACTCAAGAGTAAGCAACTCAGCAAAATAAAGCCAGAGAACGCTTATTTGCCTTCTATCTATGCATTCTGACATTCCAACAATGTGTTCTGCTTCAATTTGGCTCATTTTACAAAGGTGCTTATTGCTGGAGTGAATATGCAGTTCTACTCAAGAGTAAGCAACTAAGCGAAATAAAGCCATAGAACGCTTATTTGCCTTCTATCTATGCATTCTGACACTCCAACAATGTGTTCTGCTTCAATTTGGCTCATTTTACAAAGGTGATTATTTCTGGAGTGAACATGCAGTTCTACTCAAGAGTAAGCAACTAAGCGAAATAAAGCCATAGAACGCTTATTTGCCTTCTATCTATGCATTCTGACACTCCAACAATGTGTTCTGCTTCAATTTGGCTCATTTTACAAAGGTGCTTATTTCTGGAGAGCAGATGCATTTCTACTCAAGAGTAAGCAACTAAGCGAAATAAAGCCATAGAACGCTTATTTGCCTTCTATCTATGCATTCTGACACTCCAACAATGTGTTCTGCTTCAATTTGGCTCATTTTACAAAGGTGCTCATTTCTGGAGTGAAGATGCAGTTCTACTCAAGAGTAAGCAACTAAGCGAAATAAAGCCATAGAACGCTTATTTGCCTTCTATCTATGCATTCTGAAACTCCAACAATGTGTTCTGCTTCAATTTGGCTCATTTTACAAAGGTGCTTATTGCTGGAGTGAATATGCAGTTCTACTCAAGAGTAAGCAACTAAGCGAAATAAAGTCATAGAACGCTTATTTGCCTTCTATCTATGCATTCTGACACTCCAACAATGTGTTCTGCTTCAATTTGGCTCATTTTACAAAGGTGCTTATTGCTGGAGTGAATATGCAGTTCTACTCAAGAGTAAGCAACTAAGCGAAATAAAGTCAAAGAACGCTTATTTGCCTTCTATCTATGCATTCTGACACTCCAACAATGTGTTCTGCTTCAATTTGGTTCATTTAACAAAGGTGCTTATTGCTGGAGTGAATATGCAGTTCTACTCAAGAGTAAGCAACTAAGCGAAATAAAGCCATAGAACGCTTATTTGCCTACTATCTATGCATTCTGACACTCCAACAATGTGTTCTGCTTCAATTTGGCTCATTTTACAAAGGTGCTTATTTGCTGGAGTGAATATGCAGTTCTACTCAAGAGTAAGCAACTCAGCGAAATAAAGCCATAGAACGCTTATTTGCCTTCTATCTATGCATTCTGACACTCCAACAATGTGTTCTGCTTCAATTTGGCTCATTTTACAAAGGTGCTTATTTGCTGGAGTGAATATGCAGTTCTACTCAAGAGTAAGCAACTAAGCGAAATAAAGCCATAGAACGCATACTTGCCTTCTATGCATTCTGACACTCCAACAATGTGTTCTGCTTCAATTTGGTTCATTTAACAAAGGTGCTTATTGCTGGAGTGAATATGCAGTTCTACTCAAGAGTAAGCAACTAAGCGAAATAAAGCCATAGAACGCTTATTTGCCTTCTATCTATGCATTCTGACACTCCAACAATGTGTTCTGCTTCAATTTGGCTCATTTTACGAAGGTGTTTATTGCTGGAGTGAATATGCAGTTCTACTCAAGAGTAAGCAACTAAGCGAAATAAAGTCATAGAACACTTATTTGCCTTCTATCTATGCATTCTGACACTCCAACAATGTGTTCTGCTTCAATTTGGCTCATTTTACAAAGGTGCTTATTGCTGGAGTGAATATGCCGTTCTACTCAAGAATAAGCAACTAAGCGAAATAAAGCCATAGAACGCTTATTTGCCTTCCATCTATGCATTCTCACACTCCAACAATGTGTTCTGCTTCAATTTGGCTCATTTTACAAAGGTGCTTATTTCTGGAGTGAACATGCAGTTCTACTCAAGAGTAAGCAACTAAGCGAAATAAAGCCATAGTACGCTTATTTGCCTTCTATCTATGCATTCTGACACTCCAACAATGTGTTCTGCTTCAATTTGGTTCATTTAACAAAGGTGCTTATTGCTGGAGTGAATATGCAGTTCTACTCAAGAGTAAGCAACTAAGCGAAATAAAGCCATAGAACGCTTATTTGCCTTCTATCTATGCATTCTGACACTCCAACAATGTGTTCTGCTTCAATTTGGCTCATTTTACGAAGGTGCTTATTTCTGGACTGAACATGCAGTTCTACTCAAGAGTAAGCAACTAAGCGAAATAAAGTCATAGAACGCTTATTTGCCTTCTATCTATGCATTCTGACACTCCAACATTGTGTTCTGCTTCAATATGGCTCATTTTACAAAGGTGCTTATTGCTGGAGTGAATATGCAGTTCTACTCAAGAGTAAGCAACTAAGTGAAATAAAGCCATAGAACGCTTATTTGCCTTCTATCTATGCATTCTGACACTCCAACAATGTGTTCTGCTTCAATTTGGCTCATTTTACAAAGGTGCTCATTTCTGGAGTGAACATGCAGTTCTACTCAAGAGTAAGCAACTAAGCGAAATAGAGCCATAGAACGCTTATTTGCCTTCTATCTATGCATTCTGACACTCCAACAATGTGTTCTGCTTCAATTTGGCTCATTTTACAAAGGTGCTTATTGCTGGAGTGAATATGCAGTTCTACTCAAGAGTAAGCAACTAAGCGAAATAAAGTCATAGAACGCTTATTTGCCTTCTATCTATGCATTCTGACACTCCAACAATGTGTTCTGCTTCAATTTGGCTCATTTTACAAAGGTGCTTATTGCTGGAGTGAATATGCAGTTCTACTCAAGAGTAAGCAACTAAGCGAAATAAAGTCATAGAACGCTTATTTGCCTTCTATCTATGCATTCTGACACTCCAACAATGTGTTCTGCTTCAATTTGGTTCATTTAACAAAGGTGCTTATTGCTGGAGTGAATATGCAGTTCTACTCAAGAGTAAGCAACTAAGCGAAATAAAGCCATAGAACGCTTATTTGCCTTCTATCTATGCAATCTGACACTCCAACAATGTGTTCTGCTTCAATTTGGCTCATTTTACAAAGGTGCTTATTTGCTGGAGTGAATATGCAGTTCTACTCAAGAGTAAGCAACTCAGCGAAATAAAGCCATAGAACGCTTATTTGCCTTCTATCTATGCATTCTGACACTCCAACAATGTGTTCTGCTTCAATTTGGCTCATTTTACAAAGGTGCTTATTTGCTGGAGTGAATATGCAGTTCTACTCAAGAGTAAGCAACTAAGCCAAATAAAGCCATAGAACGCATACTTGCCTTCTATGCATTCTGACACTCCAACAATGTGTTCTGCTTCAATTTGGTTCATTTAACAAAGGTGCTTATTGCTGGAGTGAATATGCAGTTCTACTCAAGAGTAAGCAACTAAGCGAAATAAAGCCATAGAACGCTTATTTGCCTTCTATCTATGCATTCTGACACTCCAACAATGTGTTCTGCTTCTATTTGGCTCATTTTACAAAGGTGCTTATTGCTGGAGTGAATATGCCGTTCTACTCAAGAATAAGCAACTAAGCGAAATAAAGCCATAGAACGCTTATTTGCCTTCCATCTATGCATTCTGACACTCCAACAATGTGTTCTGCTTCAATTTGGCTCATTTTACAAAGGTGCTTATTTCTGGAGTGAACATGCAGTTCTACTCAAGAGTAAGCAACTAAGCGAAATAAAGCCATAGTACGCTTATTTGCCTTCTATCTATGCATTCTGACACTCCAACAATGTGTTCTGCTTCAATTTGGTTCATTTAACAAAGGTGCTTATTGCTGGAGTGAATATGCAGTTCTACTCAAGAGTAAGCAACTAAGCGAAATAAAGCCATAGAACGCTTATTTGCCTTCTATCTATGCATTACGACACTCCAACAATGTGTTCTGCTTCAATTTGGCTCATTTTACAAAGGTGCTTATTTGCTGGAGTGAATATGCAGTTCTACTCAAGAGTAAGCAACTAAGCGAAATAAAGCCATAGAACGCTTATTTGCCTTCTATCTATGCATTCTGACACTCCAACAATGTGTTCTGCTTCAATTTGGCTCATTTTACAAAGGTGCTTATTGCTGGAGTGAATATGCAGTTCTACTCAAGAGTAAGCAACTAAGCGAAATAAAGTCATAGAACGCTTATTTGCCTTCTATCTATGCATTCTGACACTCCAACAATGTGTTCTGCTTCAATTTGGTTCATTTAACAAAGGTGCTTATTGCTGGAGTGAATATGCAGTTCTACTCAAGAGTAAGCAACTAAGCGAAATAAAGCCATAGAACGCTTATTTGCCTTCTATCTATGCAATCTGACACTCCAACAATGTGTTCTGCTTCAATTTGGCTCATTTTACAAAGGTGCTTATTTGCTGGAGTGAATATGCAGTTCTACTCAAGAGTAAGCAACTCAGCGAAATAAAGCCATAGAACGCTTATTTGCCTTCTATCTATGCATTCTGACACTCCAACAATGTGTTCTGCTTCAATTTGGCTCATTTTACAAAGGTGCTTATTTGCTGGAGTGAATATGCAGTTCTACTCAAGAGTAAGCAACTAAGCCAAATAAAGCCATAGAACGCATACTTGCCTTCTATGCATTCTGACACTCCAACAATGTGTTCTGCTTCAATTTGGTTCATTTAACAAAGGTGCTTATTGCTGGAGTGAATATGCAGTTCTACTCAAGAGTAAGCAACTAAGCGAAATAAAGCCATAGAACGCTTATTTGCCTTCTATCTATGCATTCTGACACTCCAACAATGTGTTCTGCTTCTATTTGGCTCATTTTACAAAGGTGCTTATTGCTGGAGTGAATATGCCGTTCTACTCAAGAATAAGCAACTAAGCGAAATAAAGCCATAGAACGCTTATTTGCCTTCCATCTATGCATTCTGACACTCCAACAATGTGTTCTGCTTCAATTTGGCTCATTTTACAAAGGTGCTTATTTCTGGAGTGAACATGCAGTTCTACTCAAGAGTAAGCAACTAAGCGAAATAAAGCCATAGTACGCTTATTTGCCTTCTATCTATGCATTCTGACACTCCAACAATGTGTTCTGCTTCAATTTGGTTCATTTAACAAAGGTGCTTATTGCTGGAGTGAATATGCAGTTCTACTCAAGAGTAAGCAACTAAGCGAAATAAAGCCATAGAACGCTTATTTGCCTTCTATCTATGCATTACGACACTCCAACAATGTGTTCTGCTTCAATTTGGCTCATTTTACAAAGGTGCTTATTTGCTGGAGTGAATATGCAGTTCTACTCAAGAGTAAGCAACTAAGCGAAATAAAGCCATAGAACGCTTATTTGCCTTCTATCTATGCATTCTGACACTCCAACAATGTGTTCTGCTTCAATTTGGCTCATTTTACAAAGGTGCTTATTGCTGGAGTGAATATGCAGTTCTACTCAAGAGTAAGCAACTAAGCGAAATAAAGCCATAGAACGCTTATTTGCCTTCTATCTATGCATTCTGACACTCCAACAATGTGTTCTGCTTCAATTTGGCTCATTTTACAAAGGTGTTTATTGCTGGAGTGAATATGCAGTTCTACTCAAGAGTAAGCAACTAAGCGAAATAAAGTCATAGAACGCTTATTTGCCTTCTATCTATGCATTCCGACACTCCAACAATGTGTTCTGCTTCAATTTGGCTCATTTTACAAAGGTGCTTATTTGCTGGAGTGAATATGCAGTTCTACTCAAGAGTAAGCAACTAAGCGAAATAAAGCCATAGAACGCTTATTTGCCTTCTATGTATGCATTTTGACACTCCAACATTGTGTTCTGCTTCAATTTGGCTCATTTTACAAAGGTGCTTATTTCTGGAGTGAACATGCAGTTCTACTCAAGAGTAAGCAACTAAGCGAAATAAAGCCATAGTACGCTTATTTACCTTCGATCTATGCATTCCGACACTCCAACAATGTGTTCTGCTTCAATTTGGCTCATTTTACAAAGGTGCTTATTTCTGGAGTGAATATGCATTTCTACTCAAGAGTAAGCAACTAAGCGAAATAAAGCCATAGAACGCTTATTTGCCTTCTATCTATGCATTCGGACACTCCAACAATGTGTTCTGCTTCAATTTGGCTCATTTTACAAAGGTGCTTATTTCTGGAGAGCAGATGCATTTCTACTCAAGAGTAAGCAACTAAGCGAAATAAAGCCATAGAACGCTTATTTGCCTTCTATCTATGCATTCTGACACTCCAGCAATGTGTTCTGCTTCAATTTGGCTCATTTTACAAAGGTGCTTATTGCTGGAGTGAATATGCCGTTCTACTCAAGAGTAAGCAACTCAGCGAAATAAAGACATAGAACGCTTATTTGCCTTCTATCTATGCATTCTGACACTCCAACAATGTGTTCTGCTTCAATTTGGCTCATTTTACAAAGGTGATTATTTCTGGAGTGAACATGCAGTTCTACTCAAGAGTAAGCAACTAAGCGAAATAAAGCCATAGAACGCTTATTTGCCTTCTATCTATGCATTCTGACACTCCAACATTGTGTTCTGCTTCAATTTGGCTCATTTTACAAAGGTGCTTATTTTCTGGAGTGAATATGCAGTTCTACTCAAGAGTAAGCAACTCAGCAAAATAAAGCCAGAGAACGCTTATTTGCCTTCTATCTATGCATTCTGACATTCCAACAATGTGTTCTGCTTCAATTTGGCTCATTTTACAAAGGTGCTTATTGCTGGAGTGAATATGCAGTTCTACTCAAGAGTAAGCAACTAAGCGAAATAAAGCCATAGAACGCTTATTTGCCTTCTATCTATGCATTCTGACACTCCAACAATGTGTTCTGCTTCAATTTGGCTCATTTTACAAAGGTGATTATTTCTGGAGTGAACATGCAGTTCTACTCAAGAGTAAGCAACTAAGCGAAATAAAGCCATAGAACGCTTATTTGCCTTCTATCTATGCATTCTGACACTCCAACAATGTGTTCTGCTTCAATTTGGCTCATTTTACAAAGGTGCTTATTTCTGGAGAGCAGATGCATTTCTACTCAAGAGTAAGCAACTAAGCGAAATAAAGCCATAGAACGCTTATTTGCCTTCTATCTATGCATTCTGACACTCCAACAATGTGTTCTGCTTCAATTTGGCTCATTTTACAAAGGTGCTCATTTCTGGAGTGAAGATGCAGTTCTACTCAAGAGTAAGCAACTAAGCGAAATAAAGCCATAGAACGCTTATTTGCCTTCTATCTATGCATTCTGAAACTCCAACAATGTGTTCTGCTTCAATTTGGCTCATTTTACAAAGGTGCTTATTGCTGGAGTGAATATGCAGTTCTACTCAAGAGTAAGCAACTAAGCGAAATAAAGTCATAGAACGCTTATTTGCCTTCTATCTATGCATTCTGACACTCCAACAATGTGTTCTGCTTCAATTTGGCTCATTTTACAAAGGTGCTTATTGCTGGAGTGAATATGCAGTTCTACTCAAGAGTAAGCAACTAAGCGAAATAAAGTCAAAGAACGCTTATTTGCCTTCTATCTATGCATTCTGACACTCCAACAATGTGTTCTGCTTCAATTTGGTTCATTTAACAAAGGTGCTTATTGCTGGAGTGAATATGCAGTTCTACTCAAGAGTAAGCAACTAAGCGAAATAAAGCCATAGAACGCTTATTTGCCTACTATCTATGCATTCTGACACTCCAACAATGTGTTCTGCTTCAATTTGGCTCATTTTACAAAGGTGCTTATTTGCTGGAGTGAATATGCAGTTCTACTCAAGAGTAAGCAACTCAGCGAAATAAAGCCATAGAACGCTTATTTGCCTTCTATCTATGCATTCTGACACTCCAACAATGTGTTCTGCTTCAATTTGGCTCATTTTACAAAGGTGCTTATTTGCTGGAGTGAATATGCAGTTCTACTCAAGAGTAAGCAACTAAGCGAAATAAAGCCATAGAACGCATACTTGCCTTCTATGCATTCTGACACTCCAACAATGTGTTCTGCTTCAATTTGGTTCATTTAACAAAGGTGCTTATTGCTGGAGTGAATATGCAGTTCTACTCAAGAGTAAGCAACTAAGCGAAATAAAGCCATAGAACGCTTATTTGCCTTCTATCTATGCATTCTGACACTCCAACAATGTGTTCTGCTTCAATTTGGCTCATTTTACGAAGGTGTTTATTGCTGGAGTGAATATGCAGTTCTACTCAAGAGTAAGCAACTAAGCGAAATAAAGTCATAGAACACTTATTTGCCTTCTATCTATGCATTCTGACACTCCAACAATGTGTTCTGCTTCAATTTGGCTCATTTTACAAAGGTGCTTATTGCTGGAGTGAATATGCCGTTCTACTCAAGAATAAGCAACTAAGCGAAATAAAGCCATAGAACGCTTATTTGCCTTCCATCTATGCATTCTGACACTCCAACAATGTGTTCTGCTTCAATTTGGCTCATTTTACAAAGGTGCTTATTTCTGGAGTGAACATGCAGTTCTACTCAAGAGTAAGCAACTAAGCGAAATAAAGCCATAGTACGCTTATTTGCCTTCTATCTATGCATTCTGACACTCCAACAATGTGTTCTGCTTCAATTTGGTTCATTTAACAAAGGTGCTTATTGCTGGAGTGAATATGCAGTTCTACTCAAGAGTAAGCAACTAAGCGAAATAAAGCCATAGAACGCTTATTTGCCTTCTATCTATGCATTCTGACACTCCAACAATGTGTTCTGCTTCAATTTGGCTCATTTTACGAAGGTGCTTATTTCTGGACTGAACATGCAGTTCTACTCAAGAGTAAGCAACTAAGCGAAATAAAGTCATAGAACGCTTATTTGCCTTCTATCTATGCATTCTGACACTCCAACATTGTGTTCTGCTTCAATATGGCTCATTTTACAAAGGTGCTTATTGCTGGAGTGAATATGCAGTTCTACTCAAGAGTAAGCAACTAAGTGAAATAAAGCCATAGAACGCTTATTTGCCTTCTATCTATGCATTCTGACACTCCAACAATGTGTTCTGCTTCAATTTGGCTCATTTTACAAAGGTGCTCATTTCTGGAGTGAACATGCAGTTCTACTCAAGAGTAAGCAACTAAGCGAAATAGAGCCATAGAACGCTTATTTGCCTTCTATCTATGCATTCTGACACTCCAACAATGTGTTCTGCTTCAATTTGGCTCATTTTACAAAGGTGCTTATTGCTGGAGTGAATATGCAGTTCTACTCAAGAGTAAGCAACTAAGCGAAATAAAGTCATAGAACGCTTATTTGCCTTCTATCTATGCATTCTGACACTCCAACAATGTGTTCTGCTTCAATTTGGCTCATTTTACAAAGGTGCTTATTGCTGGAGTGAATATGCAGTTCTACTCAAGAGTAAGCAACTAAGCGAAATAAAGTCATAGAACGCTTATTTGCCTTCTATCTATGCATTCTGACACTCCAACAATGTGTTCTGCTTCAATTTGGTTCATTTAACAAAGGTGCTTATTGCTGGAGTGAATATGCAGTTCTACTCAAGAGTAAGCAACTAAGCGAAATAAAGCCATAGAACGCTTATTTGCCTTCTATCTATGCAATCTGACACTCCAACAATGTGTTCTGCTTCAATTTGGCTCATTTTACAAAGGTGCTTATTTGCTGGAGTGAATATGCAGTTCTACTCAAGAGTAAGCAACTCAGCGAAATAAAGCCATAGAACGCTTATTTGCCTTCTATCTATGCATTCTGACACTCCAACAATGTGTTCTGCTTCAATTTGGCTCATTTTACAAAGGTGCTTATTTGCTGGAGTGAATATGCAGTTCTACTCAAGAGTAAGCAACTAAGCCAAATAAAGCCATAGAACGCATACTTGCCTTCTATGCATTCTGACACTCCAACAATGTGTTCTGCTTCAATTTGGTTCATTTAACAAAGGTGCTTATTGCTGGAGTGAATATGCAGTTCTACTCAAGAGTAAGCAACTAAGCGAAATAAAGCCATAGAACGCTTATTTGCCTTCTATCTATGCATTCTGACACTCCAACAATGTGTTCTGCTTCTATTTGGCTCATTTTACAAAGGTGCTTATTGCTGGAGTGAATATGCCGTTCTACTCAAGAATAAGCAACTAAGCGAAATAAAGCCATAGAACGCTTATTTGCCTTCCATCTATGCATTCTGACACTCCAACAATGTGTTCTGCTTCAATTTGGCTCATTTTACAAAGGTGCTTATTTCTGGAGTGAACATGCAGTTCTACTCAAGAGTAAGCAACTAAGCGAAATAAAGCCATAGTACGCTTATTTGCCTTCTATCTATGCATTCTGACACTCCAACAATGTGTTCTGCTTCAATTTGGTTCATTTAACAAAGGTGCTTATTGCTGGAGTGAATATGCAGTTCTACTCAAGAGTAAGCAACTAAGCGAAATAAAGCCATAGAACGCTTATTTGCCTTCTATCTATGCATTACGACACTCCAACAATGTGTTCTGCTTCAATTTGGCTCATTTTACAAAGGTGCTTATTTGCTGGAGTGAATATGCAGTTCTACTCAAGAGTAAGCAACTAAGCGAAATAAAGCCATAGAACGCTTATTTGCCTTCTATCTATGCATTCTGACACTCCAACAATGTGTTCTGCTTCAATTTGGCTCATTTTACAAAGGTGCTTATTGCTGGAGTGAATATGCAGTTCTACTCAAGAGTAAGCAACTAAGCGAAATAAAGCCATAGAACGCTTATTTGCCTTCTATCTATGCATTCTGACACTCCAACAATGTGTTCTGCTTCAATTTGGCTCATTTTACAAAGGTGTTTATTGCTGGAGTGAATATGCAGTTCTACTCAAGAGTAAGCAACTAAGCGAAATAAAGTCATAGAACGCTTATTTGCCTTCTATCTATGCATTCCGACACTCCAACAATGTGTTCTGCTTCAATTTGGCTCATTTTACAAAGGTGCTTATTTGCTGGAGTGAATATGCAGTTCTACTCAAGAGTAAGCAACTAAGCGAAATAAAGCCATAGAACGCTTATTTGCCTTCTATGTATGCATTTTGACACTCCAACATTGTGTTCTGCTTCAATTTGGCTCATTTTACAAAGGTGCTTATTTCTGGAGTGAACATGCAGTTCTACTCAAGAGTAAGCAACTAAGCGAAATAAAGCCATAGTACGCTTATTTACCTTCGATCTATGCATTCCGACACTCCAACAATGTGTTCTGCTTCAATTTGGCTCATTTTACAAAGGTGCTTATTGCTGGAGTGAATATGCAGTTCTACTCAAGAGTAAGCAACTAAGCGAAATAAAGCCATAGTACGCTTATTTGCCTTCTATCTATGCATTCTGACACTCCAACAATGTGTTCTGCTTCAATTTGGCTCATTTTACAAAGGTGATTATTTCTGGAGTGAACATGCAGTTCTACTCAAGAGTAAGCAACTAAGCGAAATAAAGCCATAGAACGCATACTTGCCTTCTATGCATTCTGACACTCCAACAATGTGTTCTGCTTCAATTTGGTTCATTTAACAAAGGTGCTTATTGCTGGAGTGAATATGCAGTTCTACTCAAGAGTAAGCAACTAAGCGAAATAAAGCCATAGAACGCTTATTTGCCTTCTATCTATACATTCTGACACTCCAACAATGTGTTCTGCTTCAATTTGGCTCATTTTACAAAGGTGCATATTGCTGGAGTGAATATGCAGTTCTACTCAAGAGTAAGCAACTAAGCGAAATAAAGTCATAGAACGCTTATTTGCCTTCTTTCTATGCATTCTGACACTCCAACAATGTGTTCTGCTTCAATTTGGCTCATTTTACAAAGGTGCTTATTGCTGGAGTGATTATTCCGTTCTGTTGTTGTTTAGTCGTTTAGTCGTGTCCGACTCTTCGTGACCCCATGGACCATAGCACGCCAGGCACTCCTGTCTTGCACTGCCTCCCGCAGTTTGGTAAAACTCATGTTCGTAGCTTCGAGAACACTGTCCAACCATCTTGTCCTCTGTCGTCCCCTTCTCCTAGTGCCCTCAATCTTTCCCAACATCTGGGTCTTTTCCAAGGATTCTTCTCTTCTCATGAGGTGGCCAAAGTATTGGAGCCTCAGCTTCACGATCTGTCCTTCCAGGGAGCACTCAGGGCTGATTTCCTTAAGAATGGATAGGTTTGATCTTCTAGCAGTCCATGGGACTCTCAAGAGTCTCCTCCAGCACCATAATTCAAAAGCATCAATTCTTCGACGATCAGCCTTCTTTATGGTCCAGCTCTCACTTCCATACATCACTACTGGGAAAACCATAGCTTTAACTATACGGACCTTTGTCGGCAAAGTGATGTCTCTGCTTTTTAAGATGCTGTCTAGGTTTGTCATTGCTTTTCTCCCAAGAAGCAGGCGTCTTTTAATTTCGTGACTGCTGTCACCATCTGCAGTGATCAAGGAGCCCAAGAAAGTAAAATCTCTCACTGCCTCCATTTCTTCCCCTTCTATTTGCCAGGAGGTGATGGGACCAGTGGCCATGATCTTGGTTTTTTTGATGTTGAGCTTCAGACCATATTTTGCGATCTCCTCTTTCACCCTCATTAAAAGGTTCTTTAATTCCTCCTCGCTTTCTGCCATCAAGGTTGTGTCATCTGCATATCTGAGGTTGTTGATATTTCTTCCGGCAATCTTAATTCCGGCTTGGGATTCATCTAGTCCAGCCTTTCGCATGATGAATTCTGCATATAAGTTAAATAAGCAGGGAGACAATATACAACCTTGTCGTACTCCTTTCCCAATTTTGAACCAATCAGTTGTTCCATATCCAGTTCTAACTGTAGCTTCTTGTCCCACATAGAGATTTCTCAGGAGACAGATGAGGTGATCAGGCACTCCCATTTCTTTAAGAACTTGCCATAGTTTGCTGTGGTCGACACAGTCAAAGGCTTTTGCATAGTCAATGAAGCAGAAGTAGACGTTTTTCTGGAACTCTCTAGCTTTCTCCATAATCCAGCACATGTTTGCTATTTGGTCTCTGGTTCCTCTGCCCTTTCGAAATCCAGCTTGCACTTCTGGGAGTTCTCGGTCCACATACTGCCTAAGCCTGCCTTGTAGAATTTTAAGCATAACCTTGCTAGCGTGTGAAATGAGCGCAATTGTGCGGTAGTTAGAGCATTCTTTGGCACTGCCCTTCTTTGGAATTGGGATGTAGACTGATCTTTTCCAATCCTCTGGCCATTGCTGAGTTTTCCAAACTTGCTGGCATATTGGGTGTAGCACCTTAACAGCATCATCTTTTAAAATTTTAAATAGTTCAGCTGGAATATCATCACTTCCACTGGCCTTGTTATTAGCAATGCTTTCTAAGGCCCATTTGACTTCACTCTCCAAGATGTCTGGCTCAAGGTCAGCAACCACACTACCTGGGGTGTATGAGACCTCCATATCTTTCTGGTATGATTCCTCTGTGTATTCTTGCCACCTCTTCTTGATGTCTTCTGCTTCTGTTAGGTCCTTACCACTTTTGTCCTTGATTATGGTAATCTTTGTATGAAATGTTCCTTTCATATCTCCAATTTTCTTGAACAGATCTCTGGTTTTCCCCATTCTATTGTTTTCCTCTATTTCTTTGCATTGCTCATTTAAGAAGACCCTCTTGTCTCTCCTTGCTGTTTTTTGGAAATCTGCATTCAGTTTCCTGTATCTTTCCCTATCTCCCTTGCATTTTGCTTGCCTCCTCTCCTCCGCTATTTGTAAGGCCTCGTTGGATAGCCATTTTGCTTTCTTGCATTTCCTTTTCCTTGGGATGGTTTTCGTTGCTGCCTCCTGTATAATGTTACGAGCCTCCATCCATAGTTCTTCAGGCACTCTGTCCACCAAATCTAAATCCTTAAACCTGTTCCTCACTTCCACTGTGTATTCATAAGGGATTTGATTCAGATTGTATCTTACTGGCCCAGTGGTTTTTCCTACTTTCTTCAGTTTAAGCTGGAATTTTGCTATAAGAAGCTGATGATCTGAGTTATTCCGTTCTACTCAAGAGTAATCAACTCAGCGAAATAAAGCCATAGAACGCTTATTTGCCTTCTATCTATGCATTCTGACACTCCAACAATGTGTTCTGCTTCAATTTGGCTCATTTTAGAAAGGTGCTTATTGCTGGAGTGATTATTCCGTTCTACTCAAGAGTAAGCAACTCAGCGAAATAAAGCCATAGAACACTTATTTGCCTTCTATCTATGCATTCCGACACTCCAACAATGTGTTCTGCTTCAATTTGGATCATTTTACAAAGGTGCTTATTGCTGTAGTGAATATGCAGTTCTACTCAAGAGTAAGCAACTCAGCGAAATACAGCCATAGAACGCTTATTTGCCTTCTATCTATGAATTCTGACACTCCAACAATGTGTTCTGCTTCAATTTGGCTCATTTTACAAAGGTGCTTATTGCTGGAGTGAATATGCAGTTCTACTCAAGAGTAAGCAACTAAGCGAAATAAAGCCATAGTACGCTTATTTGCCTTCTATCTATGCATTCTGACACTCCAACAATGTGTTCTGCTTCAATTTGGCTCATTTTACAAAGCTGCTTATTTCTGGAGTGCAGATGCATTTCTACTCAAGAGTAAGCAACTAAGCAAAATAAAGCCATAGAACGCATATTTGCCTTCTATGCATTCTGACACTCCAACAATGTGTTCTGCTTCAATTTGGTTCATTTAACAAAGGTGCTTATTGCTGGAGTGAATATGCAGTTCTACTCAAGAGTAAGCAACTAAGCGAAATAAAGCCATAGAACGCTTATTTGCCTTCTATCTATGCATTCTGACACTCCAACAATGTGTTCTGCTTCAATTTGGCTCATTTTACAAAGGTGCTTATTTGCTGGAGTGAATATGCAATTCTACTCAAGAGTAATCAACTAAGCGAAATAAAGCCATAGAACGCTTATTTGCCTTCTATCTATGCATTCTGACACTCCAACAATGTGTTCTGCTTCAATTTGGATCATTTTACAAAGGTGCTTATTTCTGGAGTGAACATGCAGTTCTACTCAAGAGTAAGCAACTAAGCGAAATAAAGCCATAGAACGCATATTTGCCTTCTATCTATGCATTCTGACACTCCAACAATGTGTTCTGCTTCAATTGGGCTCATTTTACAAAGGTGCTTATTTCTGGAGTGCACATGCAGTTCTACTCAAGAGTAAGCAACTCAGCGAAATAAAGCCATAGAACGCTTATTTGCCTTCTATCTATGCATTCTGACACTCCAACAATGTGTTCTGCTTCAATTTGGCTCATTTTACAAAGGTGCTTATTGCTGGAGTGAATATGCATTTCTACTCAAGAGTAAGCAACTCAGCGAAATAAAGCCATAGAACGCTTATTTGCCTCATATCTAGGCATTCCGACACTCCAACAATGTGTTCTGCTTCAATTTGGCTCATTTTACAAAGGTGCTTATTTGCTGGAGTGAATATGCAGTTCTACTCAAGAGTAAGCAACTAAGCGAAATAAAGCCATAGAACGCTTATTTGCCTTCTATCTATGCATTCTGACACTCCAACAATGTGTTCTGCTTCAATTTGGCTCATTTTACAAAGGTGCTTATTGCTGGAGTGAATATGCAGTTCTACTCAAGAGTAAGCAACTAAGCGAAATAAAGCCATAGAACGCTTATTTGCCTTCTATCTATGCATTCTGACACTCCAACAATGTGTTCTGCTTCAATTTGGCTCATTTTACAAAGGTGTTTATTGCTGGAGTGAATATGCAGTTCTACTCAAGAGTAAGCAACTAAGCGAAATAAAGTCATAGAACGCTTATTTGCCTTCTATCTATGCATTCCGACACTCCAACAATGTGTTCTGCTTCAATTTGGCTCATTTTACAAAGGTGCTTATTTGCTGGAGTGAATATGCAGTTCTACTCAAGAGTAAGCAACTAAGCGAAATAAAGCCATAGAACGCTTATTTGCCTTATATCTATGCATTCTGACACTATAACAATGTGTTCTGCTTCAATTTGGCTCATTTTACAAAGGTGATTATTTCTGGAGTGAACATGCAGTTCTACTCAAGAGTAAGCAACTAAGCGAAATAAAGCCAAAGAACGCTTATTTGCCTTCTATCTATGCTTCCTGACACTCCAACAATGTGTTCTGCTTCAATTTGGCTCGTTTTACAAAGGTGCTTATTTCTGGAGTGAATATGCATTTCTACTCAAGAGTAAGCAACTAAGCGAAATAAAGCCATAGAACGCTTATTTGCCTTCTATCTATGCATTCTGACACTCCAACAATGTGTTCTGCTTCAATTTGGCTCATTTTACAAAGGTGATTATTTCTGGAGTGAACATGCAGTTCTACTCAAGAGTAAGCAACTAAGCGAAATAAAGCCATAGAACGCTTATTTGCCTTCTATCTATGCATTCTGACACTCCAACATTGTGTTCTGCTTCAATTTGGCTCATTTTACAAAGGTGCTTATTTTCTGGAGTGAATATGCAGTTCTACTCAAGAGTAAGCAACTCAGCAAAATAAAGCCAGAGAACGCTTATTTGCCTTCTATCTATGCATTCTGACATTCCAACAATGTGTTCTGCTTCAATTTGGCTCATTTTACAAAGGTGCTTATTGCTGGAGTGAATATGCAGTTTTACTCAAGAGTAAGCAACTAAGCGAAATAAAGCCATAGAACGCTTATTTGCCTTCTATCTATGCATTCTGACACTCCAACAATGTGTTCTGCTTCAATTTGGCTCATTTTACAAAGGTGATTATTTCTGGAGTGAACATGCAGTTCTACTCAAGAGTAAGCAACTAAGCGAAATAAAGCCATAGAACGCTTATTTGCCTTCTATCTATGCATTCTGACACTCCAACAATGTGTTCTGCTTCAATTTGGCTCATTTTACAAAGGTGCTTATTGCTGGAGTGAATATGCAGTTCTACTCAAGAGTAAGCAACTAAGCGAAATAAAGTCATGGAACGCTTATTTGCCTTCTATCTATGCATTCTGACACTCCAACAATGTGTTCTGCTTCAATTTGGCTCATTTTACAAAGGTGCTTATTGCTGGAGTGAATATGCAGTTCTACTCAAGAGTAAGCAACTAAGCGAAATAAAGTCATAGAACGCTTATTTGCCTTCTATCTATGCATTCTGACACTCCAACAATGTGTTCTGCTTCAATTTGGTTCATTTAACAAAGGTGCTTATTGCTGGAGTGAATATGCAGTTCTACTCAAGAGTAAGCAACTAAGCGAAATAAAGCCATAGAACGCTTATTTGCCTTCTATCTATGCAATCTGACACTCCAACAATGTGTTCTGCTTCAATTTGGCTCATTTTACAAAGGTGCTTATTTGCTGGAGTGAATATGCAGTTCTACTCAAGAGTAAGCAACTCAGCGAAATAAAGCCATAGAACGCTTATTTGCCTTCTATCTATGCATTCTGACACTCCAACAATGTGTTCTGCTTCAATTTGGCTCATTTTACAAAGGTGCTTATTTGCTGGAGTGAATATGCAGTTCTACTCAAGAGTAAGCAACTAAGCCAAATAAAGCCATAGAACGCATACTTGCCTTCTATGCATTCTGACACTCCAACAATGTGTTCTGCTTCAATTTGGTTCATTTAACAAAGGTGCTTATTGCTGGAGTGAATATGCAGTTCTACTCAAGAGTAAGCAACTAAGCGAAATAAAGCCATAGAACGCTTATTTGCCTTCTATCTATGCATTCTGACACTCCAACAATGTGTTCTGCTTCTATTTGGCTCATTTTACAAAGGTGCTTATTGCTGGAGTGAATATGCCGTTCTACTCAAGAATAAGCAACTAAGCGAAATAAAGCCATAGAACGCTTATTTGCCTTCCATCTATGCATTCTGACACTCCAACAATGTGTTCTGCTTCAATTTGGCTCATTTTACAAAGGTGCTTATTTCTGGAGTGAACATGCAGTTCTACTCAAGAGTAAGCAACTAAGCGAAATAAAGCCATAGTACGCTTATTTGCCTTCTATCTATGCATTCTGACACTCCAACAATGTGTTCTGCTTCAATTTGGTTCATTTAACAAAGGTGCTTATTGCTGGAGTGAATATGCAGTTCTACTCAAGAGTAAGCAACTAAGCGAAATAAAGCCATAGAACGCTTATTTGCCTTCTATCTATGCATTCTGACACTCCAACAATGTGTTCTGCTTCAATTTGGCTCATTTTACGAAGGTGCTTATTTCTGGACTGAACATGCAGTTCTACTCAAGAGTAAGCAACTAAGCGAAATAAAGTCATAGAACGCTTATTTGCCTTCTATCTATGCATTCTGACACTCCAACATTGTGTTCTGCTTCAATATGGCTCATTTTACAAAGGTGCTTATTGCTGGAGTGAATATGCAGTTCTACTCAAGAGTAAGCAACTAAGTGAAATAAAGCCATAGAACGCTTATTTGCCTTCTATCTATGCATTCTGACACTCCAACAATGTGTTCTGCTTCAATTTGGCTCATTTTACAAAGGTGCTCATTTCTGGAGTGAACATGCAGTTCTACTCAAGAGTAAGCAACTAAGCGAAATAGAGCCATAGAACGCTTATTTGCCTTCTATCTATGCATTCTGACACTCCAACAATGTGTTCTGCTTCAATTTGGCTCATTTTACAAAGGTGCTTATTGCTGGAGTGAATATGCAGTTCTACTCAAGAGTAAGCAACTAAGCGAAATAAAGTCATAGAACGCTTATTTGCCTTCTATCTATGCATTCTGACACTCCAACAATGTGTTCTGCTTCAATTTGGCTCATTTTACAAAGGTGCTTATTGCTGGAGTGAATATGCAGTTCTACTCAAGAGTAAGCAACTAAGCGAAATAAAGTCATAGAACGCTTATTTGCCTTCTATCTATGCATTCTGACACTCCAACAATGTGTTCTGCTTCAATTTGGTTCATTTAACAAAGGTGCTTATTGCTGGAGTGAATATGCAGTTCTACTCAAGAGTAAGCAACTAAGCGAAATAAAGCCATAGAACGCTTATTTGCCTTCTATCTATGCAATCTGACACTCCAACAATGTGTTCTGCTTCAATTTGGCTCATTTTACAAAGGTGCTTATTTGCTGGAGTGAATATGCAGTTCTACTCAAGAGTAAGCAACTCAGCGAAATAAAGCCATAGAACGCTTATTTGCCTTCTATCTATGCATTCTGACACTCCAACAATGTGTTCTGCTTCAATTTGGCTCATTTTACAAAGGTGCTTATTTGCTGGAGTGAATATGCAGTTCTACTCAAGAGTAAGCAACTAAGCCAAATAAAGCCATAGAACGCATACTTGCCTTCTATGCATTCTGACACTCCAACAATGTGTTCTGCTTCAATTTGGTTCATTTAACAAAGGTGCTTATTGCTGGAGTGAATATGCAGTTCTACTCAAGAGTAAGCAACTAAGCGAAATAAAGCCATAGAACGCTTATTTGCCTTCTATCTATGCATTCTGACACTCCAACAATGTGTTCTGCTTCTATTTGGCTCATTTTACAAAGGTGCTTATTGCTGGAGTGAATATGCCGTTCTACTCAAGAATAAGCAACTAAGCGAAATAAAGCCATAGAACGCTTATTTGCCTTCCATCTATGCATTCTGACACTCCAACAATGTGTTCTGCTTCAATTTGGCTCATTTTACAAAGGTGCTTATTTCTGGAGTGAACATGCAGTTCTACTCAAGAGTAAGCAACTAAGCGAAATAAAGCCATAGTACGCTTATTTGCCTTCTATCTATGCATTCTGACACTCCAACAATGTGTTCTGCTTCAATTTGGTTCATTTAACAAAGGTGCTTATTGCTGGAGTGAATATGCAGTTCTACTCAAGAGTAAGCAACTAAGCGAAATAAAGCCATAGAACGCTTATTTGCCTTCTATCTATGCATTCTGACACTCCAACAATGTGTTCTGCTTCAATTTGGCTCATTTTACGAAGGTGCTTATTTCTGGAGTGAACATGCAGTTCTACTCAAGAGTAAGCAACTAAGCGAAATAAAGTCATAGAACGCTTATTTGCCTTCTATCTATGCATTCTGACACTCCAACAATGTGTTCTGCTTCAATATGGCTCATTTTACAAAGGTGCTTATTGCTGGAGTGAATATGCAGTTCTACTCGAGAGTAAGCAACTAAGCGAAATAAAGTCATAGAACGCTTATTTGCCTTCTATCTATGCATTCTGACACTCCAACAATGTGTTCTGCTTCAATTTGGCTCATTTTACAAAGGTGCTCATTTCTGGAGTGAACATGCAGTTCTACTCAAGAGTAAGCAACTAAGCGAAATAGAGCCATAGAACGCTTATTTGCCTTCTATCTATGCATTCTGACACTCCAACAATGTGTTCTGCTTCAATTTGGCTCATTTTACAAAGGTGCTTATTGCTGGAGTGAATATGCAGTTCTACTCAAGAGTAAGCAACTAAGCGAAATAAAGTCATAGAACGCTTATTTGCCTTCTATCTATGCATTCTGACACTCCAACAATGTGTTCTGCTTCAATTTGGCTCATTTTACAAAGGTGCTTATTGCTGGAGTGAATATGCAGTTCTACTCAAGAGTAAGCAACTAAGCGAAATAAAGTCATAGAACGCTTATTTGCCTTCTATCTATGCATTCTGACACTCCAACAATGTGTTCTGCTTCAATTTGGCTCATTTTACAAAGGTGCTTATTTGCTGGAGTGAATATGCAGTTCTACTCAAGAGTAAGCAACTCAGCGAAATAAAGCCATAGAACGCTTATTTGCCTTCTATCTATGCATTCTGACACTCCAACAATGTGTTCTGCTTCAATTTGGCTCATTTTACAAAGGTGCTTATTTGCTGGAGTGAATATGCAGTTCTACTCAAGAGTAAGCAACTAAGCCAAATAAAGCCATAGAACGCATACTTGCCTTCTATGCATTCTGACACTCCAACAATGTGTTCTGCTTCAATTTGGTTCATTTAACAAAGGTGCTTATTGCTGGAGTGAATATGCAGTTCTACTCAAGAGTAAGCAACTAAGCGAAATAAAGCCATAGAACGCTTATTTGCCTTCTATCTATGCATTCTGACACTCCAACAATGTGTTCTGCTTCTATTTGGCTCATTTTACAAAGGTGCTTATTGCTGGAGTGAATATGCCGTTCTACTCAAGAATAAGCAACTAAGCGAAATAAAGCCATAGAACGCTTATTTGCCTTCCATCTATGCATTCTGACACTCCAACAATGTGTTCTGCTTCAATTTGGCTCATTTTACAAAGGTGCTTATTTCTGGAGTGAACATGCAGTTCTACTCAAGAGTAAGCAACTAAGCGAAATAAAGCCATAGTACGCTTATTTGCCTTCTATCTATGCATTCTGACACTCCAACAATGTGTTCTGCTTCAATTTGGTTCATTTAACAAAGGTGCTTATTGCTGGAGTGAATATGCAGTTCTACTCAAGAGTAAGCAACTAAGCGAAATAAAGCCATAGAACGCTTATTTGCCTTCTATCTATGCATTACGACACTCCAACAATGTGTTCTGCTTCAATTTGGCTCATTTTACAAAGGTGCTTATTTGCTGGAGTGAATATGCAGTTCTACTCAAGAGTAAGCAACTAAGCGAAATAAAGCCATAGAACGCTTATTTGCCTTCTATCTATGCATTCTGACACTCCAACAATGTGTTCTGCTTCAATTTGGCTCATTTTACAAAGGTGCTTATTGCTGGAGTGAATATGCAGTTCTACTCAAGAGTAAGCAACTAAGCGAAATAAAGCCATAGAACGCTTATTTGCCTTCTATCTATGCATTCTGACACTCCAACAATGTGTTCTGCTTCAATTTGGCTCATTTTACAAAGGTGTTTATTGCTGGAGTGAATATGCAGTTCTACTCAAGAGTAAGCAACTAAGCGAAATAAAGTCATAGAACGCTTATTTGCCTTCTATCTATGCATTCCGACACTCCAACAATGTGTTCTGCTTCAATTTGGCTCATTTTACAAAGGTGCTTATTTGCTGGAGTGAATATGCAGTTCTACTCAAGAGTAAGCAACTAAGCGAAATAAAGCCATAGAACGCTTATTTGCCTTCTATGTATGCATTTTGACACTCCAACATTGTGTTCTGCTTCAATTTGGCTCATTTTACAAAGGTGCTTATTTCTGGAGTGAACATGCAGTTCTACTCAAGAGTAAGCAACTAAGCGAAATAAAGCCATAGTACGCTTATTTACCTTCGATCTATGCATTCCGACACTCCAACAATGTGTTCTGCTTCAATTTGGCTCATTTTACAAAGGTGCTTATTGCTGGAGTGAATATGCAGTTCTACTCAAGAGTAAGCAACTAAGCGAAATAAAGCCATAGTACGCTTATTTGCCTTCTATCTATGCATTCTGACACTCCAACAATGTGTTCTGCTTCAATTTGGCTCATTTTACAAAGGTGATTATTTCTGGAGTGAACATGCAGTTCTACTCAAGAGTAAGCAACTAAGCGAAATAAAGCCATAGAACGCATACTTGCCTTCTATGCATTCTGACACTCCAACAATGTGTTCTGCTTCAATTTGGTTCATTTAACAAAGGTGCTTATTGCTGGAGTGAATATGCAGTTCTACTCAAGAGTAAGCAACTAAGCGAAATAAAGCCATAGAACGCTTATTTGCCTTCTATCTATACATTCTGACACTCCAACAATGTGTTCTGCTTCAATTTGGCTCATTTTACAAAGGTGCATATTGCTGGAGTGAATATGCAGTTCTACTCAAGAGTAAGCAACTAAGCGAAATAAAGTCATAGAACGCTTATTTGCCTTCTTTCTATGCATTCTGACACTCCAACAATGTGTTCTGCTTCAATTTGGCTCATTTTACAAAGGTGCTTATTGCTGGAGTGATTATTCCGTTCTGTTGTTGTTTAGTCGTTTAGTCGTGTCCGACTCTTCGTGACCCCATGGACCATAGCACGCCAGGCACTCCTGTCTTGCACTGCCTCCCGCAGTTTGGTAAAACTCATGTTCGTAGCTTCGAGAACACTGTCCAACCATCTTGTCCTCTGTCGTCCCCTTCTCCTAGTGCCCTCAATCTTTCCCAACATCTGGGTCTTTTCCAAGGATTCTTCTCTTCTCATGAGGTGGCCAAAGTATTGGAGCCTCAGCTTCACGATCTGTCCTTCCAGGGAGCACTCAGGGCTGATTTCCTTAAGAATGGATAGGTTTGATCTTCTAGCAGTCCATGGGACTCTCAAGAGTCTCCTCCAGCACCATAATTCAAAAGCATCAATTCTTCGACGATCAGCCTTCTTTATGGTCCAGCTCTCACTTCCATACATCACTACTGGGAAAACCATAGCTTTAACTATACGGACCTTTGTCGGCAAAGTGATGTCTCTGCTTTTTAAGATGCTGTCTAGGTTTGTCATTGCTTTTCTCCCAAGAAGCAGGCGTCTTTTAATTTCGTGACTGCTGTCACCATCTGCAGTGATCAAGGAGCCCAAGAAAGTAAAATCTCTCACTGCCTCCATTTCTTCCCCTTCTATTTGCCAGGAGGTGATGGGACCAGTGGCCATGATCTTGGTTTTTTTGATGTTGAGCTTCAGACCATATTTTGCGATCTCCTCTTTCACCCTCATTAAAAGGTTCTTTAATTCCTCCTCGCTTTCTGCCATCAAGGTTGTGTCATCTGCATATCTGAGGTTGTTGATATTTCTTCCGGCAATCTTAATTCCGGCTTGGGATTCATCTAGTCCAGCCTTTCGCATGATGAATTCTGCATATAAGTTAAATAAGCAGGGAGACAATATACAACCTTGTCGTACTCCTTTCCCAATTTTGAACCAATCAGTTGTTCCATATCCAGTTCTAACTGTAGCTTCTTGTCCCACATAGAGATTTCTCAGGAGACAGATGAGGTGATCAGGCACTCCCATTTCTTTAAGAACTTGCCATAGTTTGCTGTGGTCGACACAGTCAAAGGCTTTTGCATAGTCAATGAAGCAGAAGTAGACGTTTTTCTGGAACTCTCTAGCTTTCTCCATAATCCAGCGCATGTTTGCTATTTGGTCTCTGGTTCCTCTGCCCTTTCGAAATCCAGCTTGCACTTCTGGGAGTTCTCGGTCCACATACTGCCTAAGCCTGCCTTGTAGAATTTTAAGCATAACCTTGCTAGCGTGTGAAATGAGCGCAATTGTGCGGTAGTTAGAGCATTCTTTGGCACTGCCCTTCTTTGGAATTGGGATGTAGACTGATCTTTTCCAATCCTCTGGCCATTGCTGAGTTTTCCAAACTTGCTGGCATATTGGGTGTAGCACCTTAACAGCATCATCTTTTAAAATTTTAAATAGTTCAGCTGGAATATCATCACTTCCACTGGCCTTGTTATTAGCAATGCTTTCTAAGGCCCATTTGACTTCACTCTCCAAGATGTCTGGCTCAAGGTCAGCAACCACACTACCTGGGGTGTATGAGACCTCCATATCTTTCTGGTATGATTCCTCTGTGTATTCTTGCCACCTCTTCTTGATGTCTTCTGCTTCTGTTAGGTCCTTACCACTTTTGTCCTTGATTATGGTAATCTTTGTATGAAATGTTCCTTTCATATCTCCAATTTTCTTGAACAGATCTCTGGTTTTCCCCATTCTATTGTTTTCCTCTATTTCTTTGCATTGCTCATTTAAGAAGACCCTCTTGTCTCTCCTTGCTGTTTTTTGGAAATCTGCATTCAGTTTCCTGTATCTTTCCCTATCTCCCTTGCATTTTGCTTGCCTCCTCTCCTCCGCTATTTGTAAGGCCTCGTTGGATAGCCATTTTGCTTTCTTGCATTTCCTTTTCCTTGGGATGGTTTTCGTTGCTGCCTCCTGTATAATGTTACGAGCCTCCATCCATAGTTCTTCAGGCACTCTGTCCACCAAATCTAAATCCTTAAACCTGTTCCTCACTTCCACTGTGTATTCATAAGGGATTTGATTCAGATTGTATCTTACTGGCCCAGTGGTTTTTCCTACTTTCTTCAGTTTAAGCTGGAATTTTGCTATAAGAAGCTGATGATCTGAGTTATTCCGTTCTACTCAAGAGTAATCAACTCAGCGAAATAAAGCCATAGAACGCTTATTTGCCTTCTATCTATGCATTCTGACACTCCAACAATGTGTTCTGCTTCAATTTGGCTCATTTTAGAAAGGTGCTTATTGCTGGAGTGATTATTCCGTTCTACTCAAGAGTAAGCAACTCAGCGAAATAAAGCCATAGAACACTTATTTGCCTTCTATCTATGCATTCCGACACTCCAACAATGTGTTCTGCTTCAATTTGGATCATTTTACAAAGGTGCTTATTGCTGTAGTGAATATGCAGTTCTACTCAAGAGTAAGCAACTCAGCGAAATACAGCCATAGAACGCTTATTTGCCTTCTATCTATGAATTCTGACACTCCAACAATGTGTTCTGCTTCAATTTGGCTCATTTTACAAAGGTGCTTATTGCTGGAGTGAATATGCAGTTCTACTCAAGAGTAAGCAACTAAGCGAAATAAAGCCATAGTACGCTTATTTGCCTTCTATCTATGCATTCTGACACTCCAACAATGTGTTCTGCTTCAATTTGGCTCATTTTACAAAGCTGCTTATTTCTGGAGTGCAGATGCATTTCTACTCAAGAGTAAGCAACTAAGCAAAATAAAGCCATAGAACGCATATTTGCCTTCTATGCATTCTGACACTCCAACAATGTGTTCTGCTTCAATTTGGTTCATTTAACAAAGGTGCTTATTGCTGGAGTGAATATGCAGTTCTACTCAAGAGTAAGCAACTAAGCGAAATAAAGCCATAGAACGCTTATTTGCCTTCTATCTATGCATTCTGACACTCCAACAATGTGTTCTGCTTCAATTTGGCTCATTTTACAAAGGTGCTTATTTGCTGGAGTGAATATGCAATTCTACTCAAGAGTAATCAACTAAGCGAAATAAAGCCATAGAACGCTTATTTGCCTTCTATCTATGCATTCTGACACTCCAACAATGTGTTCTGCTTCAATTTGGATCATTTTACAAAGGTGCTTATTTCTGGAGTGAACATGCAGTTCTACTCAAGAGTAAGCAACTAAGCGAAATAAAGCCATAGAACGCATATTTGCCTTCTATCTATGCATTCTGACACTCCAACAATGTGTTCTGCTTCAATTGGGCTCATTTTACAAAGGTGCTTATTTCTGGAGTGCACATGCAGTTCTACTCAAGAGTAAGCAACTCAGCGAAATAAAGCCATAGAACGCTTATTTGCCTTCTATCTATGCATTCTGACACTCCAACAATGTGTTCTGCTTCAATTTGGCTCATTTTACAAAGGTGCTTATTGCTGGAGTGAATATGCATTTCTACTCAAGAGTAAGCAACTCAGCGAAATAAAGCCATAGAACGCTTATTTGCCTCATATCTAGGCATTCCGACACTCCAACAATGTGTTCTGCTTCAATTTGGCTCATTTTACAAAGGTGCTTATTTGCTGGAGTGAATATGCAGTTCTACTCAAGAGTAAGCAACTAAGCGAAATAAAGCCATAGAACGCTTATTTGCCTTCTATCTATGCATTCTGACACTCCAACAATGTGTTCTGCTTCAATTTGGCTCATTTTACAAAGGTGCTTATTGCTGGAGTGAATATGCAGTTCTACTCAAGAGTAAGCAACTAAGCGAAATAAAGCCATAGAACGCTTATTTGCCTTCTATCTATGCATTCTGACACTCCAACAATGTGTTCTGCTTCAATTTGGCTCATTTTACAAAGGTGTTTATTGCTGGAGTGAATATGCAGTTCTACTCAAGAGTAAGCAACTAAGCGAAATAAAGTCATAGAACGCTTATTTGCCTTCTATCTATGCATTCCGACACTCCAACAATGTGTTCTGCTTCAATTTGGCTCATTTTACAAAGGTGCTTATTTGCTGGAGTGAATATGCAGTTCTACTCAAGAGTAAGCAACTAAGCGAAATAAAGCCATAGAACGCTTATTTGCCTTATATCTATGCATTCTGTCACTATAACAATGTGTTCTGCTTCAATTTGGCTCATTTTACAAAGGTGATTATTTCTGGAGTGAACATGCAGTTCTACTCAAGAGTAAGCAACTAAGCGAAATAAAGCCAAAGAACGCTTATTTGCCTTCTATCTATGCTTCCTGACACTCCAACAATGTGTTCTGCTTCAATTTGGCTCGTTTTACAAAGGTGCTTATTTCTGGAGTGAATATGCATTTCTACTCAAGAGTAAGCAACTAAGCGAAATAAAGCCATAGAACGCTTATTTGCCTTCTATCTATGCATTCTGACACTCCAACAATGTGTTCTGCTTCAATTTGGCTCATTTTACAAAGGTGATTATTTCTGGAGTGAACATGCAGTTCTACTCAAGAGTAAGCAACTAAGCGAAATAAAGCCATAGAACGCTTATTTGCCTTCTATCTATGCATTCTGACACTCCAACATTGTGTTCTGCTTCAATTTGGCTCATTTTACAAAGGTGCTTATTTTCTGGAGTGAATATGCAGTTCTACTCAAGAGTAAGCAACTCAGCAAAATAAAGCCAGAGAACGCTTATTTGCCTTCTATCTATGCATTCTGACATTCCAACAATGTGTTCTGCTTCAATTTGGCTCATTTTACAAAGGTGCTTATTGCTGGAGTGAATATGCAGTTTTACTCAAGAGTAAGCAACTAAGCGAAATAAAGCCATAGAACGCTTATTTGCCTTCTATCTATGCATTCTGACACTCCAACAATGTGTTCTGCTTCAATTTGGCTCATTTTACAAAGGTGATTATTTCTGGAGTGAACATGCAGTTCTACTCAAGAGTAAGCAACTAAGCGAAATAAAGCCATAGAACGCTTATTTGCCTTCTATCTATGCATTCTGACACTCCAACAATGTGTTCTGCTTCAATTTGGCTCATTTTACAAAGGTGCTTATTTCTGGAGTGAATATGCATTTCTACTCAAGAGTAAGCAACTAAGCGAAATAAAGCCATAGAACGCTTATTTGCCTTCTATCTATGCATTCTGACACTCCAACAATGTCTTCTGCTTCAATTTGGCTCATTTTACAAAGGTGCTTATTTCTGGAGAGCAGATGCATTTCTACTCAAGAGTAAGCAACTAAGCGAAATAAAGCCATAGAACGCTTATTTGCCTTCTATCTATGCATTCTGACACTCCAACAATGTGTTCTGCTTCAATTTGGCTCATTTTACAAAGGTGCTCATTTCTGGAGTGAACATGCAGTTCTACTCAAGAGTAAGCAACTAAGCGAAATAAAGCCATAGAACGCTTATTTGCCTTCTATCTATGCATTCTGACACTCCAACAATGTGTTCTGCTTCAATTTGGCTCATTTTACAAAGGTGCTTATTGCTGGAGTGAATATGCAGTTCTACTCAAGAGTAAGCAACTAAGCGAAATAAAGTCATAGAACGCTTATTTGCCTTCTATCTATGCATTCTGACACTCCAACAATGTGTTCTGCTTCAATTTGGCTCATTTTACAAAGGTGCTTATTGCTGGAGTGAATATGCAGTTCTACTCAAGAGTAAGCAACTAAGCGAAATAAAGTCATAGAACGCTTATTTGCCTTCTATCTATGCATTCTGACACTCCAACAATGTGTTCTGCTTCAATTTGGTTCATTTAACAAAGGTGCTTATTGCTGGAGTGAATATGCAGTTCTACTCAAGAGTAAGCAACTAAGCGAAATAAAGCCATAGAACGCTTATTTGCCTTCTATCTATGCATTCTGACACTCCAACAATGTGTTCTGCTTCAATTTGGCTCATTTTACAAAGGTGCTTATTTGCTGGAGTGAATATGCAGTTCTACTCAAGAGTAAGCAACTAAGCGAAATAAAGCCATAGAACGCATACTTGCCTTCTATGCATTCTGACACTCCAACAATGTGTTCTGCTTCAATTTGGTTCATTTAACAAAGGTGCTTATTGCTGGAGTGAATATGCAGTTCTACTCAAGAGTAAGCAACTAAGCGAAATAAAGCCATAGAACGCTTATTTGCCTTCTATCTATGCATTCTGACACTCCAACAATGTGTTCTGCTTCAATTTGGCTCATTTTACGAAGGTGTTTATTGCTGGAGTGAATATGCAGTTCTACTCAAGAGTAAGCAACTAAGCGAAATAAAGTCATAGAACGCTTATTTGCCTTCTATCTATGCATTCTGACACTCCAACAATGTGTTCTGCTTCAATATGGCTCATTTTACAAAGGTGCTTATTGCTGGAGTGAATATGCAGTTCTACTCAAGAGTAAGCAACTAAGCGAAATAAAGTCATAGAACGCTTATTTGCCTTCTATCTATGCATTCTGACACTCCAACAATGTGTTCTGCTTCAATTTGGCTCATTTTACAAAGGTGCTTATTGCTGGAGTGAATATGCCGTTCTACTCAAGAGTAAGCAACTCAGCGAAATAAAGCCATAGAACGCTTATTTGCCTTCTATCTATGCATTCCGACACTCCAACAATGTGTTCTGCTTCAATTTGGCTCATTTTACAAAGGTGCTTATTTGCTGGAGTGAATATGCAGTTCTACTCAAGAGTAAGCAACTAAGCGAAATAAAGCCATAAAACGCTTATTTGCCTTCTATCTATGCATTCTGACACTCCAACAATGTGTTCTGCTTCAATTTGGCTCATTTTACAAAGGTGCTTATTGCTGGAGTGAATATGCAGTTCTACTCAAGAGTAAGCAACTAAGCGAAATAAAGCCATAGAACGCTTATTTGCCTTCTATCTATGCATTCTGACACTCCAACAATGTGTTCTGCTTCAATTTGGCTCATTTTACAAAGGTGTTTATTGCTGGAGTGAATATGCAGTTCTACTCAAGAGTAAGCAACTAAGCGAAATAAAGTCATAGAACGCTTATTTGCCTTCTATCTATGCATTCCGACACTCCAACAATGTGTTCTGCTTCAATTTGGCTCATTTTACAAAGGTGCTTATTTGCTGGAGTGAATATGCAGTTCTACTCAAGAGTAAGCAACTAAGCGAAATAAAGCCATAGAACGCATACTTGCCTTCTATGCATTCTGACACTCCAACAATGTGTTCTGCTTCAATTTGGTTCATTTAACAAAGGTGCTTATTGCTGGAGTGAATATGCAGTTCTACTCAAGAGTAAGCAACTAAGCGAAATAAAGCCATAGAACGCTTATTTGCCTTCTATCTATGCATTCTGACACTCCAACAATGTGTTCTGCTTCAATTTGGCTCATTTTACGAAGGTGTTTATTGCTGGAGTGAATATGCAGTTCTACTCAAGAGTAAGCAACTAAGCGAAATAAAGTCATAGAACGCTTATTTGCCTTCTATCTATGCATTCTGACACTCCAACAATGTGTTCTGCTTCAATTTGGCTCATTTTACAAAGGTGCTTATTGCTGGAGTGAATATGCCGTTCTACTCAAGAATAAGCAACTAAGCGAAATAAAGCCATAGAACGCTTATTTGCCTTCCATCTATGCATTCTGACACTCCAACAATGTGTTCTGCTTCAATTTGGCTCATTTTACAAAGGTGCTTATTTCTGGAGTGAACATGCAGTTCTACTCAAGAGTAAGCAACTAAGCGAAATAAAGCCATAGTACGCTTATTTGCCTTCTATCTATGCATTCTGACACTCCAACAATGTGTTCTGCTTCAATTTGGTTCATTTAACAAAGGTGCTTATTGCTGGAGTGAATATGCAGTTCTACTCAAGAGTAAGCAACTAAGCGAAATAAAGCCATAGAACGCTTATTTGCCTTCTATCTATGCATTCTGACACTCCAACAATGTGTTCTGCTTCAATTTGGCTCATTTTACGAAGGTGCTTATTTCTGGAGTGAACATGCAGTTCTACTCAAGAGTAAGCAACTAAGCGAAATAAAGTCATAGAACGCTTATTTGCCTTCTATCTATGCATTCTGACACTCCAACAATGTGTTCTGCTTCAATATGGCTCATTTTACAAAGGTGCTTATTGCTGGAGTGAATATGCAGTTCTACTCAAGAGTAAGCAACTAAGCGAAATAAAGTCATAGAACGCTTATTTGCCTTCTATCTATGCATTCTGACACTCCAACAATGTGTTCTGCTTCAATTTGGCTCATTTTACAAAGGTGCTTATTGCTGGAGTGAATATGCCGTTCTACTCAAGAGTAAGCAACTCAGCGAAATAAAGCCATAGAACGCTTATTTGCCTTCTATCTATGCATTCCGACACTCCAACAATGTGTTCTGCTTCAATTTGGCTCATTTTACAAAGGTGCTTATTTGCTGGAGTGAATATGCAGTTCTACTCAAGAGTAAGCAACTAAGCGAAATAAAGCCATAAAACGCTTATTTGCCTTCTATCTATGCATTCTGACACTCCAACAATGTGTTCTGCTTCAATTTGGCTCATTTTACAAAGGTGCTTATTGCTGGAGTGAATATGCAGTTCTACTCAAGAGTAAGCAACTAAGCGAAATAAAGCCATAGAACGCTTATTTGCCTTCTATCTATGCATTCTGACACTCCAACAATGTGTTCTGCTTCAATTTGGCTCATTTTACAAAGGTGTTTATTGCTGGAGTGAATATGCAGTTCTACTCAAGAGTAAGCAACTAAGCGAAATAAAGTCATAGAACGCTTATTTGCCTTCTATCTATGCATTCCGACACTCCAACAATGTGTTCTGCTTCAATTTGGCTCATTTTACAAAGGTGCTTATTTGCTGGAGTGAATATGCAGTTCTACTCAAGAGTAAGCAACTAAGCGAAATAAAGCCATAGAACGCATACTTGCCTTCTATGCATTCTGACACTCCAACAATGTGTTCTGCTTCAATTTGGTTCATTTAACAAAGGTGCTTATTGCTGGAGTGAATATGCAGTTCTACTCAAGAGTAAGCAACTAAGCGAAATAAAGCCATAGAACGCTTATTTGCCTTCTATCTATGCATTCTGACACTCCAACAATGTGTTCTGCTTCAATTTGGCTCATTTTACGAAGGTGTTTATTGCTGGAGTGAATATGCAGTTCTACTCAAGAGTAAGCAACTAAGCGAAATAAAGTCATAGAACGCTTATTTGCCTTCTATCTATGCATTCTGACACTCCAACAATGTGTTCTGCTTCAATTTGGCTCATTTTACAAAGGTGCTTATTGCTGGAGTGAATATGCCGTTCTACTCAAGAATAAGCAACTAAGCGAAATAAAGCCATAGAACGCTTATTTGCCTTCCATCTATGCATTCTGACACTCCAACAATGTGTTCTGCTTCAATTTGGCTCATTTTACAAAGGTGCTTATTTCTGGAGTGAACATGCAGTTCTACTCAAGAGTAAGCAACTAAGCGAAATAAAGTCATAGAACGCTTATTTGCCTTCTATCTATGCATTCTGACACTCCAACAATGTGTTCTGCTTCAATATGGCTCATTTTACAAAGGTGCTTATTGCTGGAGTGAATATGCAGTTCTACTCAAGAGTAAGCAACTAAGCGAAATAAAGTCATAGAACGCTTATTTGCCTTCTATCTATGCATTCTGACACTCCAACAATGTGTTCTGCTTCAATTTGGCTCATTTTACAAAGGTGCTTATTGCTGGAGTGAATATGCCGTTCTACTCAAGAGTAAGCAACTCAGCGAAATAAAGCCATAGAACGCTTATTTGCCTTCTATCTATGCATTCCGACACTCCAACAATGTGTTCTGCTTCAATTTGGCTCATTTTACAAAGGTGCTTATTTGCTGGAGTGAATATGCAGTTCTACTCAAGAGTAAGCAACTAAGCGAAATAAAGCCATAAAACGCTTATTTGCCTTCTATCTATGCATTCTGACACTCCAACAATGTGTTCTGCTTCAATTTGGCTCATTTTACAAAGGTGCTTATTGCTGGAGTGAATATGCAGTTCTACTCAAGAGTAAGCAACTAAGCGAAATAAAGCCATAGAACGCTTATTTGCCTTCTATCTATGCATTCTGACACTCCAACAATGTGTTCTGCTTCAATTTGGCTCATTTTACAAAGGTGTTTATTGCTGGAGTGAATATGCAGTTCTACTCAAGAGTAAGCAACTAAGCGAAATAAAGTCATAGAACGCTTATTTGCCTTCTATCTATGCATTCCGACACTCCAACAATGTGTTCTGCTTCAATTTGGCTCATTTTACAAAGGTGCTTATTTGCTGGAGTGAATATGCAGTTCTACTCAAGAGTAAGCAACTAAGCGAAATAAAGCCATAGAACGCTTATTTGCCTTCTATGTATGCATTTTGACACTCCAACATTGTGTTCTGCTTCAATTTGGCTCATTTTACAAAGGTGCTTATTTCTGGAGTGAACATGCAGTTCTACTCAAGAGTAAGCAACTAAGCGAAATAAAGCCATAGTACGCTTATTTACCTTCGATCTATGCATTCCGACACTCCAACAATGTGTTCTGCTTCAATTTGGCTCATTTTACAAAGGTGCTTATTGCTGGAGTGAATATGCAGTTCTACTCAAGAGTAAGCAACTAAGCGAAATAAAGCCATAGTACGCTTATTTGCCTTCTATCTATGCATTCTGACACTCCAACAATGTGTTCTGCTTCAATTTGGCTCATTTTACAAAGGTGATTATTTCTGGAGTGAACATGCAGTTCTACTCAAGAGTAAGCAACTAAGCGAAATAAAGCCATAGAACGCATACTTGCCTTCTATGCATTCTGACACTCCAACAATGTGTTCTGCTTCAATTTGGTTCATTTAACAAAGGTGCTTATTGCTGGAGTGAATATGCAGTTCTACTCAAGAGTAAGCAACTAAGCGAAATAAAGCCATAGAACGCTTATTTGCCTTCTATCTATACATTCTGACACTCCAACAATGTGTTCTGCTTCAATTTGGCTCATTTTACAAAGGTGCATATTGCTGGAGTGAATATGCAGTTCTACTCAAGAGTAAGCAACTAAGCGAAATAAAGTCATAGAACGCTTATTTGCCTTCTATCTATGCATTCTGACACTCCAACAATGTGTTCTGCTTCAATTTGGCTCATTTTACAAAGGTGCTTATTGCTGGAGTGATTATTCCGTTCTGTTGTTGTTTAGTCGTTTAGTCGTGTCCGACTCTTCGTGACCCCATGGACCATAGCACGCCAGGCACTCCTGTCTTGCACTGCCTCCCGCAGTTTGGTCAAACTCATGTTCGTAGCTTCGAGAACACTGTCCAACCATCTTGTCCTCTGTCGTCCCCTTCTCCTAGTGCCCTCAATCTTTCCCAACATCAGGGTCTTTTCCAAGGATTCTTCTCTTCTCATGAGGTGGCCAAAGTATTGGAGCCTCAGCTTCACGATCTGTCCTTCCAGGGAGCACTCAGGGCTGATTTCCTTAAGAATGGATAGGTTGGATCTTCTAGCAGTCCATGGGACTCTCAAGAGTCTCCTCCAGCACCATAATTCAAAAGCATCAATTCTTCGACGATCAGCCTTCTTTATGGTCCAGCTCTCACTTCCATACATCACTAATGGGAAAACCATAGCATTAACTATACGGACCTTTGTCGGCAAAGTGATGTCTCTGCTTTTTAAGATGCTGTCTAGGTTTGTCATTGCTTTTCTCCCAAGAAGCAGGCGTCTTTTAATTTCGTGACTGCTGTCACCATCTGCAGTGATCAAGGAGCCCAAGAAAGTAAAATCTCTCACTGCCTCCATTTCTTCCCCTTCTATTTGCCAGGAGGTGATGGGACCAGTGGCCATGATCTTGGTTTTTTTGATGTTGAGCTTCAGACCATATTTTGCGCTCTCCTCTTTCACCCTCATTAAAAGGTTCTTTAATTCCTCCTCGCTTTCTGCCATCAAGGTTGTGTCATCTGCATATCTGAGGTTGTTGATATTTCTTCCGGCAATCTTAATTCCGGCTTGGGATTCATCTAGTCCAGCCTTTCGCATGGTGAATTCTGCATATAAGTTAAATAAGCAGGGAGACAATATACAACCTTGTCGTACTCCTTTCCCAATTTTGAACCAATCAGTTGTTCCATATCCAGTTCTAACTGTAGCTTCTTGTCCCACATAGAGATTTCTCAGGAGACAGATGAGGTGATCAGGCACTCCCATTTCTTTAAGAACTTGCCATAGTTTGCTGTGGTCGACACAGTCAAAGGCTTTTGCATAGTCAATGAAGCAGAAGTAGACGTTTTTCTGGAACTCTCTAGCTTTCTCCATAATCCAGCGCATGTTTGCTATTTGGTCTCTGGTTCCTCTGCCCTTTCGAAATCCAGCTTGCACTTCTGGGAGTTCTCGGTCCACATACTGCCTAAGCCTGCCTTGTAGAATTTTAAGCATAACCTTGCTAGCGTGTGAAATGAGCGCAATTGTGCGGTAGTTAGAGCATTCTTTGGCACTGCCCTTCTTTGGAATTGGGATGTAGACTGATCTTTTCCAATCCTCTGGCCATTGCTGAGTTTTCCAAACTTGCTGGCATATTGGGTGTAGCACCTTAACAGCATCATCTTTTAAAATTTTAAATAGTTCAGCTGGAATATCATCACTTCCACTGACCTTGTTATTAGCAATGCTTTCTAAGGCCCATTTGACTTCACTCTCCAAGATGTCTGGCTCAAGGTCAGCAACCACACTACCTGGGGTGTATGAGACCTCCATATCTTTCTGGTATGATTCCTCTGTGTATTCTTGCCACCTCTTCTTGATGTCTTCTGCTTCTGTTAGGTCCTTACCACTTTTGTCCTTGATTATGGTAATCTTTGTATGAAATGTTCCTTTCATATCTCCAATTTTCTTGAACAGATCTCTGGTTTTCCCCATTCTATTGTTTTCCTCTATTTCTTTGCATTGCTCATTTAAGAAGACCCTCTTGTCTCTCCTTGCTGTTTTTTGGAAATCTGCATTCAGTTTCCTGTATCTTTCCCTATCTCCCTTGCATTTTGCTTGCCTCCTCTCCTCCGCTATTTGTAAGGCCTCGTTGGATAGCCATTTTGCTTTCTTGCATTTCCTTTTCCTTGGGATGGTTTTCGTTGCTGCCTCCTGTATAATGTTACGAGCCTCCATCCATAGTTCTTCAGGCACTCTGTCCACCAAATCTAAATCCTTAAACCTGTTCCTCACTTCCACTGTGTATTCATAAGGGATTTGATTCAGATTGTATCTTACTGGCCCAGTGGTTTTTCCTACTTTCTTCAGTTTAAGCTGGAATTTTGCTATAAGAAGCTGATGATCTGAGTTATTCCGTTCTACTCAAGAGTAATCAACTCAGCGAAATAAAGCCATAGAACGCTTATTTGCCTTCTATCTATGCATTCTGACACTCCAACAATGTGTTCTGCTTCAATTTGGCTCATTTTAGAAAGGTGCTTATTGCTGGAGTGATTATTCCGTTCTACTCAAGAGTAAGCAACTCAGCGAAATAAAGCCATAGAACACTTATTTGCCTTCTATCTATGCATTCCGACACTCCAACAATGTGTTCTGCTTCAATTTGGATGATTTTACAAAGGTGCTTATTGCTGGAGTGAATATGCAGTTCTACTCAAGAGTAAGCAACTCAGCGAAATAAAGCCATAGAACGCTTATTTGCCTTCTATCTATGCATTCCGACACTCCAACAATGTGTTCTGCTTCAATTTGGCTCATTTTACGAAGGTGCTTATTTCTGGAGTAAACATGCATTTCTACTCAAGAGTAAGCAACTCAGCGAAATAAAGCCATAGAACGCTTATTTGCCTTCTATCTATGCATTATGACACTCCAACAATGTGTTCTGCTTCAATTTGGCTCATTTTACAAAGGTGCTTATTGCTGGAGTGAATATGCATTTCTACTCAAGAGTAAGCAACTCAGCGAAATAAAGCCATAGAACGCTTATTTGCCTCATATCTAGGCATTCCGACGTGTGCATGCACACGAAAGCTCATACCAAAATATAAAGTTAGTTGGTCTTTAAAGTGCTACTGAAGGAATTTTTTTTATTTTACTCCAACAATGTGTTCTGCTTCAATTTGGCTCATTTTACAAAGGTGCTTATTTGCTGGAGTGAATATGCAGTTCTACTCAAGAGTAAGCAACTAAGCGAAATAAAGCCATAGAACGCTTATTTGCCTTCTATCTATGCATTCTGACACTCCAACAATGTGTTCTGCGTCAATTTGGCTCATTTTACAAAGGTGCTTATTGCTGGAGTGAATATGCAGTTCTACTCAAGAGTAAGCAACTAAGCGAAATAAAGCCATAGAACGCTTATTTGCCTTCTATCTATGCATTCTGACACTCCAACAATGTGTTCTGCTTCAATTTGGCTCATTTTACAAAGGTGTTTATTGCTGGAGTGAATATGCAGTTCTACTCAAGAGTAAGCAACTAAGCGAAATAAAGTCATAGAACGCTTATTTGCCTTCTATCTATGCATTCCGACACTCCAACAATGTGTTCTGCTTCAATTTGGCTCATTTTACAAAGGTGCTTATTTGCTGGAGTGAATATGCAGTTCTACTCAAGAGTAAGCAACTAAGCGAAATAAAGCCATAGAACGCTTATTTGCCTTATATCTATGCATTCTGACACTATAACAATGTGTTCTGCTTCAATTTGGCTCATTTTACAAAGGTGATTATTTCTGGAGTGAACATGCAGTTCTACTCAAGAGTAAGCAACTAAGCGAAATAAAGCCAAAGAACGCTTATTTGCCTTCTATCTATGCTTTCTGACACTCCAACAATGTGTTCTGCTTCAATTTGGCTCGTTTTACAAAGGTGCTTATTTCTGGAGTGAATATGCATTTCTACTCAAGAGTAAGCAACTAAGCGAAATAAAGCCATAGAACGCTTATTTGCCTTCTATCTATGCATTCTGACACTCCAACAATGTGTTCTGCTTCAATTTGGCTCATTTTACAAAGGTGCTTATTGCTGGAGTGAATATGCAGTTCTACTCAAGAGTAAGCAACTAAGCGAAATAAAGCCATAGAACGCTTATTTGCCTTCTATCTATGCATTCTGACACTCCAACAATGTGTTCTGCTTCAATTTGGCTCATTTTAAAAAGGTGTTTATTGCTGGAGTGAATATGCAGTTCTACTCAAGAGTAAGCAACTAAGCGAAATAAAGTCATAGAACGCTTATTTGCCTTCTATCTATGCATTCCGACACTCCAACAATGTGTTCTGCTTCAATTTGGCTCATTTTACAAAGGTGCTTATTTGCTGGAGTGAATATGCAGTTCTACTCAAGAGTAAGCAACTAAGCGAAATAAAGCCATAGAACGCTTATTTGCCTTCTATGTATGCATTTTGACACTCCAACATTGTGTTCTGCTTCAATTTGGCTCATTTTACAAAGGTGCTTATTTCTGGAGTGAACATGCAGTTCTACTCAAGAGTAAGCAACTAAGCGAAATAAAGCCATAGTACGCTTATTTACCTTCGATCTATGCATTCCGAAACTCCAACAATGTGTTCTGCTTCAATTTGGCTCATTTTACAAAGGTGCTTATTGCTGGAGTGAATATGCAGTTCTACTCAAGAGTAAGCAACTAAGCGAAATAAAGCCATAGTACGCTTATTTGCCTTCTATCTATGCATTCTGACACTCCAACAATGTGTTCTGCTTCAATTTGGCTCATTTTACAAAGGTGATTATTTCTGGAGTGAACATGCAGTTCTACTCAAGAGTAAGCAACTAAGCGAAATAAAGCCATAGAACGCATACTTGCCTTCTATGCATTCTGACACTCCAACAATGTGTTCTGCTTCAATTTGGTTCATTTAACAAAGGTGCTTATTGCTGGAGTGAATATGCAGTTCTACTCAAGAGTAAGCAACTAAGCGAAATAAAGTCATAGAACGCTTATTTGCCTTCTATCTATGCATTCCGACACTCCAACAATGTGTTCTGCTTCAATTTGGCTCATTTTACAAAGGTGCTTATTTGCTGGAGTGAATATGCAGTTCTACTCAAGAGAAAGCAACTAAGCGAAATAAAGCCATAGAACGCTTATTTGCCTGCTATGCATTCTGACACTCCAACAATGTGTTCTGCTTCAATTTGGCTCATTTTAGAAAGGTGCTTATTGCTGGAGTGATTATTCCGTTCTACTCAAGAGTAAGCAACTCAGCGAAATAAAGCCATAGAACACTTATTTGCCTTCTATCTATGCATTCCGACACTCCAACAATGTGTTCTGCTTCAATTTGGATCTATTTACAAAGGTGCTTATTGCTGTAGTGAATATGCAGTTCTACTCAAGAGTAAGCAACTCAGCGAAATACAGCCATAGAACGCTTATTTGCCTTCTATCTATGAATTCTGACACTCCAACAATGTGTTCTGCTTCAATTTGGCTCATTTTACAAAGGTGCTTATTGCTGGAGTGAATATGCAGTTCTACTCAAGAGTAAGCAACTAAGCGAAATAAAGCCATAGTACGCTTATTTGCCTTCTATCTATGCATTCTGACACTCCAACAATGTGTTCTGCTTCAATTTGGCTCATTTTACAAAGCTGCTTATTTCTGGAGTGCAGATGCATTTCTACTCAAGAGTAAGCAACTAAGCGAAATAAAGCCATAGAACGCATATTTGCCTTCTATGCATTCTGACACTCCAACAATGTGTTCTGCTTCAATTTGGTTCATTTAACAAAGGTGCTTATTGCTGGAGTGAAAATGCAGTTCTACTCAAGAGTAAGCAACTAAGCGAAATAAAGCCATAGAACGCTTATTTGCCTTCTATCTATGCATTCTGACACTCCAACAATGTGTTCTGCTTCAATTTGGCTCATTTTACAAAGGTGCTTATTTGCTGGAGTGAATATGCAGTTCTACTCAAGAGTAATCAACTAAGCGAAATAAAGCTATAGAACGCTTATTTGCCTTCTATCTATGCATTCCGACACTCCAACAATGTGTTCTGCTTCAATTTGGATGATTTTACAAAGGTGCTTATTGCTGGAGTGAATATGCCGTTCTACTCAAGAGTAAGCAACTCAGCGAAATAAAGCCATAGAACGCTTATTTGCCTTCTATCTATGCATTCTGACACTCCAACAATGTGTTCTGCTTCAATTTGGATCATTTTACAAAGGTGCTTATTTCTGGAGTGAACATGCAGTTCTACTCAAGAGTAAGCAACTAAGCGAAATAAAGCCATAGAACGCATATTTGCCTTCTATCTATGCATTCTGACACTCCAACAATGTGTTCTGCTTCAATTGGGCTCATTTTACAAAGGTGCTTATTTCTGGAGTGCACATGCAGTTCTACTCAAGAGTAAGCAACTAAGCGAAATAAAGCCATAGAACGCTTATTTGCCTTCTATCTATGCATTCCGACACTCCAACAATGTGTTCTGCTTCAATTTGGCTCATTTTACGAAGGTGATTATTTCTGGAGTGAATATGCATTTCTACTCAAGAGTAAGCAACTCAGCGAAATAAAGCCATAGAACGCTTATTTGCCTTCTATCTATGCATTCTGACACTCCAACAATGTGTTCTGCTTCAATTTGGCTCATTTTACAAAGGTGCTTATTGCTGGAGTGAATATGCATTTCTACTCAAGAGTAAGCAACTCAGCGAAATAAAGCCATAGAACGCTTATTTGCCTCATATCTAGGCATTCCGACACTCCAACAAAGTGTTCTGCTTCAATTTGGCTCATTTTACAAAGGTGCTTATTTGCTGGAGTGAATATGCAGTTCTACTCAAGAGTAAGCAACTAAGCGAAATAAAGCCATAGAACGCTTATTTGCCTCCTATCTATGCATTCTGACACTCCAACAATGTGTTCTGCTTCAATTTGGCTCATTTTACAAAGGTGCTTATTGCTGGAGTGAATATGCAGTTCTACTCAAGAGTAAGCAACTAAGCGAAATAAAGCCATAGAACGCTTATTTGCCTTCTATCTATGCATTCTGACACTCCAACAATGTGTTCTGCTTCAATTTGGCTCATTTTACAAAGGTGTTTATTGCTGGAGTGAATATGCAGTTCTACTCAAGAGTAAGCAACTAAGCGAAATAAAGTCATAGAACGCTTATTTGCCTTCTATCTATGCATTCCGACACTCCAACAATGTGTTCTGCTTCAATTTGGCTCATTTTACAAAGGTGCTCATTTGCTGGAGTGAATATGCAGTTCTACTCAAGAGTAAGCAACTAAGCGAAATAAAGCCATAGAACGCTTATTTGCGTTATATCTATGCATTCTGACACTATAACAATGTGTTCTGCTTCAATTTGGCTCATTTTACGAAGGTGATTATTTCTGGAGTGAACATGCAGTTCTACTCAAGAGTAAGCAACTAAGCGAAATAAAGCCAAAGAACGCTTATTTGCCTTCTATCTATGCTTTCTGACACTCCAACAATGTGTTCTGCTTCAATTTGGCTCGTTTTACAAAGGTGCTTATTTCTGGAGTGAATATGCATTTCTACTCAAGAGTAAGCAACTAAGCGAAATAAAGCCATAGAACGCTTATTTGCCTTCTATCTATGCATTCTGACACTCCAACAATGTGTTCTGCTTCAATTTGGCTCATTTTACAAAGGTGCTTATTGCTGGAGTGAATATGCAGTTCTACTAAAGAGTAAGCAACTAAGCGAAATAAAGCCATAGAACGCTTATTTGCCTTCTATCTATGCATTCTGACACTCCAACAATGTGTTCTGCTTCAATTTGGCTCATTTTACAAAGGTGCTCATTTCTGGAGTGAACATGCAGTTCTACTCAAGAGTAAGCAACTAAGTGAAATAAAGCCATAGAACGCTTATTTGCCTTCTATCTATGCATTCTGACACTCCAACAATGTGTTCTGCTTCAATTTGGCTCATTTTACAAAGGTGCTCATTTCTGGAGTGAACATGCATTTCTACTCAAGAGTAAGCAACTCAGCGAAATAAAGCCATAGAACGCTTATTTGCCTTCTATCTATGCATTCTGACACTCCAACAATGTGTTCTGCTTCAATTTGGCTCATTTTACAAAGGTGTTTATTGCTGGAGTGAATATGCATTTCTACTCAAGAGTAAGCAACTCAGCGAAATAAAGCCATAGAACGCTTATTTGCCTCATATCTAGGCATTCCGACACTCCAACAATGTGTTCTGCTTCAATTTGGCTCATTTTACAAAGGTGCTTATTTGTTGGAGTGAATATGCAGTTCTACTCAAGAGTAAGCAACTAAGCGAAATAAAGCCATAGAACGCTTATTTGCCTTCTATCTATGCATTCTGACACTCCAACAATGTGTTCTGCTTCAATTTGGCTCATTTTACAAAGGTGCTTATTGCTGGAGTGAATATGCAGTTCTACTCAAGAGTAAGCAACTAAGCGAAATAAAGCCATAGAACGCTTATTTGCCTTCTATCTATGCATTCTGACACTCCAACAATGTGTTCTGCTTCAATTTGGCTCATTTTACAAAGGTGTTTATTGCTGGAGTGAATATGCAGTTCTACTCAAGAGTAAGCAACTAAGCGAAATAAAGTCATAGAACGCTTATTTGCCTTCTATCTATGCATTCCGACACTCCAACAATGTGTTCTGCTTCAATTTGGCTCATTTTACAAAGGTGCTCATTTGCTGGAGTGAATATGCAGTTCTACTCAAGAGTAAGCAACTAAGCGAAATAAAGCCATAGAACGCTTATTTGCGTTATATCTATGCATTCTGACACTATAACAATGTGTTCTGCTTCAATTTGGCTCATTTTACAAAGGTGATTATTTCTGGAGTGAACATGCAGTTCTACTCAAGAGTAAGCAACTAAGCGAAATAAAGCCAAAGAACGCTTATTTGCCTTCTATCTATGCTTTCTGACACTCCAACAATGTGTTCTGCTTCAATTTGGCTCGTTTTACAAAGGTGCTTATTTCTGGAGTGAATATGCATTTCTACTCAAGAGTAAGCAACTAAGCGAAATAAAGCCATAGAACGCTTATTTGCCTTCTATCTATGCATTCTGACACTCCAACAATGTGTTCTGCTTCAATTTGGCTCATTTTACAAAGGTGCTTATTTCTGGAGAGCTGATGCATTTCTACTCAAGAGTAAGCAACTAAGCGAAATAAAGCCATAGAACGCTTATTTGCCTTCTATCTATGCATTCTGACACTCCAACAATGTGTTCTGCTTCAATTTGGCTCATTTTACAAAGCTGCTTATTTCTGGAGTGCAGATGCATTTCTACTCAAGAGTAAGCAACTAAGCGAAATAAAGCCATAGAACGCATATTTGCCTTCTATGCATTCTGACACTCCAACAATGTGTTCTGCTTCAATTTGGTTCATTTAACAAAGGTGCTTATTGCTGGAGTGAAAATGCAGTTCTACTCAAGAGTAAGCAACTAAGCGAAATAAAGCCATAGAACGCTTATTTGCCTTCTATCTATGCATTCTGACACTCCAACAATGTGTTCTGCTTCAATTTGGCTCATTTTACAAAGGTGCTTATTTGCTGGAGTGAATATGCAGTTCTACTCAAGAGTAATCAACTAAGCGAAATAAAGCTATAGAACGCTTATTTGCCTTCTATCTATGCATTCCGACACTCCAACAATGTGTTCTGCTTCAATTTGGATGATTTTACAAAGGTGCTTATTGCTGGAGTGAATATGCCGTTCTACTCAAGAGTAAGCAACTCAGCGAAATAAAGCCATAGAACGCTTATTTGCCTTCTATCTATGCATTCTGACACTCCAACAATGTGTTCTGCTTCAATTTGGATCATTTTACAAAGGTGCTTATTTCTGGAGTGAACATGCAGTTCTACTCAAGAGTAAGCAACTAAGCGAAATAAAGCCATAGAACGCATATTTGCCTTCTATCTATGCATTCTGACACTCCAACAATGTGTTCTGCTTCAATTGGGCTCATTTTACAAAGGTGCTTATTTCTGGAGTGCACATGCAGTTCTACTCAAGAGTAAGCAACTAAGCGAAATAAAGCCATAGAACGCTTATTTGCCTTCTATCTATGCATTCCGACACTCCAACAATGTGTTCTGCTTCAATTTGGCTCATTTTACGAAGGTGATTATTTCTGGAGTGAATATGCATTTCTACTCAAGAGTAAGCAACTCAGCGAAATAAAGCCATAGAACGCTTATTTGCCTTCTATCTATGCATTCTGACACTCCAACAATGTGTTCTGCTTCAATTTGGCTCATTTTACAAAGGTGCTTATTGCTGGAGTGAATATGCATTTCTACTCAAGAGTAAGCAACTCAGCGAAATAAAGCCATAGAACGCTTATTTGCCTCATATCTAGGCATTCCGACACTCCAACAAAGTGTTCTGCTTCAATTTGGCTCATTTTACAAAGGTGCTTATTTGCTGGAGTGAATTTGCAGTTCTACTCAAGAGTAAGCAACTAAGCGAAATAAAGCCATAGAACGCTTATTTGCCTCCTATCTATGCATTCTGACACTCCAACAATGTGTTCTGCTTCAATTTGGCTCATTTTACAAAGGTGCTTATTGCTGGAGTGAATATGCAGTTCTACTCAAGAGTAAGCAACTAAGCGAAATAAAGCCATAGAACGCTTATTTGCCTTCTATCTATGCATTCTGACACTCCAACAATGTGTTCTGCTTCAATTTGGCTCATTTTACAAAGGTGTTTATTGCTGGAGTGAATATGCAGTTCTACTCAAGAGTAAGCAACTAAGCGAAATAAAGTCATAGAACGCTTATTTGCCTTCTATCTATGCATTCCGACACTCCAACAATGTGTTCTGCTTCAATTTGGCTCATTTTACAAAGGTGCTCATTTGCTGGAGTGAATATGCAGTTCTACTCAAGAGTAAGCAACTAAGCGAAATAAAGCCATAGAACGCTTATTTGCGTTATATCTATGCATTCTGACACTATAACAATGTGTTCTGCTTCAATTTGGCTCATTTTACAAAGGTGATTATTTCTGGAGTGAACATGCAGTTCTACTCAAGAGTAAGCAACTAAGCGAAATAAAGCCAAAGAACGCTTATTTGCCTTCTATCTATGCTTTCTGACACTCCAACAATGTGTTCTGCTTCAATTTGGCTCGTTTTACAAAGGTGCTTATTTCTGGAGTGAATATGCATTTCTACTCAAGAGTAAGCAACTAAGCGAAATAAAGCCATAGAACGCTTATTTGCCTTCTATCTATGCATTCTGACACTCCAACAATGTGTTCTGCTTCAATTTGGCTCATTTTACAAAGGTGCTTATTGCTGGAGTGAATATGCAGTTCTACTAAAGAGTAAGCAACTAAGCGAAATAAAGCCATAGAACGCTTATTTGCCTTCTATCTATGCATTCTGACACTCCAACAATGTGTTCTGCTTCAATTTGGCTCATTTTACAAAGGTGCTCATTTCTGGAGTGAACATGCAGTTCTACTCAAGAGTAAGCAACTAAGTGAAATAAAGCCATAGAACGCTTATTTGCCTTCTATCTATGCATTCTGACACTCCAACAATGTGTTCTGCTTCAATTTGGCTCATTTTACAAAGGTGCTCATTTCTGGAGTGAACATGCATTTCTACTCAAGAGTAAGCAACTCAGCGAAATAAAGCCATAGAACGCTTATTTGCCTTCTATCTATGCATTCTGACACTCCAACAATGTGTTCTGCTTCAATTTGGCTCATTTTACAAAGGTGTTTATTGCTGGAGTGAATATGCAGTTCTACTCAAGAGTAAGCAACTAAGCGAAATAAAGTCATAGAACGCTTATTTGCCTTCTATCTATGCATTCCGACACTCCAACAATGTGTTCTGCTTCAATTTGGCTCATTTTACAAAGGTGCTCATTTGCTGGAGTGAATATGCAGTTCTACTCAAGAGTAAGCAACTAAGCGAAATAAAGCCATAGAACGCTTATTTGCGTTATATCTATGCATTCTGACACTATAACAATGTGTTCTGCTTCAATTTGGCTCATTTTACAAAGGTGATTATTTCTGGAGTGAACATGCAGTTCTACTCAAGAGTAAGCAACTAAGCGAAATAAAGCCAAAGAACGCTTATTTGCCTTCTATCTATGCTTTCTGACACTCCAACAATGTGTTCTGCTTCAATTTGGCTCGTTTTACAAAGGTGCTTATTTCTGGAGTGAATATGCATTTCTACTCAAGAGTAAGCAACTAAGCGAAATAAAGCCATAGAACGCTTATTTGCCTTCTATCTATGCATTCTGACACTCCAACAATGTGTTCTGCTTCAATTTGGCTCATTTTACAAAGGTGCTTATTTCTGGAGAGCTGATGCATTTCTACTCAAGAGTAAGCAACTAAGCGAAATAAAGCCATAGAACGCTTGTTTGCCTTCTATCTATGCATTCTGACACTCCAGCAATGTGTTCTGCTTCAATTTGGCTCATTTTACAAAGGTGCTTATTGCTGGAGTGAATATGCAGTTCTACTAAAGAGTAAGCAACTAAGCGAAATAAAGCCATACAACGCTTATTTGCCTTCTATCTATGCATTCTGACACTCCAACAATGTGTTCTGCTTCAATTTGGCTCATTTTACAAAGGTGCTCATTTCTGGAGTGAACATGCAGTTCTACTCAAGAGTAAGCAACTAAGTGAAATAAAGCCATAGAACGCTTATTTGCCTTCTATCTATGCATTCTGACACTCCAACAATGTGTTCTGCTTCAATTTGGCTCATTTTACAAAGGTGCTCATTTCTGGAGTGAACATGCAGTTCTACTCAAGAGTAAGCAACTAAGTGAAATAAAGCCATAGAACGCTTATTTGCCTTCTATCTATGCATTCTGACACTCCAACAATGTGTTCTGCTTCAATTTGGCTCATTTTACGAAGGTGCTCATTTCTGGAGTGAACATGCAGTTCTACTCAAGAGTAAGCAACTAAGTGAAATAAAACCATAGAACGCTTATTTGCCTTCTATCTATGCATTCTGACACTCCAACAATGTGTTCTGCTTCAATTTGGCTCATTTTACAAAGGTGCTCATTTCTGGAGTGAACATGCAGTTCTACTCAAGAGTAAGCAACTAAGCGAAATAAAGCCATAGAACGCTTATTTGCCTTCTATCTATGCATTCTGACACTCCAACAATGTGTTCTGCTTCAATTTGGCTCATTTTACAAAGGTGCTTATTTCTGGAGAGCTGATGCATTTCTACTCAAGAGTAAGCAACTAAGCGAAATAAAGCCATAGAACGCTTATTTGCCTTCTATCTATGCATTCTGACACTCCAGCAATGTGTTCTGCTTCAATTTGGCTCATTTTACAAAGGTGCTTATTGCTGGAGTGAATATGCAGTTCTACTAAAGAGTAAGCAACTAAGCGAAATAAAGCCATAGAACGCTTATTTGCCTTCTATCTATGCATTCTGACACTCCAACAATGTGTTCTGCTTCAATTTGGCTCATTTTACAAAGGTGCTCATTTCTGGAGTGAACATGCAGTTCTACTCAAGAGTAAGCAACTAAGTGAAATAAAGCCATAGAACGCTTATTTGCCTTCTATCTATGCATTCTGACACTCCAACAATGTGTTCTGCTTCAATTTGGCTCATTTTACAAAGGTGCTCATTTCTGGAGTGAACATGCAGTTCTACTCAAGAGTAAGCAACTAAGTGAAATAAAGCCATAGAACGCTTATTTGCCTTCTATCTATGCATTCTGACACTCCAACAATGTGTTCTGCTTCAATTTGGCTCATTTTACAAAGGTGCTCATTTCTGGAGTGAATATGCAGTTCTACTCAAGAGTAAGCAACTAAGCGAAATAAAGTCATAGAACGCTTATTTGCCTTCTATCTATGCATTCCGACACTCCAACAATGTATTCTGCTTCAATTTGGCTCGTTTTACAAAGGTGCTTATTGCTGGAGTGAATATGCAGTTCTACTCAAGAGTAAGCAACTCAGCGAAATAAAGCCATAGAACGCTTATTTGCCTTATATCTATGCATTCTGACACTCCAACAATGTGTTCTGCTTCAATTTGGCTCATTTTACAAAGGTGATTATTTCTGGAGTGAACATGCAGTTCTACTCAAGAGTAAGCAACTAAGCGAAATAAAGCCAAAGAACGCTTATTTGCCTTCTATCTATGCATTCTGACACTCCAACAATGTGTTCTGCTTCAATTTGGCTCATTTTACAAAGGTGCTTATTTCTGGAGTGAATATGCATTTCTACTCCAGAGTAAGCAACTAAGCGAAATAAAGCCATAGAACGCTTATTTGCCTTCTATCTATGCATTCTGACACTCCAACAATGTGTTCTGCTTCAATTTGGCTCATTTTACAAAGGAGCTTATTTCTGGAGAGCAGATGCATTTCTACTCAAGAGTAAGCAACTAAGCGAAATAAAGCCATAGAACGCTTATTTGCCTTCTATCTATGCATTCTGACACTCCAACAATGTGTTCTGCTTCAATTTGGCTCATTTTACAAAGGTGCTTATTTCTGGAGAGCTGATGCATTTCTACTCAAGAGTAAGCAACTAAGCGAAATAAAGCCATAGAACGCTTATTTGCCTTCTATCTATGCATTCTGACACTCCAGCAATGTGTTCTGCTTCAATTTGGCTCATTTTACAAAGGTGCTTATTGCTGGAGTGAATATGCAGTTCTACTAAAGAGTAAGCAACTAAGCGAAATAAAGCCATAGAACGCTTATTTGCCTTCTATCTATGCATTCTGACACTCCAACAATGTGTTCTGCTTCAATTTGGCTCATTTTACAAAGGTGCTCATTTCTGGAGTGAACATGCAGTTCTACTCAAGAGTAAGCAACTAAGTGAAATAAAGCCATAGAACGCTTATTTGCCTTCTATCTATGCATTCTGACACTCCAACAATGTGTTCTGCTTCAATTTGGCTCATTTTACAAAGGTGCTCATTTCTGGAGTGAACATGCAGTTCTACTCAAGAGTAAGCAACTAAGTGAAATAAAGCCATAGAACGCTTATTTGCCTTCTATCTATGCATTCTGACACTCCAACAATGTGTTCTGCTTCAATTTGGCTCATTTTACAAAGGTGCTCATTTCTGGAGTGAATATGCAGTTCTACTCAAGAGTAAGCAACTAAGCGAAATAAAGTCATAGAACGCTTATTTGCCTTCTATCTATGCATTCCGACACTCCAACAATGTATTCTGCTTCAATTTGGCTCGTTTTACAAAGGTGCTTATTGCTGGAGTGAATATGCAGTTCTACTCAAGAGTAAGCAACTCAGCGAAATAAAGCCATAGAACGCTTATTTGCCTTATATCTATGCATTCTGACACTCCAACAATGTGTTCTGCTTCAATTTGGCTCATTTTACAAAGGTGATTATTTCTGGAGTGAACATGCAGTTCTACTCAAGAGTAAGCAACTAAGCGAAATAAAGCCAAAGAACGCTTATTTGCCTTCTATCTATGCATTCTGACACTCCAACAATGTGTTCTGCTTCAATTTGGCTCATTTTACAAAGGTGCTTATTTCTGGAGTGAATATGCATTTCTACTCCAGAGTAAGCAACTAAGCGAAATAAAGCCATAGAACGCTTATTTGCCTTCTATCTATGCATTCTGACACTCCAACAATGTGTTCTGCTTCAATTTGGCTCATTTTACAAAGGAGCTTATTTCTGGAGAGCAGATGCATTTCTACTCAAGAGTAAGCAACTAAGCGAAATAAAGCCATAGAACGCTTATTTGCCTTCTATCTATGCATTCTGACACTCCAACAATGTGTTCTGCTTCAATTTGGCTCATTTTACAAAGGTGCTTATTTCTGGAGAGCAGATGCATTTCTACTCAAGAGTAAGCAACTAAGCGAAATAAAGCCATAGAACGCTTATTTGCCTTCTATCTATGCATTCTGACACTCCAACAATGTGTTCTGCTTTAATTTGGCTCATTTTACAAAGGTGCTCATTTCTGGAGTGAACATGCAGTTCTACTCAAGAGTAAGCAACTAAGCGAAATAAAGCCATAGAACGCTTATTTGCCTTCTATCTATGCATTCTGACACTCCAACAATGTGTTCTGCTTCAATTTGGCTCATTTTACAAAGGTGCTTATTTCTGGAGAGCTTATGCATTTCTACTCAAGAGTAAGCAACTAAGCGAAATAAAGCCATAGAACGCTTATTTGCCTTCTATCTATGCATTCTGACACTCCAGCAATGTGTTCTGCTTCAATTTGGCTCATTTTACAAAGCTGCTTATTGCTGGAGTGAATATGCAGTTCTACTAAAGAGTAAGCAACTAAGCGAAATAAAGCCATAGAACGCTTATTTGCCTTCTATCTATGCATTCTGACACTCCAACAATGTGTTCTGCTTCAATTTGGCTCATTTTACAAAGGTGCTCATTTCTGGAGTGAATATGCAGTTCTACTCAAGAGTAAGCAACTAAGCGAAATAAAGTCATAGAACGCTTATTTGCCTTCTATCTATGCATTCCGACACTCCAACAATGTATTCTGCTTCAATTTGGCTCGTTTTACAAAGGTGCTCATTTCTGGAGTGAACATGCAGTTCTACTCAAGAGTAAGCAACTAAGTGAAATAAAGCCATAGAACGCTTATTTGCCTTCTATCTATGCATTCTGACACTCCAACAATGTGTTCTGCTTCAATTTGGCTCATTTTACAAAGGTGCTCATTTCTGGAGTGAACATGCAGTTCTACTCAAGAGTAAGCAACTAAGTGAAATAAAGCCATAGAACGCTTATTTGCCTTCTATCTATGCATTCTGACACTCCAACAATGTGTTCTGCTTCAATTTGGCTCATTTTACAAAGGTGCTCATTTCTGGAGTGAATATGCAGTTCTACTCAAGAGTAAGCAACTAAGCGAAATAAAGTCATAGAACGCTTATTTGCCTTCTATCTATGCATTCCGACACTCCAACAATGTATTCTGCTTCAATTTGGCTCGTTTTACAAAGGTGCTTATTGCTGGAGTGAATATGCAGTTCTACTCAAGAGTAAGCAACTCAGCGAAATAAAGCCATAGAACGCTTATTTGCCTTATATCTATGCATTCTGACACTCCAACAATGTGTTCTGCTTCAATTTGGCTCATTTTACAAAGGTGATTATTGCTGGAGTGAATATGCAGTTCTACTCAAGAGTAAGCAACTAAGCGAAATAAAGTCATAGAACGCTTATTTGCCTTCTATCTATGCATTCCGACACTCCAACAATGTGTTCTGCTTCAATTTGGCTCATTTTACAAAGGTGCTTATTTCTGGAGAGCAGATGCATTTCTACTCAAGAGTAAGCAACTAAGCGAAATAAAGCCATAGAACGCTTATTTGCCTTCTATCTATGCATTCTGACACTCCAACAATGTGTTCTGCTTCAATTTGGCTCATTTTACAAAGGTGCTCATTTCTGGAGTGAACATGCAGTTCTACTCAAGAGTAAGCAACTAAGCGAAATAAAGCCATAGAACGCTTATTTGCCTTCTATCTATGCATTCTGACACTCCAACAATGTGTTCTGCTTCAATTTGGCTCATTTTACAAAGGTGCTCATTTCTGGAGTGAACATGCAGTTCTACTCAAGAGTAAGCAACTAAGTGAAATAAAGCCATAGAACGCTTATTTGCCTTCTATCTATGCATTCTGACACTCCAACAATGTGTTCTGCTTCAATTTGGCTCATTTTACAAAGGTGCTTATTGCTGGAGTGAATATGCAGTTCTACTCAAGAGTAAGCAACTAAGCGAAATAAAGTCATAGAACGCTTATTTGCCTTCTATCTATGCATTCCGACACTCCAACAATGTATTCTGCTTCAATTTGGCTCGTTTTACAAAGGTGCTTATTGCTGGAGTGAATATGCAGTTCTACTCAAGAGTAAGCAACTCAGAGAAATAAAGCCATAGAACGCTTATTTGCCTTATATCTATGCATTCTGACACTCCAACAATGTGTTCTGCTTCAATTTGGCTCATTTTACAAAGGTGCTCATTTCTGGAGTGAACTTGCAGTTCTACTCAAGAGTAAGCAACTAAGCGAAATAAAGCCATAGAACGCTTATTTGCCTTCTATCTGGGCATTCTGACACTCCAGCAATGTGTTCTGCTTCAATTTGGCTCATTTTACAAAGGTGCTTATTGCTGGAGTTAATATGCAGTTCTACTCAAGAGTAAGCAACTAAGCGAAATAAAGCCATAGAACGCTTATTTGCCTTCTATCTATGCATTCTGACACTCCAACAATGTGTTCTGCTTCCATTTGGCTCATTTTACAAAGGTGCTTATTGCTGGAGTGAATATGCAGTTCTACTCAAGAGTAAGCAACTAAGCGAAATAAAGTCATAGAACGCTTATTTGCCTTCTATCTATGCATTCCGACACTCCAACAATGTGTTCTGCTTCAATTTGGCTCATTTTACAAAGGTGCTTATTTCTGGAGAGCAGATGCATTTCTACTCAAGAGTAAGCAACTAAGCGAAATAAAGCCATAGAACGCTTATTTGCCTTCTATCTATGCATTCTGACACTCCAACAATGTGTTCTGCTTCAATTTGGCTCATTTTACAAAGGTGCTCATTTCTGGAGTGAACATGCAGTTCTACTCAAGAGTAAGCAACTAAGCGAAATAAAGCCATAGAACGCTTATTTGCCTTCTATCTATGCATTCTGACACTCCAACAATGTGTTCTGCTTCAATTTGGCTCATTTTACAAAGGTGCTCATTTCTGGAGTGAACATGCAGTTCTACTCAAGAGTAAGCAACTAAGTGAAATAAAGCCATAGAACGCTTATTTGCCTTCTATCTATGCATTCTGACACTCCAACAATGTGTTCTGCTTCAATTTGGCTCATTTTACAAAGGTGCTTATTGCTGGAGTGAATATGCAGTTCTACTCAAGAGTAAGCAACTAAGCGAAATAAAGTCATAGAACGCTTATTTGCCTTCTATCTATGCATTCCGACACTCCAACAATGTATTCTGCTTCAATTTGGCTCGTTTTACAAAGGTGCTTATTGCTGGAGTGAATATGCAGTTCTACTCAAGAGTAAGCAACTCAGAGAAATAAAGCCATAGAACGCTTATTTGCCTTATATCTATGCATTCTGACACTCCAACAATGTGTTCTGCTTCAATTTGGCTCATTTTACAAAGGTGCTCATTTCTGGAGTGAACTTGCAGTTCTACTCAAGAGTAAGCAACTAAGCGAAATAAAGCCATAGAACGCTTATTTGCCTTCTATCTGGGCATTCTGACACTCCAGCAATGTGTTCTGCTTCAATTTGGCTCATTTTACAAAGGTGCTTATTGCTGGAGTTAATATGCAGTTCTACTCAAGAGTAAGCAACTAAGCGAAATAAAGCCATAGAACGCTTATTTGCCTTCTATCTATGCATTCTGACACTCCAACAATGTGTTCTGCTTCCATTTGGCTCATTTTACAAAGGTGCTTATTGCTGGAGTGAATATGCAGTTCGACTCAAGAGTAAGCAACTAAGCGAAATAAAGCCAAAGAACGCTTATTTGCCTTCTATCTATGCATTCTGACACTCCAACAATGTGTTCTGCTTCAATTTGGCTCATTTTACAAAGGTGCTTATTGCTGCAGTGAATATGCATTTCTACTCAAGAGTAAGCAACTAAGCGAAATAAAGCCATAGAACGCTTATTTGCCTTCTATCTATGCATTCTGACACTCCAACAATGTGTTCTGCTTCAATTTGGCTCATTTTACAAAGGTGCTTATTTCTGGAGTGAACATGCAGTTCTACTCAAGAGTAAGCAACTAAGCGAAATAAAGCCAAAGAACGCTTATTTGCCTTCTATCTATGCTTTCTGACACTCCAACAATGTGTTCTGCTTCAATTTGGCTCGTTTTACAAAGGTGCTTATTTCTGGAGTGAATATGCATTTCTACTCAAGAGTAAGCAACTAAGCGAAATAAAGCCATAGAACGCTTATTTGCCTTCTATCTATGCATTCTGACACTCCAACAATGTGTTCTGCTTCAATTTGGCTCATTTTACAAAGGTGCTTATTTCTGGAGAGCAGATGCATTTCTACTCAAGAGTAAGCAACTAAGCGAAATAAAGCCATAGAACGCTTATTTGCCTTCTATCTATGCATTCTGACACTCCAGCAATGTGTTCTGCTTCAATTTGGCTCATTTTACAAAGGTGCTTATTGCTGGAGTGAATATGCAGTTCTACTCAAGAGTAAGCAACTAAGCAAAATAAAGCCATAGAACGCTTATTTGCCTTCTATCTATGCATTCTGACACTCCAACAATGTGTTCTGCTTCAATTTGGCTCATTTTACAAAGGTGCTCATTTCTGGAGTGAACATGCAGTTCTACTCAAGAGTAAGCAACTAAGTGAAATAAAGCCATAGAACGCTTATTTGCCTTCTATCTATGCATTCTGACACTCCAACAATGTGTTCTGCTTCAATTTGGCTCATTTTACAAAGGTGATTATTTCTGGAGTGAACATGCAGTTCTACTCAAGAGTAAGCAACTAAGCGAAATAAAGCCATAGAACGCTTATTTGCCTTCTATCTATGCATTCTGACACTCCAACAATGTGTTCTGCTTCAATTTGGCTCATTTTACAAAGGTGCTTATTGCTGGAGTGAATATGCAGTTCTACTCAAGAGTAAGCAACTAAGCGAAATAAAGTCATAGAACGCTTATTTGCCTTCTATCTATGCATTCCGACACTCCAACAATGTATTCTGCTTCAATTTGGCTCGTTTTACAAAGGTGCTTATTGCTGGAGTGAATATGCAGTTCTACTCAAGAGTAAGCAACTCAGCGAAATAAAGCCATAGAACGCTTATTTGCCTTATATCTATGCATTCTGACACTCCAAAAATGTGTTCTGCTTCAATTTGGCTCATTTTACAAAGATGATTATTTCTGGAGTGAACATGCAGTTCTACTCAAGAGTAAGCAACTAAGCGAAATAAAGCCAAAGAACGCTTATTTGCCTTCTATCTATGCATTCCGACACTCCAACAATGTGTTCTGCTTCAATTTGGCTCATTTTACAAAGGTGCTTATTGCTGGAGTGAATATGCAGTTCTACTCAAGAGTAAGCAACTAACCGAAATAAAGCCATAGAACGCTTATTTGCCTTCTATCTATGCATTCTGACACTCCAACAATGTGTTCTGCTTCAATTTGGCTCATTTTACAAAGGTGATTATTTCTGGAGTGAACATGCAGTTCTACTCAAGAGTAAGCAACTAAGCGAAATAAAGCCATAGAACGCTTATTTGCCTTCTATCTATGCATTCTGACACTCCAACAATGTGTTCTGCTTCAATTTGGCTCATTTTACAAAGGTGCTTATTGCTGGAGTGAATATGCAGTTCTACTCAAGAGTAAGCAACTAAGCGAAATAAAGTCATAGAACGCTTATTTGCCTTCTATCTATGCATTTCGACACTCCAACAATGTATTCTGCTTCAATTTGGCTCGTTTTACAAAGGTGCTTATTGCTGGAGTGAATATGCAGTTCTACTCAAGAGTAAGCAACTCAGCGAAATAAAGCCATAGAACGCTTATTTGCCTTATATCTATGCATTCTGACACTCCAACAATGTGTTCTGCTTCAATTTGGCTCATTTTACAAAGGTGTTTATTGCTGGAGTGAATATGCAGTTCTACTCAAGAGTAAGCAACTAAGCGAAATAAAGTCATAGAACGCTTATTTGCCTTCTATCTATGCATTCCGACACTCCAACAATGTGTTCTGCTTCAATTTGGCTCATTTTACAAAGGTGCTTATTTGCTGGAGTGAATATGCAGTTCTACTCAAGAGTAAGCAACTAAGCGAAATAAAGCCATAGAACGCTTATTTGCCTTCTATGTATGAATTTTGACACTCCAACATTGTGTTCTGCTTCAATTTGGCTCATTTTACAAAGGTGCTTATTTCTGGAGTGAACTTGCAGTTCTACTCAAGAGTAAGCAACTAAGCGAAATAAAGCCAAAGAACGCTTATTTGCCTTCTATCTATGCTTTCTGACACTCCAACAATGTGTTCTGCTTCAATTTGGCTCGTTTTACAAAGGGGCTTATTTCTGGAGTGAATATGCATTTCTACTCAAGAGTAAGCAACTAAGCGAAATAAAGCCATAGAACGCTTATTTGCCTTCTATCTATGCATTCTGACACTCCAACAATGTGTTCTGCTTCAATTTGGCTCATTTTACAAAGGTGCTTATTTCTGGAGAGCAGATGCATTTCTACTCAAGAGTAAGCAACTAAGCGAAATAAAGCCATAGAACGCTTATTTGCCTTCTATCTATGCATTCTGACACTCCAGCAATGTGTTCTGCTTCAATTTGGCTCATTTTACAAAGGTGCTTATTGCTGGAGTGAATATGCAGTTCTACTCAAGAGTAAGCAACTAAGCGAAATAAAGCCATAGAACGCTTATTTGCCTTCTATCTATGCATTCTGACACTCCAACAATGTGTTCTGCTTCAATTTGGCTCATTTTACAAAGGTGCTCATTTCTGGAGTGAACATGCAGTTCTACTCAAGAGTAAGCAACTAAGTGAAATAAAGCCATAGAACGCTTATTTGCCTTCTATCTATGCATTCTGACACTCCAACAATGTGTTCTGCTTCAATTTGGCTCATTTTACGAAGGTGATTATTTCTGGAGTGAACATGCAGTTCTACTCAAGAGTAAGCAACTAAGCGAAATAAAGCCATAGAACGCTTATTTGCCTTCTATCTATGCATTCTGACACTCCAACAATGTGTTCTGCTTCAATTTGGCTCATTTTACAAAGGTGCTCATTTCTGGAGTGAACATGCAGTTCTACTCAAGAGTAAGCAACTCAGCGAAATAAAGCCATAGAACGCTTATTTGCCTTATATCTATGCATTCTGACACTCCAACAATGTGTTCTGCTTCAATTTGGCTCATTTTACAAAGGTGCTTATTGCTGGAGTGAATATGCAGTTCTACTCAAGAGTAAGCAACTAAGCGAAATAAAGTCATAGAACGCTTATTTGCCTTCTATCTATGCATTCCGACACTCCAACAATGTATTCTGCTTCAATTTGGCTCGTTTTACAAAGGTGCTTATTGCTGGAGTGAATATGCAGTTCTACTCAAGAGTAAGCAACTAAGCGAAATAAAGCCATTGAACGCTTATTTGCCTTCTATCTATGCATTCTGACACTCCAACAATGTGTTCTGCTTCAATTTGGCTCATTTTACAAAGGTGATTATTTCTGGAGTGAACATGCAGTTCTACTCAAGAGTAAGCAACTAAGCGAAATAAAGCCAAAGAACGCTTATTTGCCTTCTATCTATGCTTTCTGACACTCCAACAATGTGTTCTGCTTCAATTTGGCTCGTTTTACAAAGGTGCTTATTTCTGGAGTGAATATGCATTTCTACTCAAGAGTAAGCAACTAAGCGAAATAAAGCCATAGAACGCTTAATTGCCATCTATCTATGCATTCTGACACTCCAACAATGTGTTCTGCTTCAATTTGGCTCATTTTACAAAGGTGCTTATTTCTGGAGAGCAGATGCATTTCTACTCAAGAGTAAGCAACTAAGCGAAATAAAGCCATAGAACGCTTATTTGCCTTCTATCTATGCATTCTGACACTCCAGCAATGTGTTCTGCTTCAATTTGGCTCATTTTACAAAGGTGCTTATTGCTGGAGTGAATATGCAGTTCTACTCAAGAGTAAGCAACTAAGCGAAATAAAGCCATAGAACGCTTATTTGCCTTCTATCTATGCATTCTGACACTCCAACAATGTGTTCTGCTTCAATTTGGCTCATTTTACAAAGGTGATTATTTCTGGAGTGAACATGCAGTTCTACTCAAGAGTAAGCAACTAAGCGAAATAAAGCCAAAGAACGCTTATTTGCCTTCTATCTATGCATTCTGACACTCCAACAATGTGTTCTGCTTCAATTTGGCTCATTTTACAAAGGTGCTTATTTCTGGAGAGCAGATGCATTTCTACTCAAGAGTAAGCAACTAAGCGAAATAAAGCCATAGAACGCTTATTTGCCTTCTATCTATGCATTCTGACACTCCAGCAATGTGTTCTGCTTCAATTTGGCTCATTTTACAAAGGTGCTTATTGCTGGAGTGAATATGCAGTTCTCCTCAAGAGTAAGCAACTAAGCGAAATAAAGCCATAGAACGCTTATTTGCCTTCTATCTATGCATTCTGACACTCCAACAATGTGTTCTGCTTCAATTTGGCTCATTTTACAAAGGTGCTCATTTCTGGAGTGAACATGCAGTTCTACTCAAGAGTAAGCAACTAAGTGAAATAAAGCCATAGAACGCTTATTTGCCTTCTATCTATGCATTCTGACACTCCAACAATGTGTTCTGCTTCAATTTGGCTCATTTTACAAAGGTGATTATTTCTGGAGTGAACATGCAGTTCTACTCAAGAGTAAGCAACTAAGCGAAATAAAGCCATAGAACGCTTATTTGCCTTCTATCTATGCATTCCGACACTCCAACAATGTATTCTGCTTCAATTTGGCTCGTTTTACAAAGGTGCTTATTGCTGGAGTGAATATGCAGTTCTACTCAAGAGTAAGCAACTCAGCGAAATAAAGCCATAGAACGCTTATTTGCCTTCTATCTATGCATTCTGACACTCCAACAATGTGTTCTGCTTCAATTTGGCTCATTTTACAAAGGTGATTATTTCTGGAGTGAACATGCAGTTCTACTCAAGAGTAAGCAACTAAGCGAAATAAAGCCAAAGAACGCTTATTTGCCTTCTATCTATGCATTCTGACACTCCAACAATGTGTTCTGCTTCAATTTGGCTCATTTTACAAAGGTGCTTATTTCTGGAGAGCAGATGCATTTCTACTCAAGAGTAAGCAACTAAGCGAAATAAAGCCATAGAACGCTTATTTGCCTTCTATCTATGCATTCTGACACTCCAGCAATGTGTTCTGCTTCAATTTGGCTCATTTTACAAAGGTGCTTATTGCTGGAGTGAATATGCAGTTCTCCTCAAGAGTAAGCAACTAAGCGAAATAAAGCCATAGAACGCTTATTTGCCTTCTATCTATGCATTCTGACACTCCAACAATGTGTTCTGCTTCAATTTGGCTCATTTTACAAAGGTGCTCATTTCTGGAGTGAACATGCAGTTCTACTCAAGAGTAAGCAACTAAGTGAAATAAAGCCATAGAACGCTTATTTGCCTTCTATCTATGCATTCTGACACTCCAACAATGTGTTCTGCTTCAATTTGGCTCATTTTACAAAGGTGATTATTTCTGGAGTGAACATGCAGTTCTACTCAAGAGTAAGCAACTAAGCGAAATAAAGCCATAGAACGCTTATTTGCCTTCTATCTATGCATTCCGACACTCCAACAATGTATTCTGCTTCAATTTGGCTCGTTTTACAAAGGTGCTTATTGCTGGAGTGAATATGCAGTTCTACTCAAGAGTAAGCAACTCAGCGAAATAAAGCCATAGAACGCTTATTTGCCTTATATCTATGCATTCTGACACTCCAACAATGTGTTCTGCTTCAATTTGGCTCATTTTACAAAGGTGATTATTTCTGGAGTGAACATGCAGTTCTACTCAAGAGTAAGCAACTAAGCGAAATAAAGCCAAAGAACGCTCATTTGCCTTCTATCTATGCATTCCGACACTCCAACAATGTGTTCTGCTTCAATTTGGCTCATTTTACAAAGGTGATTATTTCTGGAGTGAACATGCAGTTCTACTCAAGAGTAAGCAACTAAGCGAAATAAAGCCGTAGAACGCTTATTTGCCTTCTATCTATGCTTTCTGACACTCCAACAATGTGTTCTGCTTCAATTTGGCTCGTTTTACAAAGGTGCTTATTTCTGGAGTGAATATGCATTTCTACTCAAGAGTAAGCAACTAAGCGAAATAAAGCCATAGAACGCTTATTTGCCTTCTATCTATGCATTCGGACACTCCAACAATGTGTTCTGCTTCAATTTGGCTCATTTTACAAAGGTGCTTATTTCTGGAGAGCAGATGCATTTCTACTCAAGAGTAAGCAACTAAGCGAAATAAAGCCATAGAACGCTTATTTGCCTTCTATCTATGCATTCTGACACTCCAGCAATGTGTTCTGCTTCAATTTGGCTCATTTTACAAAGGTGCTTATTGCTGGAGTGAATATGAAGTTCTACTCAAGAGTAAGCAACTAAGCGAAATAAAGCCATAGAACGCTTATTTGCCTTCTATCTATTCTGACACTCCAACAATGTGTTCTGCTTCAATTTGGCTCATTTTACAAAGGTGCTTATTGCTGGAGTTAATATGCAGTTCTACTCAAGAGTAAGCAACTAAGCGAAATAAAGCCATAGAACGCTTATTTGCCTTATATCTATGCATTCTGACACTCCAACAATGTGTTCTGCTTCAATTTGGCTCATTTTACAAAGGTGATTATTTCTGGAGTGAACATGCAGTTCTACTCAAGAGCAAGCAACTAAGCGAAATAAAGCCAAAGAACGCTTATTTGCCTTCTATCTATGCATTCCGACACTCCAACAATGTGTTCTGCTTCAATTTGGCTCATTTTACAAAGGTGCTTATTGCTGGAGTGAATATGCAGTTCTACTCAAGAGTAAGCAACTAAGCGAAATAAAGCCATAGAACGCTTATTTGCCTTCTATCTATGCATTCTGACACTCCAACAATGTGTTCTGCTTCAATTTGGCTCATTTTACAAAGGTGCTTATTTCTGCAGTGAATATGCATTTCTACTCAAGAGTAAGCAACTAAGCGAAATAAAGCCATAGTACGCTTATTTGCCTTCTATCTATGCATTCTGACACTCCAACAATGTGTTCTGCTTCAATTTGGCTCATTTTACAAAGGTGCTTATTTCTGGAGAGCAGATGCATTTCTACTCAAGAGTAAGCAACTAAGCGAAATAAAGCCATAGAACGCTTATTTGCCTTCTATCTATGCATTTTGACACTCCAACATTGTGTTCTGCTTCAATTTGGCTCATTTTACAAAGGTGCTTATTGCTGGAGTGAATATGCAGTTCTACTCAAGAGTAAGCAACTAAGCGAAATAAAGCCAAAGAACGCTTATTTGCCTTCTATCTATGCATTCTGACACTCCAACAATGTGTTCTGCTTCAATTTGGCTCATTTTACAAAGGTGCTTATTGCTGGAGTGAATATGCCGTTCTACTCAAGAGTAAGCAACTCAGCAAAATAAAGTCATAGAACGCTTATTTACCTTCTATCTATGCAATCCGACACTCCAACAATGTGTTCTGCTTCAATTTGACTCATTTTACAAAGGTGCTTATTTGCTGGAGTGAATACGCATTTCTACTCAAGAGTAAGCAACTAAGCGAAATAAAGCCATAGAACGCTTATTTGCCTTATATCTATGCATTCTGACACTCCAGCAATGTGTTCTGCTTCAATTTGGCTCATTTTACAAAGGTGATTATTTCTGGAGTGAACATGCAGTTCTACTCAAGAGTAAGCAACTCAGCGAAATAAAGCCATAGAACGCTTATTTGCCTTCTATCTATGCATTCTGACACTCCAACAATGTGTTCTGCTTCAATTTGGCTCATTTTACAAAGGTGCTTATTGCTGGAGTGAATATGCAGTTCTACTCAAGAGTAAGCAACTCAGCGAAATAAAGCCATAGAACGCTTATTTGCCTTATATCTATGCATTCTGACACTGCAACAATGTGTTCTGCTTCAATTTGGCTCATTTTACAAAGATGATTATTTCTGGAGTGAACATGCAGTTCTACTCAAGAGTAAGCAACTAAGCGAAATAAAGCCAAAGAACGCTTATTTGCCTTCTATCTATGCATTCCGACACTCCAACAATGTGTTCTGCTTCAATTTGGCTCATTTTACAAAGGTGCTTATTGCTGGAGTGAATATGCAGTTCTACTCAAGAGTAAGCAACTAAGCGAAATAAAGCTATAGAACGCTTATTTGCCTTCTATCTATGCATTCTGACACTCCAACAATGTGTTCTGCTTCAATTTGGCTCATTTTACAAAGGTGCTCATTTCTGGAGTGAACATGCAGTTCTACTCAAGAGTAAGCAACTAAGCGAAATAAAGCCATAGAACGCTTATTTGCCTTCTATCTATGCATTCTGACACTCCAACAATGTGTTCTGCTTCAATTTGGCTCATTTTACAAAGGTGCTTATTGCTGGAGTGAATATGCAGTTCTACTCAAGAGTAAGCAACTAAGCGAAATAAAGCCAAAGAACGCTTATTTGCCTTCTATCTATGCATTCTGACACTCCAACAATGTGTTCTGCTTCAATTTGGCTCATTTTACAAAGGTGCTTATTGCTGGAGTGACGTTCTACTCAAGAGTAAGCAACTCAGCAAAATAAAGTCATAGAACGCTTATTTGCCTTCTATCTATGCATTCCGACACTCCAACAATGTGTTCTGCTTCAATTTGGCTCATTTTACAAAGGTGCTTATTTGCTGGAGTGAATATGCATTTCTACTCAAGAGTAAGCAACTAAGCGAAATAAAGCCATAGAAGGCTTATTTGCCTTATATCTATGCATTCTGACACTCCAACAATGTGTTCTGCTTCAATTTGGCTCATTTTACAAAGGTGATTATTTCTGGAGTGAACATGCAGTTCTACTCAAGAGTAAGCAACTAAGCGAAATAAAGCCAAAGAACGCTTATTTGCCTTCTATCTATGCTTTCTGACACTCCAACAATGTGTTCTGCTTCATTTTGGCTCGTTTTACAAAGGTGCTTATTTCTGGAGTGAATATGCATTTCTACTCAAGAGTAAGCAACTAAGCGAAATAAAGCCATAGAACGCTTATTTGCCTTCTATCTATGCATTCTGACACTCCAGCAATGTGTTCTGCTTCAATTTGGCTCATTTTACAAAGGTGCTTATTGCTGGAGTGAATATGAAGTTCTACTCAAGAGTAAGCAACTAAGCGAAATAAAGCCATAGAACGCTTATTTGCCTTCTATCTATGCATTCTGACACTCCAACAATGTGTTCTGCTTCAATTTGGCTCATTTTACAAAGGTGCTCATTTCTGGAGTGAACATGCAGTTCTACTCAAGAGTAAGCAACTAAGTGAAATAAAGCCATAGAACGCTTATTTGCCTTCTATCTATGCATTCTGACACTCCAACAATGTGTTCTGCTTCAATTTGGCTCATTTTACAAAGGTGATTATTTCTGGAGTGAACATGCAGTTCTACTCAAGAGTAAGCAACTAAGCGAAATAAAGCCATAGAACGCTTATTTGCCTTCTATCTATGCATTCTGACACTCCAACAATGTGTTCTGCTTCAATTTGGCTCATTTTACAAAGGTGCTTATTGCTGGAGTGAATATGCAGTTCTACTCAAGAGTAAGCAACTAAGCGAAATAAAGTCATAGAACGCTTATTTGCCTCCTATCTATGCATTCCGACACTCCAACAATGTATTCTGCTTCAATTTGGCTCGTTTTACAAAGGTGCTTATTGCTGGAGTGAATATGCAGTTCTACTCAAGAGTAAGCAACTCAGCGAAATAAAGCCATAGAACACTTATTTGCCTTATATCTATGCATTCTGACACTCCAACAATGTGTTCTGCTTCAATTTGGCTCATTTTACAAAGGTGATTATTTCTGGAGTGAACATGCAGTTCTACTCAAGAGTAAGCAACTAAGCGAAATAAAGCCAAAGAACGCTTATTTGCCTTCTATCTATGCTTTCTGACACTCCAACAATGTGTTCTGCTTCATTTTGGCTCGTTTTACAAAGGTGCTTATTTCTGGAGTGAATATGCATTTCTACTCAAGAGTAAGCAACTAAGCGAAATAAAGCCATAGAACGCTTATTTGCCTTCTATCTATGCATTCTGACACTCCAGCAATGTGTTCTGCTTCAATTTGGCTCATTTTACAAAGGTGCTTATTGCTGGAGTGAATATGAAGTTCTACTCAAGAGTAAGCAACTAAGCGAAATAAAGCCATAGAACGCTTATTTGCCTTCTATCTATGCATTCTGACACTCCAACAATGTGTTCTGCTTCAATTTGGCTCATTTTACAAAGGTGCTCATTTCTGGAGTGAACATGCAGTTCTACTCAAGAGTAAGCAACTAAGTGAAATAAAGCCATAGAACGCTTATTTGCCTTCTATCTATGCATTTTGACACTCCAACAATGTGTTCTGCTTCAATTTGGCTCATTTTACAAAGGTGATTATTTCTGGAGTGAACATGCAGTTCTACTCAAGAGTAAGCAACTAAGCGAAATAAAGCCATAGAACGCTTATTTGCCTTCTATCTATGCATTCTGACACTCCAACAATGTGTTCTGCTTCAATTTGGCTCATTTTACAAAGGTGCTTATTGCTGGAGTGAATATGCAGTTCTACTCAAGAGAAAGCAACTAAGCGAAATAAAGTCATAGAACGCTTATTTGCCTTCTATCTATGCATTCCGACACTCCAACAATGTATTCTGCTTCAATTTGGCTCGTTTTACAAAGGTGCTTATTGCTGGAGTGAATATGCAGTTCTACTCAAGAGAAAGCAACTCAGCGAAATAAAGCCATAGAACGCTTATTTGCCTTATATCTATGCATTCTGACACTCCAACAATGTGTTCTGCTTCAATTTGGCTCATTTTACAAAGATGATTATTTCTGGAGTGAACATGCAGTTCTACTCAAGAGTAAGCAACTAAGCGAAATAAAGCCAAAGAACGCTTATTTGCCTTCTATCTATGCATTCTGACACTCCAACAATGTGTTCTGCTTCAATTTGGCTCATTTTACAAAGGTGCTTATTGCTAGAGTGAATATGCAGTTCTACTCAAGAGTAAGCAACTAAGCGAAATAAAGTCATAGAACGCTTATTTGCCTTCTATCTATGCATTCTGACACTCCAACAATGTGTTCTGCTTCAATTTGGCTCGTTTTACAAAGGTGCTTATTGCTGGAGTGAATATGCAGTTCTACTCAAGAGTAAGCAACTCAGCGAAATAAAGCCATAGAACGCTTATTTGCCTCATATCTATGCATTCTGACACTCCAGCAATGTGTTCTGCTTCAATTTGGCTCATTTTACAAAGGTGATTATTTCTGGAGTGAACATGCAGTTCTACTCAAGAGTAAGCAACTAAGCGAAATAAAGCCAAAGAACGCTTATTTGCCTTCTATCTATGCATTCCGACACTCCAACAATGTGTTCTGCTTCAATTTGGCTCGTTTTACAAAGGTGCTTATTGCTGGAGTAAATATGCATTTCTACTCAAGAGTAAGCAACTAAGCGAAATAAAGCCATAGAACGCTTATTTGCCTTCTATCTATGCATTCTGACACTCCAGCAATGTGTTCTGCTTCAATTTGGCTCATTTTACAAAGGTGCTTATTTCTGCAGTGAATATGCATTTCTACTCAAGAGTAAGCAACTAAGCGAAATAAAGCCATAGTACGCTTATTTGCCTTCTATCTATGCATTCTGACACTCCAACAATGTGTTCTGCTTCAATTTGGCTCATTTTACAAAGGTGCTTATTTCTGGAGAGCAGATGCATTTCTACTCAAGAGTAAGCAACTAAGCGAAATAAAGCCATAGAACGCTTATTTGCCTTCTATCTATGCATTTTGACACTCCAACATTGTGTTCTGCTTCAATTTGGCTCATTTTACAAAGGTGCTTATTGCTGGAGTGAATATGCAGTTCTACTCAAGAGTAAGCAACTAAGCGAAATAAAGCCAAAGAACGCTTATTTGCCTTCTATCTATGCATTCTGACACTCCAACAATGTGTTCTGCTTCAATTTGGCTCATTTTACAAAGGTGCTTATTGCTGGAGTGATTATGCCGTTCTACTCAAGAGTAAGCAACTAAGCGAAATAAAGTCATAGAATGCTTATTTGCCTCCTATCTATGCATTCCGACACTCCAACAATGTATTCTGCTTCAATTTGGCTCGTTTTACAAAGGTGCTTATTGCTGGAGTGAATATGCAGTTCTACTCAAGAGTAAGCAACTCAGCGAAATAAAGCCATAGAACGCTTATTTGCCTTATATCTATGCATTCTGACACTCCAACAATGTGTTCTGCTTCAATTTGGCTCATTTTACAAAGGTGATTATTTCTGGAGTGAACATGCAGTTCTACTCAAGAGTAAGCAACTAAGCGAAATAAAGCCAAAGAACGCTTATTTGCCTTCTATCTATGCATTCCGACACTCCAACAATGTGTTCTGCTTCAATTTGGCTCGTTTTACAAAGGTGCTTATTGCTGGAGTGAATATGCATTTCTACTCAAGAGTAAGCAACTAAGCGAAATAAAGCCATAGAACGCTTATTTGCCTTCTATCTATGCATTCTGACACTCCAGCAATGTGTTCTGCTTCAATTTGGCTCATTTTACAAAGGTGCTCATTTCTGGAGTGAACATGCAGTTCTACTCAAGAGTAAGCAACTAAGCGAAATAAAGCCATAGAACGCTTATTTGCCTTCTATCTATGCATTCTGACACTCCAGCAATGTGTTCTGCTTCAATTTGGCTCATTTTACAAAGGTGCTTATTGCTGGAGTGAATATGCAGTTCTACTCAAGAGTAAGCAACTAAGCGAAATAAAGCCATAGAACGCTTATTTGCCTTCTATCTATGCATTCTGACACTCCAAAAATGTGTTCTGCTTCAATTTGGCTCATTTTACAAAGGTGCTTATTGCTGGAGTGAACATGCAGTTCTACTCAAGAGTAAGCAACTAAGCGAAATAAAGCCATAGAACGCTTATTTGCCTTCTATCTATGCATTCTGACACTCCAACAATGTGTTCTGCTTCAATTTGGCTCATTTTACAAAGGTGCTTATTGCTGGAGTGAATATGCAGTTCTACTCAAGAGTAAGCAACTAAGCGAAATAAAGCCAAAGAACGCTTATTTGCCTTCTATCTATGCATTCTGACACTCCAACAATGTGTTCTGCTTCAATTTGGCTCATTTTACAAAGGTGCTTATTGCTGGAGTGAATATGCAGTTCTACTCAAGAGTAAGCAACTAAGCGAAATAAAGCCAAAGAACGCTTATTTGCCTTCTATCTATGCATTCTGACACTCCAACAATGTGTTCTGCTTCAATTTGGCTCATTTTACAAAGGTGCTTATTGCTGGAGTGAATATGCCGTTCTACTCAAGAGTAAGCAACTCAGCAAAATAAAGTCATAGAACGCTTATTTGCCTTCTATCTATGCATTCCGACACTCCAACAATGTGTTCTGCTTCAATTTGGCTCATTTTACAAAGGTGCTTATTTGCTGGAGTGAATATGCATTTCTACTCAAGAGTAAGCAACTAAGCGAAATAAAGCCATAGAACGCTTATTTGCCTTATATCTATGCATTCTGACACTCCAACAATGTGTTCTGCTTCAATTTGGCTCATTTTACAAAGGTGATTATTTCTGGAGTGAACATGCAGTTCTACTCAAGAGTAAGCAACTAAGCGAAATAAAGCCAAAGAACGCTTATTTGCCTTCTATCTATGCTTTCTGACACTCCAACAATGTGTTCTGCTTCAATTTGGCTCGCTTTACAAAGGTGCTTATTTCTGGAGTGAATATGCATTTCTACTCAAGAGTAAGCAACTAAGCGAAATAAAGCCATAGAATGCTTATTTGCCTTCTATCTATGCATTCTGACACTCCAACAATGTGTTCTGCTTCAATTTGGCTCATTTTACAAAGGTGCTTATTGCTGGAGTGAATATGCAGTTCTACTCAAGAGTAAGCAACTAAGCGAAATAAAGCCATAGAACGCTTATTTGCCTTCTATCTATGCATTCTGACACTCCAACAATGTGTTCTGCTTCAATTTGGCTCATTTTACAAAGGTGCTCATTTCTGGAGTGAACATGCAGTTCTACTCAAGAGTAAGCAACTAAGTGAAATAAAGCCATAGAACGCTTATTTGCCTTCTATCTATGCATTCTGACACTCCAACAATGTGTTCTGCTTCAATTTGGCTCATTTTACAAAGGTGATTATTTCTGGAGTGAACATGCAGTTCTACTCAAGAGTAAGCAACTAAGCGAAATAAAGCCATAGAACGCTTATTTGCCTTCTATCTATGCATTCTGACACTCCAACAATGTGTTCTGCTTCAATTTGGCTCATTTTACAAAGGTGCTTATTGCTGGAGTGAATATGCAGTTCTACTCAAGAGTAAGCAACTCAGCGAAATAAAGCCATAGAACGCTTATTTGCCTCATATCTATGCATTCTGACACTCCAACAATGTGTTCTGCTTCAATTTGGCTCATTTTACGAAGATGATTATTTCTGGAGTGAACATGCAGTTCTACTCAAGAGTAAGCAACTAAGCGAAATAAAGCCAAAGAACGCTTAATTGCCTTCTATCTATGCATTCCGACACTCCAACAATGTGTTCTGCTTCAATTTGGCTCATTTTACAAAGGTGCTTATTGCTGGAGTGAATATGCAGTTCTACTCAAGAGTAAGCAACTAAGCGAAATAAAGCCATAGAACGCTTATTTGCCTTCTATCTATGCATTCTGACACTCCAACAATGTGTTCTGCTTCAATTTGGCTCATTTTACGAAGGTGCTCATTTCTGGAGTGAACATGCAGTTCTACTCAAGAGTAAGCAACTAAGCGAAATAAAGCCATAGAACGCTTATTTGCCTTCTATCTATGCATTCTGACACTCCAACAATGTGTTCTGCTTCAATTTGGCTCATTTTACAAAGGTGCTTATTGCTGGAGTGAATATGCAGTTCTACTCAAGAGTAAGCAACTAAGCGAAATAAAGCCAAAGAACGCTTATTTGCCTTCTATCTATGCATTCTGACACTCCAACAATGTGTTCTGCTTCAATTTGGCTCATTTTACAAAGGTACATATTTCTGGAGAGCAGATGCATTTCTACTCAAGAGTAAGCAACTAAGCGAAATAAAGCCATAGAACGCTTATTTGCCTTCTATCTATGCATTCTGACACTCCAGCAATGTGTTCTGCTTCAATTTGGCTCATTTTACAAAGGTGCTTATTGCTGGAGTGAATATGCAGTTCTACTCAAGAGTAAGCAACTAAGCGAAATAAAGCCATAGAACGCTTATTTGCCTTCTATCTATGCATTCTGACACTCCAACAATGTATTCTGCTTCAATTTGTTCGTTTTACAAAGGTGCTTATTGCTGGAGTGAATATGCAGTTCTACTCAAGAGTAAGCAACTAAGCGAAATAAAGCCAAAGAACGCTTATTTGCCTTCTATCTATGCATTCTGACACTCCAACAATGTGTTCTGCTTCAATTTGGCTCATTTTACAAAGGTGCTTATTGCTGGAGTGAATATGCAGTTCTACTCAAGAGTAAGCAACTAAGCGAAATAAAGTCATAGAACGCTTATTTGCCTCCTATCTATGCATTCCGACACTCCAACAATGTATTCTGCTTCAATTTGGCTCGTTTTACAAAGGTGCTTATTGCTGGAGTGAATATGCAGTTCTACTCAAGAGTAAGCAACTCAGCGAAATAAAGCCATAGAACGCTTATTTGCCTTATATCTATGCATTCTGACACTCCAACAATGTGTTCTGCTTCAATTTGGCTCATTTTACAAAGGTGATTATTTCTGGAGTGAACATGCAGTTCTACTAAAGAGTAAGCAACTAAGCGAAATAAAGCCAAAGAACGCTTATTTGCCTTCTATCTATGCATTCTGACACTCCAACAATGTGTTCTGCTTCAATTTGGCTCATTTTACAAAGGTGCTTATTGCTGGAGTGAATATGCAGTTCTACTCAAGAGTAAGCAACTAAGCGAAATAAAGCCATAGAACGCTTATTTGCCTTCTATCTATGCATTCTGACACTCCAACAATGTGTTCTGCTTCAATTTGGCTCATTTTACAAAGGTGCTCATTTCTGGAGTGAACATGCAGTTCTACTCAAGAGTAAGCAACTAAGTGAAATAAAGCCATAGAACGCTTATTTGCCTTCTATCTATGCATTCCGACACTCCAACAATGTGTTCTGCTTCAATTTGGCTCATTTTACAAAGGTGCTTATTGCTGGAGTGAATATGCAGTTCTACTCAAGAGTAAGCAACTAAGCGAAATAAAGCCATAGAACGCTTATTTGCCTCCTATCTATGCATTCCGACACTCCAACAATGTATTCTGCTTCAATTTGGCTCGTTTTACAAAGGTGCTTATTGCTGGAGTGAATATGCAGTTCTACTCAAGAGTAAGCAACTCAGCGAAATAAAGCCATAGAACGCTTATTTGCCTTATATCTATGCATTCTGACACTCCAACAATGTGTTCTGCTTCAATTTGGCTCATTTTACAAAGGTGATTATTTCTGGAGTGAACATGCAGTTCTACTAAAGAGTAAGCAACTAAGCGAAATAAAGCCAAAGAACGCTTATTTGCCTTCTATCTATGCATTCCGACACTCCAACAATGTGTTCTGCTTCAATTTGGCTCATTTTACAAAGGTGCTTATTGCTGGAGTGAATATGCAGTTCTACTCAAGAGTAAGCAACTAAGCGAAATAAAGCCATAGAACGCTTATTTGCCTTCTATCTATGCATTCTGACACTCCAACAATGTGTTCTGCTTCAATTTGGCTCATTTTACAAAGGTGCTCATTTCTGGAGTGAACATGCAGTTCTACTCAAGAGTAAGCAACTAAGTGAAATAAAGCCATAGAACGCTTATTTGCCTTCTATCTATGCATTCCGACACTCCAACAATGTGTTCTGCTTCAATTTGGCTCATTTTACAAAGGTGCTTATTGCTGGAGTGAATATGCAGTTCTACTCAAGAGTAAGCAACTAAGCGAAATAAAGCCATAGAACGCTTATTTGCCTTCTATCTATGCATTCTGACACTCCAACAATGTGTTCTGCTTCAATTTGGCTCATTTTACAAAGGTGCTCATTTCTGGAGTGAACATGCAGTTCTACTCAAGAGTAAGCAACTAAGTGAAATAAAGCCATAGAACGCTTATTTGCCTTCTATCTATGCATTCTGACACTCCAGCAATGTGTTCTGCTTCAATTTGGCTCATTTTACAAAGGTGCTTATTGCTGGAGTGAATATGAAGTTCTACTCAAGAGTAAGCAACTAAGCGAAATAAAGCCATAGAACGCTTATTTGCCTTCTATCTATGCATTCTGACACTCCAACAATGTGTTCTGCTTCAATTTGGCTCATTTTACAAAGGTGCTCATTTCTGGAGTGAACATGCAGTTCTACTCAAGAGTAAGCAACTAAGTGAAATAAAGCCATAGAACGCTTATTTGCCTTCTATCTATGCATTTTGACACTCCAACAATGTGTTCTGCTTCAATTTGGCTCATTTTACAAAGGTGATTATTTCTGGAGTGAACATGCAGTTCTACTCAAGAGTAAGCAACTAAGCGAAATAAAGCCATAGAACGCTTATTTGCCTTCTATCTATGCATTCTGACACTCCAACAATGTGTTCTGCTTCAATTTGGCTCATTTTACAAAGGTGCTTATTGCTGGAGTGAATATGCAGTTCTACTCAAGAGTAAGCAACTAAGCGAAATAAAGTCATAGAACGCTTATTTGCCTTCTATCTATGCATTCCGACACTCCAACAATGTATTCTGCTTCAATTTGGCTCGTTTTACAAAGGTGCTTATTGCTGGAGTGAATATGCAGTTCTACTCAAGAGAAAGCAACTCAGCGAAATAAAGCCATAGAACGCTTATTTGCCTTATATCTATGCATTCTGACACTCCAACAATGTGTTCTGCTTCAATTTGGCTCATTTTACAAAGATGATTATTTCTGGAGTGAACATGCAGTTCTACTCAAGAGTAAGCAACTAAGCGAAATAAAGCCAAAGAACGCTTATTTGCCTTCTATCTATGCATTCTGACACTCCAACAATGTGTTCTGCTTCAATTTGGCTCATTTTACAAAGGTGCTTATTGCTGGAGTGAATATGCAGTTCTACTCAAGAGTAAGCAACTAAGCGAAATAAAGTCATAGAACGCTTATTTGCCTTCTATCTATGCATTCTGACACTCCAACAATGTGTTCTGCTTCAATTTGGCTCGTTTTACAAAGGTGCTTATTGCTGGAGTGAATATGCAGTTCTACTCAAGAGTAAGCAACTCAGCGAAATAAAGCCATAGAACGCTTATTTGCCTCATATCTATGCATTCTGACACTCCAGCAATGTGTTCTGCTTCAATTTGGCTCATTTTACAAAGGTGATTATTTCTGGAGTGAACATGCAGTTCTACTCAAGAGTAAGCAACTAAGCGAAATAAAGCCAAAGAACGCTTATTTGCCTTCTATCTATGCATTCCGACACTCCAACAATGTGTTCTGCTTCAATTTGGCTCGTTTTACAAAGGTGCTTATTGCTGGAGTAAATATGCATTTCTACTCAAGAGTAAGCAACTAAGCGAAATAAAGCCATAGAACGCTTATTTGCCTTCTATCTATGCATTCTGACACTCCAGCAATGTGTTCTGCTTCAATTTGGCTCATTTTACAAAGGTGCTTATTTCTGCAGTGAATATGCATTTCTACTCAAGAGTAAGCAACTAAGCGAAATAAAGCCATAGTACGCTTATTTGCCTTCTATCTATGCATTCTGACACTCCAACAATGTGTTCTGCTTCAATTTGGCTCATTTTACAAAGGTGCTTATTTCTGGAGAGCAGATGCATTTCTACTCAAGAGTAAGCAACTAAGCGAAATAAAGCCATAGAACGCTTATTTGCCTTCTATCTATGCATTTTGACACTCCAACATTGTGTTCTGCTTCAATTTGGCTCATTTTACAAAGGTGCTTATTGCTGGAGTGAATATGCAGTTCTACTCAAGAGTAAGCAACTAAGCGAAATAAAGCCAAAGAACGCTTATTTGCCTTCTATCTATGCATTCTGACACTCCAACAATGTGTTCTGCTTCAATTTGGCTCATTTTACAAAGGTGCTTATTGCTGGAGTGAATATGCCGTTCTACTCAATAGTAAGCAACTAAGCGAAATAAAGTCATAGAACGCTTATTTGCCTCCTATCTATGCATTCCGACACTCCAACAATGTATTCTGCTTCAATTTGGCTCGTTTTACAAAGGTGCTTATTGCTGGAGTGAATATGCAGTTCTACTCAAGAGTAAGCAATTCAGCGAAATAAAGCCATAGAACGCTTATTTGCCTTATATCTATGCATTCTGACACTCCAACAATGTGTTCTGCTTCAATTTGGCTCATTTTACAAAGGTGATTATTTCTGGAGTGAACATGCAGTTCTACTCAAGAGTAAGCAACTAAGCGAAATAAAGCCAAAGAACGCTTATTTGCCTTCTATCTATGCATTCCGACACTCCAACAATGTGTTCTGCTTCAATTTGGCTCGTTTTACAAAGGTGCTTATTGCTGGAGTGAATATGCATTTCTACTCAAGAGTAAGCAACTAAGCGAAATAAAGCCATAGAACGCTTATTTGCCTTCTATCTATGCATTCTGACACTCCAGCAATGTTTTCTGCTTCAATTTGGCTCATTTTACAAAGGTGCTCATTTCTGGAGTGAACATGCAGTTCTACTCAAGAGTAAGCAACTAAGCGAAATAAAGCCATAGAACGCTTATTTGCCTTCTATCTATGCATTCTGACACTCCAGCAATGTGTTCTGCTTCAATTTGGCTCATTTTACAAAGGTGCTTATTGCTGGAGTGAATATGCAGTTCTACTCAAGAGTAAGCAACTAAGCGAAATAAAGCCATAGAACGCTTATTTGCCTTCTATCTATGCATTCTGACACTCCAAAAATGTGTTCTGCTTCAATTTGGCTCATTTTACAAAGGTGCTTATTGCTGGAGTGAACATGCAGTTCTACTCAAGAGTAAGCAACTAAGCGAAATAAAGCCATAGAACGCTTATTTGCCTTCTATCTATGCATTCTGACACTCCAACAATGTGTTCTGCTTCAATTTGGCTCATTTTACAAAGGTGCTTATTGCTGGAGTGAATATGCAGTTCTACTCAAGAGTAAGCAACTAAGCGAAATAAAGCCAAAGAACGCTTATTTGCCTTCTATCTATGCATTCTGACACTCCAACAATGTGTTCTGCTTCAATTTGGCTCATTTTACAAAGGTGCTTATTGCTGGAGTGAATATGCCGTTCTACTCAAGAGTAAGCAACTCAGCAAAATAAAGTCATAGAACGCTTATTTGCCTTCTATCTATGCATTCCGACACTCCAACAATGTGTTCTGCTTCAATTTGGCTCATTTTACAAAGGTGCTTATTTGCTGGAGTGAATATGCATTTCTACTCAAGAGTAAGCAACTAAGCGAAATAAAGCCATAGAACGCTTATTTGCCTTATATCTATGCATTCTGACACTCCAACAATGTGTTCTGCTTCAATTTGGCTCATTTTACAAAGGTGATTATTTCTGGAGTGAACATGCAGTTCTACTCAAGAGTAAGCAACTAAGCGAAATAAAGCCAAAGAACGCTTATTTGCCTTCTATCTATGCTTTCTGACACTCCAACAATGTGTTCTGCTTCAATTTGGCTCGTTTTACAAAGGTGCTTATTTCTGGAGTGAATATGCATTTCTACTCAAGAGTAAGCAACTAAGCGAAATAAAGCCATAGAATGCTTATTTGCCTTCTATCTATGCATTCTGACACTCCAACAATGTGTTCTGCTTCAATTTGGCTCATTTTACAAAGGTGCTTATTGCTGGAGTGAATATGCAGTTCTACTCAAGAGTAAGCAACTAAGCGAAATAAAGCCATAGAACGCTTATTTGCCTTCTATCTATGCATTCTGACACTCCAACAATGTGTTCTGCTTCAATTTGGCTCATTTTACAAAGGTGCTCATTTCTGGAGTGAACATGCAGTTCTACTCAAGAGTAAGCAACTAAGTGAAATAAAGCCATAGAACGCTTATTTGCCTTCTATCTATGCATTCTGACACTCCAACAATGTGTTCTGCTTCAATTTGGCTCATTTTACAAAGGTGATTATTTCTGGAGTGAACATGCAGTTCTACTCAAGAGTAAGCAACTAAGCGAAATAAAGCCATAGAACGCTTATTTGCCTTCTATCTATGCATTCTGACACTCCAACAATGTGTTCTGCTTCAATTTGGCTCATTTTACAAAGGTGCTTATTGCTGGAGTGAATATGCAGTTCTACTCAAGAGTAAGCAACTCAGCGAAATAAAGCCATAGAACGCTTATTTGCCTCATATCTATGCATTCTGACACTCCAACAATGTGTTCTGCTTCAATTTGGCTCATTTTACGAAGATGATTATTTCTGGAGTGAACATGCAGTTCTACTCAAGAGTAAGCAACTAAGCGAAATAAAGCCAAAGAACGCTTAATTGCCTTCTATCTATGCATTCCGACACTCCAACAATGTGTTCTGCTTCAATTTGGCTCATTTTACAAAGGTGCTTATTGCTGGAGTGAATATGCAGTTCTACTCAAGAGTAAGCAACTAAGCGAAATAAAGCCATAGAACGCTTATTTGCCTTCTATCTATGCATTCTGACACTCCAACAATGTGTTCTGCTTCAATTTGGCTCATTTTACGAAGGTGCTCATTTCTGGAGTGAACATGCAGTTCTACTCAAGAGTAAGCAACTAAGCGAAATAAAGCCATAGAACGCTTATTTGCCTTCTATCTATGCATTCTGACACTCCAACAATGTGTTCTGCTTCAATTTGGCTCATTTTACAAAGGTGCTTATTGCTGGAGTGAATATGCAGTTCTACTCAAGAGTAAGCAACTAAGCGAAATAAAGCCAAAGAACGCTTATTTGCCTTCTATCTATGCATTCTGACACTCCAACAATGTGTTCTGCTTCAATTTGGCTCATTTTACAAAGGTACATATTTCTGGAGAGCAGATGCATTTCTACTCAAGAGTAAGCAACTAAGCGAAATAAAGCCATAGAACGCTTATTTGCCTTCTATCTATGCATTCTGACACTCCAGCAATGTGTTCTGCTTCAATTTGGCTCATTTTACAAAGGTGCTTATTGCTGGAGTGAATATGCAGTTCTACTCAAGAGTAAGCAACTAAGCGAAATAAAGCCATAGAACGCTTATTTGCCTTCTATCTATGCATTCTGACACTCCAACAATGTATTCTGCTTCAATTTGTTCGTTTTACAAAGGTGCTTATTGCTGGAGTGAATATGCAGTTCTACTCAAGAGTAAGCAACTAAGCGAAATAAAGCCAAAGAACGCTTATTTGCCTTCTATCTATGCATTCTGACACTCCAACAATGTGTTCTGCTTCAATTTGGCTCATTTTACAAAGGTGCTTATTGCTGGAGTGAATATGCAGTTCTACTCAAGAGTAAGCAACTAAGCGAAATAAAGTCATAGAACGCTTATTTGCCTCCTATCTATGCATTCCGACACTCCAACAATGTATTCTGCTTCAATTTGGCTCGTTTTACAAAGGTGCTTATTGCTGGAGTGAATATGCAGTTCTACTCAAGAGTAAGCAACTCAGCGAAATAAAGCCATAGAACGCTTATTTGCCTTATATCTATGCATTCTGACACTCCAACAATGTGTTCTGCTTCAATTTGGCTCATTTTACAAAGGTGATTATTTCTGGAGTGAACATGCAGTTCTACTCAAGAGTAAGCAACTAAGCGAAATAAAGCCAAAGAACGCTTATTTGCCTTCTATCTATGCTTTCTGACACTCCAACAATGTGTTCTGCTTCAATTTGGCTCGTTTTACAAAGGTGCTTATTTCTGGAGTGAATATGCATTTCTACTCAAGAGTAAGCAACTAAGCGAAATAAAGCCATAGAATGCTTATTTGCCTTCTATCTATGCATTCTGACACTCCAACAATGTGTTCTGCTTCAATTTGGCTCATTTTACAAAGGTGCTTATTGCTGGAGTGAATATGCAGTTCTACTCAAGAGTAAGCAACTAAGCGAAATAAAGCCATAGAACGCTTATTTGCCTTCTATCTATGCATTCTGACACTCCAACAATGTGTTCTGCTTCAATTTGGCTCATTTTACAAAGGTGCTCATTTCTGGAGTGAACATGCAGTTCTACTCAAGAGTAAGCAACTAAGTGAAATAAAGCCATAGAACGCTTATTTGCCTTCTATCTATGCATTCTGACACTCCAACAATGTGTTCTGCTTCAATTTGGCTCATTTTACAAAGGTGATTATTTCTGGAGTGAACATGCAGTTCTACTCAAGAGTAAGCAACTAAGCGAAATAAAGCCATAGAACGCTTATTTGCCTTCTATCTATGCATTCTGACACTCCAACAATGTGTTCTGCTTCAATTTGGCTCATTTTACAAAGGTGCTTATTGCTGGAGTGAATATGCAGTTCTACTCAAGAGTAAGCAACTCAGCGAAATAAAGCCATAGAACGCTTATTTGCCTCATATCTATGCATTCTGACACTCCAACAATGTGTTCTGCTTCAATTTGGCTCATTTTACGAAGATGATTATTTCTGGAGTGAACATGCAGTTCTACTCAAGAGTAAGCAACTAAGCGAAATAAAGCCAAAGAACGCTTAATTGCCTTCTATCTATGCATTCCGACACTCCAACAATGTGTTCTGCTTCAATTTGGCTCATTTTACAAAGGTGCTTATTGCTGGAGTGAATATGCAGTTCTACTCAAGAGTAAGCAACTAAGCGAAATAAAGCCATAGAACGCTTATTTGCCTTCTATCTATGCATTCTGACACTCCAACAATGTGTTCTGCTTCAATTTGGCTCATTTTACGAAGGTGCTCATTTCTGGAGTGAACATGCAGTTCTACTCAAGAGTAAGCAACTAAGCGAAATAAAGCCATAGAACGCTTATTTGCCTTCTATCTATGCATTCTGACACTCCAACAATGTGTTCTGCTTCAATTTGGCTCATTTTACAAAGGTGCTTATTGCTGGAGTGAATATGCAGTTCTACTCAAGAGTAAGCAACTAAGCGAAATAAAGCCAAAGAACGCTTATTTGCCTTCTATCTATGCATTCTGACACTCCAACAATGTGTTCTGCTTCAATTTGGCTCATTTTACAAAGGTACATATTTCTGGAGAGCAGATGCATTTCTACTCAAGAGTAAGCAACTAAGCGAAATAAAGCCATAGAACGCTTATTTGCCTTCTATCTATGCATTCTGACACTCCAGCAATGTGTTCTGCTTCAATTTGGCTCATTTTACAAAGGTGCTTATTGCTGGAGTGAATATGCAGTTCTACTCAAGAGTAAGCAACTAAGCGAAATAAAGCCATAGAACGCTTATTTGCCTTCTATCTATGCATTCTGACACTCCAACAATGTATTCTGCTTCAATTTGTTCGTTTTACAAAGGTGCTTATTGCTGGAGTGAATATGCAGTTCTACTCAAGAGTAAGCAACTAAGCGAAATAAAGCCAAAGAACGCTTATTTGCCTTCTATCTATGCATTCTGACACTCCAACAATGTGTTCTGCTTCAATTTGGCTCATTTTACAAAGGTGCTTATTGCTGGAGTGAATATGCAGTTCTACTCAAGAGTAAGCAACTAAGCGAAATAAAGTCATAGAACGCTTATTTGCCTCCTATCTATGCATTCCGACACTCCAACAATGTATTCTGCTTCAATTTGGCTCGTTTTACAAAGGTGCTTATTGCTGGAGTGAATATGCAGTTCTACTCAAGAGTAAGCAACTCAGCGAAATAAAGCCATAGAACGCTTATTTGCCTTATATCTATGCATTCTGACACTCCAACAATGTGTTCTGCTTCAATTTGGCTCATTTTACAAAGGTGATTATTTCTGGAGTGAACATGCAGTTCTACTCAAGAGTAAGCAACTAAGCGAAATAAAGCCAAAGAACGCTTATTTGCCTTCTATCTATGCTTTCTGACACTCCAACAATGTGTTCTGCTTCAATTTGGCTCGTTTTACAAAGGTGCTTATTTCTGGAGTGAATATGCATTTCTACTCAAGAGTAAGCAACTAAGCGAAATAAAGCCATAGAATGCTTATTTGCCTTCTATCTATGCATTCTGACACTCCAACAATGTGTTCTGCTTCAATTTGGCTCATTTTACAAAGGTGCTTATTGCTGGAGTGAATATGCAGTTCTACTCAAGAGTAAGCAACTAAGCGAAATAAAGCCATAGAACGCTTATTTGCCTTCTATCTATGCATTCTGACACTCCAACAATGTGTTCTGCTTCAATTTGGCTCATTTTACAAAGGTGCTCATTTCTGGAGTGAACATGCAGTTCTACTCAAGAGTAAGCAACTAAGTGAAATAAAGCCATAGAACGCTTATTTGCCTTCTATCTATGCATTCTGACACTCCAACAATGTGTTCTGCTTCAATTTGGCTCATTTTACAAAGGTGATTATTTCTGGAGTGAACATGCAGTTCTACTCAAGAGTAAGCAACTAAGCGAAATAAAGCCATAGAACGCTTATTTGCCTTCTATCTATGCATTCTGACACTCCAACAATGTGTTCTGCTTCAATTTGGCTCATTTTACAAAGGTGCTTATTGCTGGAGTGAATATGCAGTTCTACTCAAGAGTAAGCAACTCAGCGAAATAAAGCCATAGAACGCTTATTTGCCTCATATCTATGCATTCTGACACTCCAACAATGTGTTCTGCTTCAATTTGGCTCATTTTACGAAGATGATTATTTCTGGAGTGAACATGCAGTTCTACTCAAGAGTAAGCAACTAAGCGAAATAAAGCCAAAGAACGCTTAATTGCCTTCTATCTATGCATTCCGACACTCCAACAATGTGTTCTGCTTCAATTTGGCTCATTTTACAAAGGTGCTTATTGCTGGAGTGAATATGCAGTTCTACTCAAGAGTAAGCAACTAAGCGAAATAAAGCCATAGAACGCTTATTTGCCTTCTATCTATGCATTCTGACACTCCAACAATGTGTTCTGCTTCAATTTGGCTCATTTTACGAAGGTGCTCATTTCTGGAGTGAACATGCAGTTCTACTCAAGAGTAAGCAACTAAGCGAAATAAAGCCATAGAACGCTTATTTGCCTTCTATCTATGCATTCTGACACTCCAACAATGTGTTCTGCTTCAATTTGGCTCATTTTACAAAGGTGCTTATTGCTGGAGTGAATATGCAGTTCTACTCAAGAGTAAGCAACTAAGCGAAATAAAGCCAAAGAACGCTTATTTGCCTTCTATCTATGCATTCTGACACTCCAACAATGTGTTCTGCTTCAATTTGGCTCATTTTACAAAGGTACATATTTCTGGAGAGCAGATGCATTTCTACTCAAGAGTAAGCAACTAAGCGAAATAAAGCCATAGAACGCTTATTTGCCTTCTATCTATGCATTCTGACACTCCAGCAATGTGTTCTGCTTCAATTTGGCTCATTTTACAAAGGTGCTTATTGCTGGAGTGAATATGCAGTTCTACTCAAGAGTAAGCAACTAAGCGAAATAAAGCCATAGAACGCTTATTTGCCTTCTATCTATGCATTCTGACACTCCAACAATGTATTCTGCTTCAATTTGTTCGTTTTACAAAGGTGCTTATTGCTGGAGTGAATATGCAGTTCTACTCAAGAGTAAGCAACTAAGCGAAATAAAGCCAAAGAACGCTTATTTGCCTTCTATCTATGCATTCTGACACTCCAACAATGTGTTCTGCTTCAATTTGGCTCATTTTACAAAGGTGCTTATTGCTGGAGTGAATATGCAGTTCTACTCAAGAGTAAGCAACTAAGCGAAATAAAGTCATAGAACGCTTATTTGCCTCCTATCTATGCATTCCGACACTCCAACAATGTATTCTGCTTCAATTTGGCTCGTTTTACAAAGGTGCTTATTGCTGGAGTGAATATGCAGTTCTACTCAAGAGTAAGCAACTCAGCGAAATAAAGCCATAGAACGCTTATTTGCCTTATATCTATGCATTCTGACACTCCAACAATGTGTTCTGCTTCAATTTGGCTCATTTTACAAAGGTGATTATTTCTGGAGTGAACATGCAGTTCTACTAAAGAGTAAGCAACTAAGCGAAATAAAGCCAAAGAACGCTTATTTGCCTTCTATCTATGCATTCCGACACTCCAACAATGTGTTCTGCTTCAATTTGGCTCATTTTACAAAGGTGCTCATTTATGGAGTGAACATGCAGTTCTACTCAAGAGTAAGCAACTAAGCGAAATAAAGCCATAGAACGCTTATTTGCCTTCTATCTATGCATTCTGACACTCCAGCAATGTGTTCTGCTTCAATTTGGCTCATTTTACAAAGGTGCTTATTGCTGGAGTGAATATGCAGTTCTACTCAAGATTAAGCAACTAAGCGAAATAAAGCCATAGAACGCTTATTTGCCTTCTATCTATGCATTCTGACACTCCAACAATGTGTTCTGCTTCAATTTGGCTCATTTTACAAAGGTGCTCATTTCTGGAGTGAACATGCAGTTCTACTCAAGAGTAAGCAACTAAGCGAAATAAAGCCATAGAACGCTTATTTGCCTTCTATCTATGCATTCTGACACTCCAACAATGTGTTCTGCTTCAATTTGGCTCATTTTACAAAGGTGCTTATTGCTGGAGTGAATATGCCGTTCTACTCAAGAGTAAGCAACTCAGCAAAATAAAGTCATAGAACGCTTATTTGCCTTCTATCTATGCATTCCGACACTCCAACAATGTGTTCTGCTTCAATTTGGCTCATTTTACAAAGGTGCTTATTTGCTGGAGTGAATATGCATTTCTACTCAAGAGTAAGCAACTAAGCGAAATAAAGCCATAGAACGCTTATTTGCCTTCTATCTATGCATTCTGACACTCCAACAATGTATTCTGCTTCAATTTGGCTCGTTTTACAAAGGTGCTTATTGCTGGAGTGAATATGCAGTTCTACTCAAGAGTAAGCAACTAAGCGAAATAAAGCCAAAGAACGCTTATTTGCCTTCTATCTATGCATTCTGACACTCCAACAATGTGTTCTGCTTCAATTTGGCTCATTTTACAAAGGTGCTTATTGCTGGAGTGAATATGCAGTTCTACTCAAGAGTAAGCAACTAAGCGAAATAAAGTCATAGAACGCTTATTTGCCTCCTATCTATGCATTCCGACACTCCAACAATGTATTCTGCTTCAATTTGGCTCGTTTTACAAAGGTGCTTATTGCTGGAGTGAATATGCAGTTCTACTCAAGAGTAAGCAACTCAGCGAAATAAAGCCATAGAACGCTTATTTGCCTTCTATCTATGCATTCTGACACTCCAACAATGTGTTCTGCTTCAATTTGGCTCATTTTACAAAGGTGATTATTTCTGGAGTGAACATGCAGTTCTACTAAAGAGTAAGCAACTAAGCGAAATAAAGCCAAAGAACGCTTATTTGCCTTCTATCTATGCATTCCGACACTCCAACAATGTGTTCTGCTTCAATTTGGCTCATTTTACAAAGGTGCTTATTGCTGGAGTGAATATGCAGTTCTACTCAAGAGTAAGCAACTAAGCGAAATAAAGCCATAGAACGCTTATTTGCCTTCTATCTATGCATTCTGACACTCCAACAATGTGTTCTGCTTCAATTTGGCTCATTTTACAAAGGTGCTCATTTATGGAGTGAACATGCAGTTCTACTCAAGAGTAAGCAACTAAGCGAAATAAAGCCATAGAACGCTTATTTGCCTTCTATCTATGCATCCTGACACTCCAGCAATGTGTTCTGCTTCAATTTGGCTCATTTTACAAAGGTGCTTATTGCTGGAGTGAATATGCAGTTCTACTCAAGATTAAGCAACTAAGCGAAATAAAGCCATAGAACGCTTATTTGCCTTCTATCTATGCATTCTGACACTCCAACAATGTGTTCTGCTTCAATTTGGCTCATTTTACAAAGGTGCTCATTTCTGGAGTGAACATGCAGTTCTACTCAAGAGTAAGCAACTAAGCGAAATAAAGCCATAGAACGCTTATTTGCCTTCTATCTATGCATTCTGACACTCCAACAATGTGTTCTGCTTCAATTTGGCTCATTTTACAAAGGTGCTTATTGCTGGAGTGAATATGCCGTTCTACTCAAGAGTAAGCAACTCAGCAAAATAAAGTCATAGAACGCTTATTTGCCTTCTATCTATGCATTCCGACACTCCAACAATGTGTTCTGCTTCAATTTGGCTCATTTTACAAAGGTGCTTATTTGCTGGAGTGAATATGCATTTCTACTCAAGAGTAAGCAACTAAGCGAAATAAAGCCATAGAACGCTTATTTGCCTTATATCTATGCATTCTGACACTCCAACAATGTGTTCTGCTTCAATTTGGCTCATTTTACAAAGGTGATTATTTCTGGAGTGAACATGCAGTTCTACTCAAGAGTAAGCAACTAAGCGAAATAAAGCCAAAGAACGCTTATTTGCCTTCTATCTATGCTTTCTGACACTCCAACAATGTGTTCTGCTTCAATTTGGCTCGTTTTACAAAGGTGCTTATTTCTGGAGTGAATATGCATTTCTACTCAAGAGTAAGCAACTAAGCGAAATAAAGCCATAGAACGCTTATTTGCCTTCTATCTATGCATTCTGACACTCCAACAATGTGTTCTGCTTCAATTTGGCTCATTTTACAAAGGTGCTTATTTCTGGAGAGCAGATGCATTTCTACTCAAGAGTAAGCAACTCAGCGAAATAAAGCCATAGAACGCTTATTTGCCTTCTATCTATGCATTCTGACACTCCAACAATGTGTTCTGCTTCAATTTGGCTCATTTTACAAAGGTGCTTATTTCTGGAGAGCAGATGCATTTCTACTCAAGAGTAAGCAACTCAGCGAAATAAAGCCATAGAACGCTTATTTGCCTTCTATCTATGCATTCCGACACTCCAACAATGTATTCTGCTTCAATTTGGCTCATTTTACAAAGGTGCTCATTTCTGGAGTGAACATGCAGTTCTACTCAAGAGTAAGCAACTAAGTGAAATAAAGCCATAGAACGCTTATTTGCCTTCTATCTATGCATTCTGACACTCCAACAATGTGTTCTGCTTCAATTTGGCTCATTTTACAAAGGTGATTATTTCTGGAGTGAACATGCATCTCTACTCAAGAGTAAGCAACTAAGCGAAATAAAGCCATAGAACGCTTATTTGCCTTCTATCTATGCATTCTGACACTCCAACAATGTGTTCTGCTTCAATTTGGCTCATTTTACAAAGGTGCTTATTGCTGGAGTGAATATGCAGTTCTACTCAAGAGTAAGCAACTAAGCGAAATAAAGTCATAGAACGCTTATTTGCCTTCTATCTATGCATTCCGACACTCCAACAATGTGTTGTTGTTGTTTAGTCGTTTAGTCGTGTCCGACTCTTCGTGACCCCATGGACCATAGCACGCCAGGCACTCCTGTCTTGCACTGCCTCCCGCAGTTTGGTCAAACTCATGTTCGTAGCTTCGAGAACACTGTCCAACCATCTTGTCCTCTGTCGTCCCCTTCTCCTTGTGCCCTCCATCTTTCCCAGCATCAGGGTCTTTTCCAAGGATTCTTCTCTTCTCATGAGGTGGCCAAAGTATTGGAGCCTCAGCTTCACGATCTGTCCTTCCAGGGAGCACTCAGGGCTGATTTCCTTAAGAATGGATAGGTTTGATCTTCTAGCAGTCCATGGGACTCTCAAGAGTCTCCTCCAGCACCATAATTCAAAAGCCTCAATTCTTCGGCGATCAGCCTTCTTCATGGTCCAGCTCTCACTTCCATACATCACTACTGGGAAAACCATAGCTTTAACTATACGGACCTTTGTCGGCAAGGTGATGTCTCTGCTTTTTAAGATGCTGTCTAGGTTTGTCATTGCTTTTCTCCCAAGAAGCAGACGTCTTTTAATTTCGTGACTGCTGTCACCATCTGCAGTGATCAAGGAGCCCAAGAAAGTAAAATCTCTCACTGCCTCCATTTCTTCCCCTTCTATTTGCCAGGAGGTGATGGGACCAGTGGCCATGATCTTGGTTTTTTTGATGTTGAGCTTCAGACCATATTTTGCGCTCTCCTCTTTCACCCTCATTAAAAGGTTCTTTAATTCCTCCTCACTTTCTGCCATCAAGGTTGTGTCATCTGCATATCTGAGGTTGTTGATATTTCTTCCGGCAATCTTAATTCCGGCTTGGGATTCATCTAGTCCAGCCTTTCGCATGATGAATTCTGCATATAAGTTAAATAAGCGAGCTTCAATTTGGCTCGTTTTACAAATAAATTTGGCTCGTTTTACAAATAAGCGAGCTTCAATTTGGCTCGTTTTAAATAAAACGAGCTTCAATTTGGCTCGTTTTACAAAGGTGCTTATTGCTGGAGTGAATATGCAGTTCTACTCAAGAGTAAGCAACTCAGCGAAATAAAGCCATAGAACGCTTATTTGCCTTATATCTATGCATTCTGAAACTCCAACAATGTGTTCTGCTTCAATTTGGCTCATTTTACAAAGATGATTATTTCTGGAGTGAACATGCAGTTCTACTCAAGAGTAAGCAACTAAGCGAAATAAAGCCAAAGAACGCTTATTTGCCTTCTATCTATGCATTCTGACACTCCAACAATGTGTTCTGCTTCAATTTGGCTCATTTTACAAAGGTGCTTATTGCTGGAGTGAATATGCAGTTCTACTCAAGAGTAAGCAACTAAGCGAAATAAAGTCATAGAAGGCTTATTTGCCTCCTATCTATGCATTCCGACACTCCAACAATGTATTCTGCTTCAATTTGGCTCGTTTTACAAAGGTGCTTATTGCTGGAGTGAATATGCAGTTCTACTCAAGAGTAAGCAACTCAGCGAAATAAAGCCATAGAACGCTTATTTGCCTTATATCTATGCATTCTGACACTCCAACAATGTGTTCTGCTTCAATTTGGCTCATTTTACAAAGGTGATTATTTCTGGAGTGAACATGCAGTTCTACTCAAGAGTAAGCAACTAAGCGAAATAAAGCCAAAGAACGCTTATTTGCCTTCTATCTATGCATTCCGACACTCCAACAATGTGTTCTGCTTCAATTTGGCTCATTTTACAAAGGTGCTTATTGCTGGAGTGAATATGCAGTTCTACTCAAGAGTAAGCAACTAAGCGAAATAAAGCCATAGAACGCTTATTTGCCTTCTATCTATGCATTCTGACACTCCAACAATGTGTTCTGCTTCAATTTGGCTCATTTTACAAAGGTGCTCATTTCTGGAGTGAACATGCAGTTCTACTCAAGAGTAAGCAACTAAGCGAAATAAAGCCATAGAACGCTTATTTGCCTTCTATCTATGCATTCTGACACTCCAGCAATGTGTTCTGCTTCAATTTGGCTCATTTTACAAAGGTGCTTATTGCTGGAGTGAATATGCAGTTCTACTCAAGAATAAGCAACTAAGCGAAATAAAGCCATAGAACGCTTATTTGCCTTCTATCTATGCATTCTGACACTCCAACAATGTGTTCTGCTTCAATTTGGCTCATTTTACAAAGGTGCTTATTTCTGGAGTGAACATGCAGTTCTACTCAAGAGTAAGCAACTAAGCGAAATAAAGCCATGTTGTTGTTTAGTCGTTTAGTCGTGTCCGACTCTTCGTGACCCCATGGACCATAGCACGCCAGGCACTCCTGTCTTGCACTGCCTCCCGCAGTTTGGTCAAACTCATGTTCGTAGTTTCGAGAACACTGTCCAACCATCTTGTCCTCTGTCGTCCCCTTCTCCTAGTGCCCTCAATCTTTCCCAACATCAGGGTCTTTTCCAAGGATTCTTCTCTTCTCATGAGGTGGCCAAAGTATTGGAGCCTCAGCTTCACGATCTGTCCTTCCAGGGAGCACTCAGGGCTGATTTCCTTAAGAATGGATAGGTTTGATCTTCTAGCAGTCCATGGGACTCTCAAGAGTCTCCTCCAGCACCATAATTCAAAAGCGTCAATTCTTCGACGATCAGCCTTCTTTATGGTCCAGCTCTCACTTCCATACATCGCTACTGGGAAAACCATAGCTTTAACTATACGGACCTTTGTCGGCAAAGTGATGTCTCTGCTTTTTAAGATGCTGTCTAGGTTTGTCATTGCTTTTCTCCCAAGAAGCAGGCGTCTTTTAATTTCGTGACTGCTGTCACCATCTGCAGTGATCAAGGAGCCCAAGAAAGTAAAATCTCTCACTGCCTCCATTTCTTCCCCTTCTATTTGCCAGGAGGTGATGGGACCAGTGGCCATGATCTTGGTTTTTTTGATGTTGAGCTTCAGACCATATTTTGCGCTCTCCTCTTTCACCCTCATTAAAAGGTTCTTTAATTCCTCCTCGCTTTCTGCCATCAAGGTTGTGTCATCTGCATATCTGAGGTTGTTGATATTTCTTCCGGCAATCTTAATTCCGGCTTGGGATTCATCTAGTCCAGCCTTTCGCATGATGAATTCTGCATATAAGTTAAATAAGCAGGGAGACAATATACAACCTTGTCGTACTCCTTTCCCAATTTTGAACCAATCAGTTGTTCCATATCCAGTTCTAACTGTAGCTTCTTGTCCCACATAGAGATTTCTCAGGAGACAGATGAGGTGATCAGGCACTCCCATTTCTTTAAGAACTTGCCATAGTTTGCTGTGGTCGACACAGTCAAAGGCTTTTGCATAGTCAATGAAGCAGAAGTAGACGTTTTTCTGGAACTCTCTAGCTTTCTCCATAATCCAGCGCATGTTTGCTATTTGGTCTCTGGTTCCTCTGCCCTTTCGAAATCCAGCTTGCACTTCTGGGAGTTCTCGGTCCACATACTGCCTAAGCCTGCCTTGTAGAATTTTAAGCATAACCTTGCTAGCGTGTGAAATGAGTGCAATTGTGCGGTAGTTGGAGCATTCTTTGGCACTGCCCTTCTTTGGAATCGGGATGTAGACTGATCTTTTCCAATCCTCTGGCCATTGCTGAGTTTTCCAAACTTGCTGGCATATTGGGTGTAGCACCTTAACAGCATCATCTTTTAAAATTTTAAATAGTTCAGCTGGAATATCATCACTTCCACTGGCCTTGTTATTAGCAATGCTTTCTAAGGCCCATTTGACTTCACTCTCCAAGATGTCTGGCTCAAGGTCAGCAACCACACTACCTGGGGTGTATGAGACCTCCATATCTTTCTGGTATAATTCCTCTGTGTATTCTTGCCACCTCTTCTTGATGTCTTCTGCTTCTGTTAGGTCCTTACCACTTTTGTCCTTGATTATGGTAATCTTTGTACGAAATGTTCCTTTCATATCTCCAATTTTCTTGAACAGATCTCTGGTTTTCCCCATTCTATTGTTTTCCTCTATTTCTTTGCATTGCTCATTTAAGAAGACCCTCTTGTCTCTCCTTGCTGTTTTTTGGAAATCTGCATTCAGTTTCCTGTATCTTTCCCTATCTCCCTTGCATTTTGCTTGCCTCCTCTCCTCCGCTATTTGTAAGGCCTCGTTGGACAGCCATTTTGCTTTCTTGCATTTCCTTTTCCTTGGGATGGTTTTCGTTGCTGCCTCCTGTATGATGTTACGAGCCTCCATCCATAGTTCTTCAGGCACTCTGTCCACCAAATCTAAATCCTTAAACCTGTTCCTCACTTCCACTGTGTATTCATAAGGGATTTGATTCAGATTGTATCTTACTGGCCCAGTGGTTTTTCCTACTTTCTTCAGTTTAAGCTGGAATTTTGCTATAAGAAGCTGATGATCTGAGTTACAGTCAGCTCCAGGTCTTGTTTTTGCTGACTGTATAGAGCTTCTCCATCTTTGGCTGCAGAGAATATAATCAATCTGATTTCGATGCTGCCCATTTGGTGATATCCATGTGTAGAGTCGTCTCTTGTGTTGTTGGAAGAGAGTGTTTGTGATGACCAGCTTGTTCTCTTGACAGAACTCTATTAGCCTTTGCCCTGCTTCATTTTGAACTCCAAGGCCAAACTTGCCAGTTGTTCCTTTTATCTCTTGATTCCCTACTTTAGCATTCCAATCCCCTGTAATGAGAAGAACATCCTTCTTTGGTGTCATTTCTAGAAGTTGTTGTAGGTCTTCATAGAATTGGTCAATTTCACTTTCTTCAGCACCAGTAGTTGGTGCATAAACTTGGATTACTGTGATGTTAAAAGGTCTGCCTTGGATTCGTATCGAGATCATTCTGTCATTTTTGAGATTGCATCCCATTACAGCTTTTGCCACTCTTTTGTTGACTATGAGGGCCACTCCATTTCTGCTACAGGATTCTTGCCCACAGTAGTAGATATGATAGTCACCCGAACTGAATTCGCCCATTCCCTTCCATTTTAGTTCACTGATGCCCAGGATGTCGATATTTATTCTTGTCATCTCATTTTTGACCACATCCAGCTTACCTCCACTCATGGTTCTTACATTCCAGGTTCCTATGCAATATTTTTCTTTACAGCATCGGACTTTCCTTTCGCTTCCAGGCATATCCGCAACTGAGCGTCCTTTCGGCTTTGGCCCAGCCGCTTCATCAGCTCTGAATCTACTTGTACTTGTCCTCCGCTCTTCCTCAGTAGCATGTTGGACGCCTTCCGACCTGAGGGGCTCATCTTCCAGCGTCATAACTTTTATATGCCTGTTGTCTTTGTCCATGGAGTTTTCTTGGCAGGGATACTGGAGTGGCTTGCCAGTTCCTTCTCCAGGTGGATCACGTTTAGTCAAAACTCTCCACTATGACCTGTCCATCTTGGGTGGCCCTGCATGGCATAGCTCATAGCTTCTCTGAGTTATTCAAGCCCCTTCGCCACGACAAGGCATTGATCCATGAAGGGGGAAATAAAGCCATAGAACGCTTATTTGTCTTCTATCTATGCATTCTGACACTCCAACAATGTGTTCTGCTTCAATTTGGCTCATTTTACAAAGGTGCTTATTGCTGGAGTGAATATGCAGTTCTACTCAAGAGTAAGCAACTAAGCGAAATAAAGCCAAAGAACGCTTATTTGCCTTCTATCTATGCATTCTGACACTCCAACAATGTGTTCTGCTTCAATTTGGCTCATTTTACAAAGGTGCTTATTGCTGGAGTGAATATGCCGTTCTACTCAAGAGTAAGCAACTCAGCAAAATAAAGTCATAGAACGCTTATTTGCCTTCTATCTATGCATTCCGACACTCCAACAATGTGTTCTGCTTCAATTTGGCACATTTTACAAAGGTGCTTATTTGCTGGAGTGAATATGCATTTCTACTCAAGAGTAAGCAACTAAGCGAAATAAAGCCATAGAACGCTTATTTGCCTTATATCTATGCATTCTGACACTCCAACAATGTGTTCTGCTTCAATTTGGCTCATTTTACAAAGGTGCTTATTTCTGGAGAGCAGATGCATTTCTACTCAAGAGTAAGCAACTAAGCGAAATAAAGCCATAGAACGCTTATTTGCCTTCTATCTATGCATTCTGACACTCCAGCAATGTGTTCTGCTTCAATTTGGCTCATTTTACAAAGGTGCTTATTGCTGGAGTGAATATGCAGTTCTACTCAAGAGTAAGCAACTAAGCGAAATAAAGCCATAGAACGCTTATTTGCCTTCTATCTATGCATTCTGACACTCCAACAATGTGTTCTGCTTCAATTTGGCTCATTTTACAAAGGTGCTCATTTCTGGAGTGAACATGCAGTTCTACTCAAGAGTAAGCAACTAAGTGAAATAAAGCCATAGAACGCTTATTTGCCTTCTATCTATGCATTCTGACACTCCAACAATGTGTTCTGCTTCAATTTGGCTCATTTTACAAAGGTGCTTATTGCTGGAGTGATTATGCAGTTCTACTCAAGAGTAAGCAACTCAGCGAAATAAAGCCATAGAACGCTTATTTGCCTTATATCTATGCATTCTGACACTCCAACAATGTGTTCTGCTTCAATTTGGCTCATTTTACAAAGGTGCTTATTGCTGGAGTGATTATGCAGTTCTACTCAAGAGTAAGCAACTAAGCGAAATAAAGCCAAAGAACGCTTATTTGCCTTCTATCTATGCATTCTGACACTCCAACAATGTGTTCTGCTTCAATTTGGCTCATTTTACAAAGGTGCTCATTTCTGGAGTGAACATGCAGTTCTACTCAAGAGTAAGCAACTAAGTGAAATAAAGCCATAGAACGCTTATTTGCCTTCTATCTATGCATTCTGACACTCCAACAATGTGTTCTGCTTCAATTTGGCTCATTTTACAAAGGTGATTATTTCTGGAGTGAACATGCAGTTCTACTCAAGAGTAAGCAACTAAGCGAAATAAAGCCATAGAACGCTTATTTGCCTTCTATCTATGCATTCTGACACTCCAACAATGTGTTCTGCTTCAATTTGGCTCATTTTACAAAGGTGCTTATTGCTGGAGTGATTATGCAGTTCTACTCAAGAGTAAGCAACTAAGCGAAATAAAGCCATAGAACGCTTATTTGCCTTCTATCTATGCATTCTGACACTCCAACAATGTGTTCTGCTTCAATTTGGCTCATTTTACGAAGGTGCTGATTTCTGGAGTGAACATGCAGTTCTACTCAAGAGTAAGCAACTAAGCGAAATAAAGCCATAGAACGCTTATTTGCCTTCTATCTATGCATTCTGACACTCCAACAATGTGTTCTGCTTCAATTTGGCTCATTTTACAAAGGTGCTTATTGCTGGAGTGAATATGCAGTTCTACTCAAGAGTAAGCAACTAAGCGAAATAAAGCCATAGAACGCTTATTTGCCTTATATCTATGCATTCTGACACTCCAACAATGTGTTCTGCTTCAATTTGGCTCATTTTACAAAGGTGATTATTTCTGGAGTGAACATGCAGTTCTACTCAAGAGTAAGCAACTAAGCGAAATAAAGCCAAAGAACGCTTATTTGCCTTCTATCTATGCTTTCTGACACTCCAACAATGTGTTCTGCTTCAATTTGGCTCGTTTTACAAAGGTGCTTATTTCTGGAGTGAACATGCATTTCTACTCAAGAGTAAGCAACTAAGCGAAATAAAGCCATAGAATGCTTATTTGCCTTCTATCTATGCTTTCTGACACTCCAACAATGTGTTCTGCTTCAATTTGGCTCATTTTACAAAGGTGCTTATTTCTGGAGAGCAGATGCATTTCTACTCAAGAGTAAGGAACTAAGCGAAATAAAGCCATAGAACGCTTATTTGCCTTCTATCTATGCATTCTGACACTCCAGCAATGTGTTCTGCTTCAATTTGGCTCATTTTACAAAGGTGCTTATTGCTGGAGTGAATATGCAGTTCTACTCAAGAGTAAGCAACTAAGCGAAATAAAGCCATAGAACGCTTATTTGCCTTCTATCTATGCATTCTGACACTCCAACAATGTGTTCTGCTTCAATTTGGCTCATTTTACAAAGGTGCTCATTTCTGGAGTGAACATGCAGTTCTACTCAAGAGTAAGCAACTAAGTGAAATAAAGCCATAGAACGCTTATTTGCCTTCTATCTATGCATTCTGACACTCCAACAATGTGTTCTGCTTCAATTTGGCTCATTTTACAAAGGTGATTATTTCTGGAGTGAACATGCAGTTCTACTCAAGAGTAAGCAACTAAGCGAAATAAAGCCATAGAACGCTTATTTGCCTTCTATCTATGCATTCTGACACTCCAACAATGTGTTCTGCTTCAATTTCGCTCATTTTACAAAGGTGCTTATTGCTGGAGTGAATATGCAGTTCTACTCAAGAGTAAGCAACTAAGCGAAATAAAGCCATAGAACGCTTATTTGCCTTCTATCTATGCATTCTGACACTCCAACAATGTGTTCTGCTTCAATTTGGCTCATTTTACGAAGGTGCTCATTTCTGGAGTGAACATGCAGTTCTACTCAAGAGTAAGCAACTAAGAGAAATAAAGCCATAGAACGCTTATTTGCCTTCTATCTATGCATTCTGACACTCCAACAATGTGTTCTGCTTCAATTTGGCTCATTTTACAAAGGTGCTTATTGCTGGAGTGAATATGCAGTTCTACTCAAGAGTAAGCAACTAAGCGAAATAAAGCCAAAGAACGCTTATTTGCCTTCTATCTATGCATTCTGACAGTCCAACAATGTGTTCTGCTTCAATTTGGCTCATTTTACAAAGGTGCTTATTTCTGGAGAGCAGATGCATTTCTACTCAAGAGTAAGCAACTAAGCGAAATAAAGCCATAGAACGCTTATTTGCCTTCTATCTATGCATTCTGACACTCCAGCAATGTGTTCTGCTTCAATTTGGCTCATTTTACAAAGGTGCTTATTGCTGGAGTGAATATGCAGTTCTACTCAAGAGTAAGCAACTAAGCGAAATAAAGCCATAGAACGCTTATTTGCCTTCTATCTATGCATTCTGACACTCCAACAATGTGTTCTGCTTCAATTTGGCTCATTTTACAAAGGTGCTCATTTCTGGAGTGAACATGCAGTTCTACTCAAGAGTAAGCAACTAAGCGAAATAAAGCCATAGAACGCTTATTTGCCTTCTATCTATGCATTCTGACACTCCAACAATGTGTTCTGCTTCAATTTGGCTCATTTTACAAAGGTGCTTATTGCTGGAGTGAATATGCAGTTCTACTCAAGAGTAAGCAACTAAGCGAAATAAAGCCAAAGAACGCTTATTTGCCTTCTATCTATGCATTCTGACACTCCAACAATGTGTTCTGCTTCAATTTGGCTCATTTTACAAAGGTGCTTATTGCTGGAGTGAATATGCCTTTCTACTCAAGAGTAAGCAACTCAGCAAAATAAAGTCATAGAACGCTTATTTGCCTTCTATCTATGCATTCCGACACTCCAACAATGTGTTCTGCTTCAATTTGGCTCATTTTACAAAGGTGCTTATTTGCTGGAGTGAATATGCATTTCTACTCAAGAGTAAGCAACTAAGCGAAATAAAGCCATAGAACGCTTATTTGCCTTATATCTATGCATTCTGACACTCCAACAATGTGTTCTGCTTCAATTTGGCTCATTTTACAAAGGTGATTATTTCTGGAGTGAACATGCAGTTCTACTCAAGAGTAAGCAAATAAGCGAAATAAAGCCAAAGAACGCTTATTTGCCTTCTATCTATGCTTTCTGACACTCCAACAATGTGTTCTGCTTCAATTTGGCTCGTTTTACAAAGGTGCTTATTTCTGGAGTGAATATGCATTTCTACTCAAGAGTAAGCAACTAAGCGAAATAAAGCCATAGAACGCTTATTTGCCTTCTATCTATGCATTCTGACACTCCAACAATGTGTTCTGCTTCAATTTGGCTCATTTTACAAAGGTGCTTATTTCTGGAGAGCAGATGCATTTCTACTCAAGAGTAAGCAACTCAGCGAAATAATGCCATAGAACGCTTATTTGCCTTCTATCTATGCATTCCGACACTCCAACAATGTATTCTGCTTCAATTTGGCTCGTTTTACAAAGGTGCTTATTGCTGGAGTGAATATGCAGTTCTACTCAAGAGTAAGCAACTCAGCGAAATAAAGCCATAGAACACTTATTTGCCTTATATCTATGCATTCTGAAACTCCAAGAATGTGTTCTGCTTCAATTTGGCTCATTTTACAAAGATGATTATTTCTGGAGTGAACATGCAGTTCTACTCAAGAGTAAGCAACTAAGCGAAATAAAGCCAAAGAACGCTTATTTGCCTTCTATCTATGCATTCCGACACTCCAACAATGTGTTCTGCTTCAATTTGGCTCATTTTACAAAGGTGCTTATTGCTGGAGTGAATATGCAGTTCTACTCAAGAGTAAGCAACTAAGCGAAATAAAGCCATAGAACGCTTATTTGCCTTCTATCTATGCATTCTGACACTCCAACAATGTGTTCTGCTTCAATTCGGCTCATTTTACAAAGGTGATTATTTCTGGAGTGAACATGCAGTTCTACTCAAGAGTAAGCAACTAAGCGAAATAAAGCCATAGAACGCTTATTTGCCTTCTATCTATGCATTCTGACACTCCAACAATGTGTTCTGCTTCAATTTGGCTCATTTTACAAAGGTGATTATTTCTGGAGTGAACATGCAGTTCTACTCAAGAGTAAGCAACTAAGCGAAATAAAGCCATAGAACGCTTATTTGCCTTCTATCTATGCATTCTGACACTCCAACAATGTGTTCTGCTTCAATTTGGCTCATTTTACAAAGGTGCTTTTTGCTGGAGTGAATATGCAGTTCTACTCAAGAGTAAGCAACTAAGCGAAATAAAGTCATAGAACGCTTATTTGCCTTCTATCTATGCATTCCGACACTCCAACAATGTATTCTGCTTCAATTTGGCTCGTTTTACAAAGGTGCTTATTGCTGGAGTGAATATGCAGTTCTACTCAAGAGTAAGCTACTCAGCGAAATAAAGCCATAGAACGCTTATTTGCCTTATATCTATGCATTCTGACACTCCAACAATGTGTTCTGCTTCAATTTGGCTCATTTTACAAAGATGATTATTTCTGGAGTGAACATGCAGTTCTACTCAAGAGTAAGCAACTAAGCGAAATAAAGCCAAAGAACGCTTATTTGCCTTCTATCTATGCATTCTGACACTCCAAGAATGTGTTCTGCTTCAATTTGGCTCATTTTACAAAGGTGCTTATTGCTGGAGTGAATATGCAGTTCTACTCAAGAGTAAGCAACTAAGCGAAATAAAGTCATAGAACGCTTATTTGCCTCCTATCTATGCATTCCGACACTCCAACAATGTATTCTGCTTCAATTTGGCTCGTTTTACAAAGGTGCTTATTGCTGGAGTGAATATGCAGTTCTACTCAAGAGTAAGCAAGTCAGCGAAATAAAGCCATAGAACGCTTATTTGCCTTATATCTATGCATTCTGACACTCCAACAATGTGTTCTGCTTCAATTTGGCTCATTTTACAAAGGTGATTATTTCTGGAGTGAACATGCAGTTCTACTAAAGAGTAAGCAACTAAGCGAAATAAAGCCAAAGAACGCTTATTTGCCTTCTATCTATGCATTCCGACACTCCAACAATGTGTTCTGCTTCAATTTGGCTCATTTTACAAAGGTGCTTATTGCTGGAGTGAATATGCAGTTCTACTCAAGAGTAAGCAACTAAGCGAAATAAAGCCATAGAACGCTTATTTGCCTTCTATCTATGCATTCTGACACTCCAACAATGTGTTCTGCTTCAATTTGGCTCATTTTACAAAGGTGCTCATTTATGGAGTGAACATGCAGTTCTACTCAAGAGTAAGCAACTAAGCGAAATAAAGCCATAGAACGCTTATTTGCCTTCTATCTATGCATTCTGACACTCCAGCAATGTGTTCTGCTTCAATTTGGCTCATTTTACAAAGGTGCTTATTGCTGGAGTGAATATGCAGTTCTACTCAAGAGTAAGCAACTAAGCGAAATAAAGCCATAGAACGCTTATTTGCCTTCTATCTATGCATTCTGACACTCCAACAATGTGTTCTGCTTCAATTTGGCTCGTTTTACAAAGGTGCTTATTTCTGGAGTGAATATGCATTTCTACTCAAGAGTAAGCAACTAAGCGAAATAAAGCCATAGAACGCTTATTTGCCTTCTATCTATGCATTCTGACACTCCAACAATGTGTTCTGCTTCAATTTGGCTCATTTTACAAAGGTGCTTATTTCTGGAGAGCAGATGCATTTCTACTCAAGAGTAAGCAACTCAGCGAAATAATGCCATAGAACGCTTATTTGCCTTCTATCTATGCATTCCGACACTCCAACAATGTATTCTGCTTCAATTTGGCTCGTTTTACAAAGGTGCTTATTGCTGGAGTGAATATGCAGTTCTACTCAAGAGTAAGCAACTCAGCGAAATAAAGCCATAGAACACTTATTTGCCTTATATCTATGCATTCTGAAACTCCAAGAATGTGTTCTGCTTCAATTTGGCTCATTTTACAAAGATGATTATTTCTGGAGTGAACATGCAGTTCTACTCAAGAGTAAGCAACTAAGCGAAATAAAGCCAAAGAACGCTTATTTGCCTTCTATCTATGCATTCCGACACTCCAACAATGTGTTCTGCTTCAATTTGGCTCATTTTACAAAGGTGCTTATTGCTGGAGTGAATATGCAGTTCTACTCAAGAGTAAGCAACTAAGCGAAATAAAGCCATAGAACGCTTATTTGCCTTCTATCTATGCATTCTGACACTCCAACAATGTGTTCTGCTTCAATTTGGCTCATTTTACAAAGGTGCTCATTTATGGAGTGAACATGCAGTTCTACTCAAGAGTAAGCAACTAAGCGAAATAAAGCCATAGAACGCTTATTTGCCTTCTATCTATGCATTCTGACACTCCAGCAATGTGTTCTGCTTCAATTTGGCTCATTTTACAAAGGTGCTTATTGCTGGAGTGAATATGCAGTTCTACTCAAGAGTAAGCAACTAAGCGAAATAAAGCCATAGAACGCTTATTTGCCTTCTATCTATGCATTCTGACACTCCAACAATGTGTTCTGCTTCAATTTGGCTCATTTTACAAAGGTGCTCATTTCTGGAGTGAATATGCAGTTCTACTCAAGAGTAAGCAACTAAGCGAAATAAAGCCAAAGAACGCTTATTTGCCTTCTAACTATGCATTCTGACACTCCAACAATGTGTTCTGCTTCAATTTGGCTCATTTTACAAAGGTGCTTATTGCTGGAGTGAATATGCCGTTCTACTCAAGAGTAAGCAACTCAGCAAAATAAAGTCATAGAAGGCTTATTTGCCTTCTATCTATGCATTCCGACACTCCAACAATGTGTTCTGCTTCAATTTGGCTCATTTTACAAAGGTGCTTATTTGCTGGAGTGAATATGCATTTCTACTCAAGAGTAAGCAACTATGCGAAATAAAGCCATAGAACGCTTATTTGCCTTATATCTATGCATTCTGACACTCCAACAATGTGTTCTGCTTCAATTTGGCTCATTTTACAAAGGTGATTATTTCTGGAGTCAACATGCAGTTCTACTCAAGAGTAAGCAACTAAGCGAAATAAAGCCAAAGAACGCTTATTTGCCTTCTATCTATGCTTTCTGACACTCCAACAATGTGTTCTGCTTCAATTTGGCTCGTTTTACAAAGGTGCTTATTTCTGGAGTGAATATGCATTTCTACTCAAGAGTAAGCAACTAAGCGAAATAAAGCCATAGAACGCTTATTTGCCTTCTATCTATGCATTCTGACACTCCAACAATGTGTTCTGCTTCAATTTGGCTCATTTTACAAAGGTGCTTATTTCTGGAGAGCAGATGCATTTCTACTCAAGAGTAAGCAACTAAGCGAAATAAAGCCATAGAACGCTTATTTGCCTTCTATCTATGCATTCCGACACTCCAACAATGTATTCTGCTTCAATTTGGCTCGTTTTACAAAGGTGCTTATTGCTGGAGTGAATATGCAGTTCTACTCAAGAGTAAGCAACTCAGCGAAATAAAGCCATAGAACGCTTATTTGCCTTATATCTATGCATTCTGACACTCCAACAATGTGTTCTGCTTCAATTTGGCTCATTTTACAAAGATGCTTATTGCTGGAGTGAACATGCAGTTCTACTCAAGAGTAAGCAACTAAGCGAAATAAAGCCAAAGAACGCTTATTTGCCTTCTATCTATGCATTCCGACACTCCAACAATGTGTTCTGCTTCAATTTGGCTCATTTTACAAAGGTGCTTATTGCTGGAGTGAATATGCAGTTCTACTCAAGAGTAAGCAACTAAGCGAAATAAAGCCATAGAACGCTTATTTGCCTTCTATCTATGCATTCTGACCCTCCAACAATGTGTTCTGCTTCAATTTGGCTCATTTTACAAAGGTGATTATTTCTGGAGTGAACATGCAGTTCTACTCAAGAGTAAGCAACTAAGCGAAATAAAGCCATAGAACGCTTATTTGCCTTCTATCTATGCAGTCTGACACTCCAACAATGTGTTCTGCTTCAATTTGGCTCATTTTACAAAGGTGCTTATTGCTGGAGTGAATATGCAGTTCTACTCAAGAGTAAGCAACTAAGCGAAATAAAGTCATAGAACGCTTATTTGCCTTATATCTATGCATTCTGACACTCCAACAATGTGTTCTGCTTCAATTTGGCTCATTTTACAAAGGTGCTTATTTATTAAGTGAACATGCAGTTCTACTCAAGAGTAAGCAACTAAGCGAAATAAAGCCAAAGAACGCTTATTTGCCTTCTATCTATGCATTCTGACACTCCAAGAATGTGTTCTGCTTCAATTTGGCTCATTTTACAAAGGTGCTTATTGCTGGAGTGAAAATGCAGTTCTACTCAAGAGTAAGCAACTAAGCGAAATAAAGTCATAGAACGCTTATTTGCCTCCTATCTATGCATTCCGACACTCCAACAATGTATTCTGCTTCAATTCGGCTCGTTTTACAAAGGTGCTTATTGCTGGAGTGAATATGCAGTTCTACTCAAGAGTAAGCAACTCAGCGAAATAAAGCCATAGAACGCTTATTTGCCTTATATCTATGCATTCTGACACTTCAACAATGTGTTCTGCTTCAATTTGGCTCATTTTACAAAGGTGATTATTTCTGGAGTGAACATGCAGTTCTACTAAAGAGTAAGCAACTAAGCGAAATAAAGCCAAAGAACGCTTATTTGCCTTCTATCTATGCATTCTGACACTCCAACAATGTGTTCTGCTTCAATTTGGCTCATTTTACAAAGGTGATTATTTCTGGAGTGATCATGCAGTTCTACTCAAGAGTAAGCAACTAAGCGAAATAAAGCCATAGAACGCTTATTTGCCTTCTATCTATGCATTCTGACACTCCAACAATGTGTTCTGCTTCAATTTGGCTCATTTTACAAAGGTGCTTATTGCTGGAGTGAATATGCAGTTCTACTCAAGAGTAAGCAACTAAGCGAAATAAAGCCATAGAACGCTTATTTGCCTTCTATCTATGCATTCTGACACTCCAACAATGTGTTCTGCTTCAATTTGGCTCATTTTACAAAGGTGATTATTTCTGGAGTGAACATGCAGTTCTACTCAAGAGTAAGCAACTAAGCGAAATAAAGCCATAGAACGCTTATTTGCCTTCTATCTATGCATTCTGACACTCCAACAATGTGTTCTGCTTCAATTTGGCTCATTTTACAAAGGTGCTTATTGCTGGAGTGAATATGCCATTCTACTCAAGAGTAAGCAACTCACCGAAATAAAGCCATAGAACGCTTATTTGCCTTCTATCTATGCATTCTGACACTCCAACAATGTGTTCTGCTTCAATTTGGCTCATTTTACAAAGGTGATTATTTCTGGAGTGAACATGCATTTCTACTCAAGAGTAAGCAACTCAGCGAAATAAAGCCATAGAACGCTTATTTGCCTTCTATCTATGCATTCTGACACTCCAACAATGTGTTCTGCTTCAATTTGGCTCATTTTACAAAGGTGCTTATTGCTGGAGTGAATATGCCGTTCTACTCAAGAGTAAGCAACTCAGCGAAATAAAGCCATAGAACGCTTATTTGCCTCATATCTATGCATTCTGACACTCCAACAATGTGTTCTGCTTCAATTTGGCTCATTTTACAAAGGTGATTATTTCTGGAGTGAACATGCAGTTCTACTCAAGAGTAAGCAACTAAGCGAAATAAAGCCATAGAACGCTTATTTGCCTTCTATCTATGCATTCTGACACTCCAACAATGTGTTCTGCTTCAATTTGGCTCATTTTACAAAGGTGCTTATTGCTGGAGTGAATATGCAGTTCTACTCAAGAGTAAGCAACTAAGCGAAATAAAGCCATAGAACGCTTATTTGCCTTCTATCTATGCATTCTGACACTCCAACAATGTGTTCTGCTTCAATTTGGCTCATTTTACAAAGGTGCTTATTGCTGGAGTGAACATGCAGTTCTACTCAAGAGTAAGCAAATAAGCGAAATAAAGCCATAGAACGCTTATTTGCCTTCTATCTATGCATTCTGACACTCCAACAATGTGTTCTGCTTCAATTTGGCTCATTTTACAAAGGTGCTTATTGCTGGAGTGAATATGCAGTTCTACTCAAGAGTAAGCAACTAAGCGAAATAAAGCCAAAGAACGCTTATTTGCCTTCTAACTATGCATTCTGACACTCCAACAATGTGTTCTGCTTCAATTTGGCTCATTTTACAAAGGTGCTTATTGCTGGAGTGAATATGCCGTTCTACTCAAGAGTAAGCAACTCAGCAAAATAAAGTCATAGAACGCTTATTTGCCTTCTATCTATGCATTCCGACACTCCAACAATGTGTTCTGCTTCAATTTGGCTCATTTTACAAAGGTGCTTATTTGCTGGAGTGAATATGCATTTCTACTCAAGAGTAAGCAACTAAGCGAAATAAAGCCATAGAACGCTTATTTGCCTTATATCTATGCATTCTGACACTCCAACAATGTGTTCTGCTTCAATTTGGCTCATTTTACAAAGGTGATTATTTCTGGAGTGAATATGCAGTTCTACTCAAGAGTAAGCAACTAAGCGAAATAAAGTCATAGAACGCTTATTTGCCTTCTATCTATGCATTCCGACACTCCAACAATGTATTCTGCTTCAATTTGGCTCGTTTTACAAAGGTGCTTATTGCTGGAGTGAATATGCAGTTCTACTCAAGAGTAAGCAACTCAGCGAAATAAAGCCATAGAACGCTTATTTGCCTTATATCTATGCATTCTGACACTCCAACAATGTGTTCTGCTTCAATTTGGCTCATTTTACAAAGATGATTATTTCTGGAGTGAACATGCAGTTCTACTCAAGAGTAAGCAACTAAGCGAAATAAAGCCAAAGAACGCTTATTTGCCTTCTATCTATGCATTCTGACACTCCAAGAATGTGTTCTGCTTCAATTTGGCTCATTTTACAAAGGTGCTTATTGCTGGAGTGAATATGCAGTTCTACTCAAGAGTAAGCAACTAAGCGAAATAAAGTCATAGAACGCTTATTTGCCTCCTATCTATGCATTCCGACACTCCAACAATGTATTCTGCTTCAATTTGGCTCGTTTTACAAAGGTGCTTATTGCTGGAGTGAATATGCAGTTCTACTCAAGAGTAAGCAACTCAGCGAAATAAAGCCATAGAACGCTTATTTGCCTTATATCTATGCATTCTGACACTCCAACAATGTGTTCTGCTTCAATTTGGCTCATTTTACAAAGGTGATTATTTCTGGAGTGAACATGCAGTTCTACTAAAGAGTAAGCAACTAAGCGAAATAAAGCCAAAGAACGCTTATTTGCCTTCTATCTATGCATTCCGACACTCCAACAATGTGTTCTGCTTCAATTTGGCTCATTTTACAAAGGTGCTTATTGCTGGAGTGAATATGCAGTTCTACTCAAGAGTAAGCAACTAAGCGAAATAAAGCCATAGAACGCTTATTTGCCTTCTATCTATGCATTCTGACACTCCAACAATGTGTTCTGCTTCAATTTGGCTCATTTTACAAAGGTGCTCATTTATGGAGTGAACATGCAGTTCTACTCAAGAGTAAGCAACTAAGCGAAATAAAGCCATAGAACGCTTATTTGCCTTCCATCTATGCATTCTGACACTCCAGCAATGTGTTCTGCTTCAATTTGGCTCATTTTACAAAGGTGCTTATTGCTGGAGTGAATATGCAGTTCTACTCAAGAGTAAGCAACTAAGCGAAATAAAGCCATAGAACGCTTATTTGCCTTCTATCTATGCATTCTGACACTCCAACAATGTGTTCTGCTTCAATTTGGCTCATTTTACAAAGGTGCTTATTGCTGGAGTGAACATGCAGTTCTACTCAAGAGTAAGCAAATAAGCGAAATAAAGCCATAGAACGCTTATTTGCCTTCTATCTATGCATTCTGACACTCCAACAATGTGTTCTGCTTCAATTTGGCTCATTTTACAAAGGTGCTTATTGCTGGAGTGAATATGCCGTTCTACTCAAGAGTAAGCAACTCAGCAAAATAAAGTCATAGAACGCTTATTTGCCTTCTATCTATGCATTCCGACACTCCAACAATGTGTTCTGCTTCAATTTGGCTCATTTTACAAAGGTGCTTATTTGCTGGAGTGAATATGCATTTCTACTCAAGAGTAAGCAACTAAGCGAAATAAAGCCATAGAACGCTTATTTGCCTTATATCTATGCATTCTGACACTCCAACAATGTGTTCTGCTTCAATTTGGCTCATTTTACAAAGGTGATTATTTCTGGAGTGAATATGCAGTTCTACTCAAGAGTAAGCAACTAAGCGAAATAAAGTCATAGAACGCTTATTTGCCTTCTATCTATGCATTCCGACACTCCAACAATGTATTCTGCTTCAATTTGGCTCGTTTTACAAAGGTGCTTATTGCTGGAGTGAATATGCAGTTCTACTCAAGAGTAAGCAACTCAGCGAAATAAAGCCATAGAACGCTTATTTGCCTTATATCTATGCATTCTGACACTCCAACAATGTGTTCTGCTTCAATTTGGCTCATTTTACAAAGATGATTATTTCTGGAGTGAACATGCAGTTCTACTCAAGAGTAAGCAACTAAGCGAAATAAAGCCAAAGAACGCTTATTTGCCTTCTATCTATGCATTCTGACACTCCAAGAATGTGTTCTGCTTCAATTTGGCTCATTTTACAAAGGTGCTTATTGCTGGAGTGAATATGCAGTTCTACTCAAGAGTAAGCAACTAAGCGAAATAAAGTCATAGAACGCTTATTTGCCTCCTATCTATGCATTCCGACACTCCAACAATGTATTCTGCTTCAATTTGGCTCGTTTTACAAAGGTGCTTATTGCTGGAGTGAATATGCAGTTCTACTCAAGAGTAAGCAACTCAGCGAAATAAAGCCATAGAACGCTTATTTGCCTTATATCTATGCATTCTGACACTCCAACAATGTGTTCTGCTTCAATTTGGCTCATTTTACAAAGGTGATTATTTCTGGAGTGAACATGCAGTTCTACTAAAGAGTAAGCAACTAAGCGAAATAAAGCCAAAGAACACTTATTTGCCTTCTATCTATGCATTCCGACACTCCAACAATGTGTTCTGCTTCAATTTGGCTCATTTTACAAAGGTGCTTATTGCTGGAGTGAATATGCAGTTCTACTCAAGAGTAAGCAACTAAGCGAAATAAAGCCATAGAACGCTTATTTGCCTTCTATCTATGCATTCTGACACTCCAACAATGTGTTCTGCTTCAATTTGGCTCATTTTACAAAGGTGCTCATTTATGGAGTGAACATGCAGTTCTACTCAAGAGTAAGCAACTAAGCGAAATAAAGCCATAGAACGCTTATTTGCCTTCTATCTATGCATTCTGACACTCCAGCAATGTGTTCTGCTTCAATTTGGCTCATTTTACAAAGGTGCTTATTGCTGGAGTGAATATGCAGTTCTACTCAAGAGTAAGCAACTAAGCGAAATAAAGCCATAGAACGCTTATTTGCCTTCTATCTATGCATTCTGACACTCCAACAATGTGTTCTGCTTCAATTTGGCTCATTTTACAAAGGTGCTCATTTCTGGAGTGAACATGCAGTTCTACTCAAGAGTAAGCAACTAAGCGAAATAAAGCCATAGAACGCTTATTTGCCTTCTATCTATGCATTCTGACACTCCAACAATGTGTTCTGCTTCAATTTGGCTCATTTTACAAAGGTGCTTATTGCTGGAGTGAATGTGCAGTTCTACTCAAGAGTAAGCAACTAAGCGAAATAAAGCCAAAGAACGCTTATTTGCCTTCTAACTATGCATTCTGACACTCCAACAATGTGTTCTGCTTCAATTTGGCTCATTTTACAAAGGTGCTTATTGCTGGAGTGAATATGCCGTTCTACTCAAGAGTAAGCAACTCAGCAAAATAAAGTCATAGAACGCTTATTTGCCTTCTATCTATGCATTCCGACACTCCAACAATGTGTTCTGCTTCAATTTGGCTCATTTTACAAAGGTGCTTATTTGCTGGAGTGAATATGCATTTCTACTCAAGAGTAAGCAACTAAGCGAAATAAAGCCATAGAACGCTTATTTGCCTTATATCTATGCATTCTGACACTCCAACAATGTGTTCTGCTTCAATTTGGCTCATTTTACAAAGGTGATTATTTCTGGAGTGAACATGCAGTTCTACTCAAGAGTAAACAACTAAGCGAAATAAAGCCATAGAACACTTATTTGCCTTCTATCTATGCATTCTGACACTCCAACAATGTGTTCTGCTTCAATTTGGCTCATTTTACAAAGGTGCTTATTTCTGGAGAGCAGATGCATTTCTACTCAAGAGTAAGCAACTAAGCGAAATAAAGCCATAGAACGCTTATTTGCCTTCTATCTATGCATTCCGACACTCCAACAATGTATTCTGCTTCAATTTGGCTCGTTTTACAAAGGTGCTTATTGCTGGAGTGAATATGCAGTTCTACTCAAGAGTAAGCAACTCAGCGAAATAAAGCCATAGAACGCTTATTTGCCTTATATCTATGCATTCTGACACTCCAACAATGTGTTCTGCTTCAATTTGGCTCATTTTACAAAGATGATTATTTCTGGAGTGAACATGCAGTTCTACTCAAGAGTAAGCAACTAAGCGAAATAAAGCCAAAGAACGCTTATTTGCCTTCTATCTATGCATTCCGACACTCCAACAATGTGTTCTGCTTCAATTTGGCTCATTTTACAAAGGTGCTTATTGCTGGAGTGAATATGCAGTTCTACTCAAGAGTAAGCAACTAAGTGAAATAAAGCTATAGAATGCTTATTTGCCTTCTATCTATGCATTCTGACACTCCAACAATGTGTTCTGCTTCAATTTGGCTCATTTTACAACGGTGATTATTTCTGGAGTGAACATGCAGTTCTACTCAAGAGTAAGCAACTAAGCGAAATAAAGCCATAGAACGCTTATTTGCCTTCTATCTATGCATTCTGACACTCCAACAATGTGTTCTGCTTCAATTTGGCTCATTTTACAAAGGTGATTATTTCTGGAGTGAACATGCAGTTCTACTCAAGAGTAAGCAACTAAGCGAAATAAAGCCATAGAACGCTTATTTGCCTTCTATCTATGCATTCTGACACTCCAACAATGTGTTCTGCTAAAATTTGGCTCATTTTACAAAGGTGCTTATTGCTGGAGTGAATATGCAGTTCTACTCAAGAGTAAGCAACTAAGCGAAATAAAGTCATAGAACGCTTATTTGCCTTCTATCTATGCATTCCGACACTCCAACAATGTATTCTGCTTCAATTTGGCTCGTTTTACAAAGGTGCTTATTGCTGGAGTGAATATGCAGTTCTACTCAAGAGTAAGCAACTCAGCGAAATAAAGCCATAGAACGCTTATTTGCCTTATATCTATGCATTCTGACACTCCAACAATGTGTTCTGCTTCAATTTGGCTCATTTTACAAAGATGATTATTTCTGGAGTGAACGTGCAGTTCTACTCAAGAGTAAGCAACTAAGCGAAATAAAGCCAAAGAACGCTTATTTGCCTTCTATCTATGCATTCTGACACTCCAAGAATGTGTTCTGCTTCAATTTGGCTCATTTTACAAAGGTGCTTATTGCTGGAGTGAATATGCAGTTCTACTCAAGAGTAAGCAACTAAGCGAAATAAAGCCATAGAACGCTTATTTGCCTTCTATCTATGAATTCTGACACTCCAAGAATGTGTTCTGCTTCAATTTGGCTCATTTTACAAAGGTGCTCATTTCTGGAGTGAACATGCAGTTCTACTCAAGAGTAAGCAACTAAGCGAAATAAAGCCATAGAACGCTTATTTGCCTTCTATCTATGCATTCTGACACTCCAGCAATGTGTTCTGCTTCAATTTGGCTCATTTTACAAAGGTGCTTATTGCTGGAGTGAATATGCAGTTCTACTCAAGAGTAAGCAACTAAGCGAAATAAAGCCATAGAACGCTTATTTGCCTTCTATCTATGCATTCTGACACTCCAACAATGTGTTCTGCTTCAATTTGGCTCATTTTACAAAGGTGCTCATTTCTGGAGTGAACATGCAGTTCTACTCGAGAGTAAGCAACTAAGCGAAATAAAGCCATAGAACGCTTATTTGCCTTCTATCTATGCATTCTGACACTCCAACAATGTGTTCTGCTTCAATTTGGCTCATTTTACAAAGGTGCTTATTGCTGGAGTGAATATGCAGTTCTACTCAAGAGTAAGCAACTAAGCGAAATAAAGCCAAAGAACGCTTATTTGCCTTCTATCTATGCATTCTGACACTCCAACAATGTGTTCTGCTTCAATTTGGCTCATTTTACAAAGGTGCTTATTGCTGGAGTGAATATGCCGTTCTACTCAAGAGTAAGCAACTCAGCAAAATAAAGTCATAGAACGCTTATTTGCCTTCTATCTATGCATTCCGACACTCCAACAATGTGTTCTGCTTCAATTTGGCTCATTTTACAAAGGTGATTATTTCTGGAGTGAACATGCAGTTCTACTCAAGAGTAAGCAACTAAGCGAAATAAAGCCAAAGAACGCTTATTTGCCTTCTATCTATGCTTTCTGACACTCCAACAATGTGTTCTGCTTCAATTTGGCTCGTTTTACAAAGGTGCTTATTTCTGGAGTGAATATGCATTTCTACTCAAGAGTAAGCAACTAAGCGAAATAAAGCCATAGAACGCTAATTTGCCTTCTATCTATGCATTCTGACACTCCAACAATGTGTTCTGCTTCAATTTGGCTCATTTTACAAAGGTGCTCATTTCTGGAGTGAACATGCAGTTCTACTCAAGAGTAAGCAACTAAGCGAAATAAAGCCATAGAACGCTTATTTGCCTTCTATCTATGCATTCTGACACTCCAACAATGTGTTCTGCTTCAATTTGGCTCATTTTACAAAGGTGCTTATTGCTGGAGTGAATATGCAGTTCTACTCAAGAGTAAGCAACTAAGCGAAATAAAGTCATAGAACGCTTATTTGCCTTCTATCTATGCATTCCGACACTCCAACAATGTATTCTGCTTCAATTTGGCTCGTTTTACAAAGGTGCTTATTGCTGGAGTGAATATGCAGTTCTACTCAAGAGTAAGCAACTCAGCGAAATAAAGCCATAGAACGCTTATTTGCCTTATATCTATGCATTCTGACACTCCAACAATGTGTTCTGCTTCAATTTGGCTCATTTTACAAAGATGATTATTTCTGGAGTGAACGTGCAGTTCTACTCAAGAGTAAGCAACTAAGCGAAATAAAGCCAAAGAACGCTTATTTGCCTTCTATCTATGCATTCTGACACTCCAAGAATGTGTTCTGCTTCAATTTGGCTCATTTTACAAAGGTGCTTATTGCTGGAGTGAATATGCAGTTCTACTCAAGAGTAAGCAACTAAGCGAAATAAAGCCATAGAACGCTTATTTGCCTTCTATCTATGCATTCTGACACTCCAAGAATGTGTTCTGCTTCAATTTGGCTCATTTTACAAAGGTGCTCATTTCTGGAGTGAACATGCAGTTCTACTCAAGAGTAAGCAACTAAGCGAAATAAAGCCATAGAACGCTTATTTGCCTTCTATCTATGCATTCTGACACTCCAGCAATGTGTTCTGCTTCAATTTGGCTCATTTTACAAAGGTGCTTATTGCTGGAGTGAATATGCAGTTCTACTCAAGAGTAAGCAACTAAGCGAAATAAAGCCATAGAACGCTTATTTGCCTTCTATCTATGCATTCTGACACTCCAACAATGTGTTCTGCTTCAATTTGGCTCATTTTACAAAGGTGCTCATTTCTGGAGTGAACATGCAGTTCTACTCAAGAGTAAGCAACTAAGCGAAATAAAGCCATAGAACGCTTATTTGCCTTCTATCTATGCATTCTGACACTCCAACAATGTGTTCTGCTTCAATTTGGCTCATTTTACAAAGGTGCTTATTGCTGGAGTGAATATGCAGTTCTACTCAAGAGTAAGCAACTAAGCGAAATAAAGCCAAAGAACGCTTATTTGCCTTCTATCTATGCATTCTGACACTCCAACAATGTGTTCTGCTTCAATTTGGCTCATTTTACAAAGGTGCTTATTGCTGGAGTGAATATGCCGTTCTACTCAAGAGTAAGCAACTCAGCAAAATAAAGTCATAGAACGCTTATTTGCCTTCTATCTATGCATTCCGACACTCCAACAATGTGTTCTGCTTCAATTTGGCTCATTTTACAAAGGTGCTTATTTGCTGGAGTGAATATGCAGTTCTACTCAAGAGTAAGCAACTAAGCGAAATAAAGCCATAGAACGCTTATTTGCCTTATATCTATGCATTCTGACACTCCAACAATGTGTTCTGCTTCAATTTGGCTCATTTTACAAAGGTGATTATTTCTGGAGTGAACATGCAGTTCTACTCAAGAGTAAGCAACTAAGCGAAATAAAGCCAAAGAACGCTTATTTGCCTTCTATCTATGCTTTCTGACACTCCAACAATGTGTTCTGCTTCAATTTGGCTCGTTTTACAAAGGTGCTTATTTCTGGAGTGAATATGCATTTCTACTCAAGAGTAAGCAACTAAGCGAAATAAAGCCATAGAACGCTTATTTGCCTTCTATCTATGCATTCTGACACTCCAACAATGTGTTCTGCTTCAATTTGGCTCATTTTACAAAGGTGCTCATTTCTGGAGTGAACATGCAGTTCTACTCAAGAGTAAGCAACTAAGCGAAATAAAGCCATAGAACGCTTATTTGCCTTCTATCTATGCATTCTGACACTCCAGCAATGTGTTCTGCTTCAATTTGGCTCATTTTACAAAGGTGCTTATTGCTGGAGTGAATATGCAGTTCTACTCAAGAGTAAGCAACTAAGTGAAATAAAGCCATAGAACGCTTATTTGCCTTCTATCTATGCATTCTGACACTCCAACAATGTGTTCTGCTTCAATTTGGCTCATTTTACAAAGGTGCTTATTTCTGGAGTGAACATGCAGTTCTACTCAAGAGTAAGCAACTAAGTGAAATAAAGCCATAGAACGCTTATTTGCCTTCTATCTATGCATTCTGACACTCCAACAATGTGTTCTGCTTCAATTTGGCTCATTTTACAAAGGTGATTATTTCTGGAGTGAACATGCAGTTCTACTCAAGAGTAAGCAACTCAGCGAAATAAAGCCATAGAACGCTTATTTGCCTTATATATATGCATTCTGACACTCCAACAATGTGTTCTGCTTCAATTTGGCTCATTTTACAAAGATGATTATTTCTGGAGTGAACATGCAGTTCTACTCAAGAGTAAGCAACTAAGCGAAATAAAGCCAAAGAACGCTTATTTGCCTTCTATCTATGCATTCCGACACTCCAACAATGTGTTCTGCTTCAATTTGGCTCATTTTACAAAGGTGCTTATTGCTGGAGTGAATATGCAGTTCTACTTAAGAGTAAGCAACTAAGCGAAATAAAGCCATAGAACGCTTATTTGCCTTCTATCTATGCATTCTGACACTCCAACAATGTGTTCTGCTTCAATTTGGCTCATTTTACAAAGGTGCTCATTTCTGGAGTGAACATGCAGTTCTACTCAAGAGTAAGCAACTAAGTGAAATAAAGCCATAGAACGCTTATTTGCCTTCTATCTATGCATTCTGACACTCCAACAATGTGTTCTGCTTCAATTTGGCTCATTTTACAAAGGTGCTTATTGCTGGAGTGAACATGCAGTTCTACTCAAGAGTAAGCAACTAAGTGAAATAAAGCCATAGAACGCTTATTTGCCTTCTATCTATGCATTCTGACACTCCAACAATGTGTTCTGCTTCAATTTGGCTCATTTTAAAAAGGTGCTTATTTCTGGAGAGCAGATGCATTTCTACTCAAGAGTAAGCAACTAAGCGAAATAAAGCCATAGAACGCTTATTTGCCTTCTATCTATGCATTCTGACACTCCAGCAATGTGTTCTGCTTCAATTTGGCTCATTTTACAAAGGTGCTTATTGCTGGAGTGAATATGCAGTTCTACTCAAGAGTAAGCAACTAAGCGAAATAAAGCCATAGAACGCTTATTTGCCTTCTATCTATGCATTCTGACACTCCAACAATGTGTTCTGCTTCAATTTGGCTCATTTTACAAAGGTGCTTATTGCTGGAGTGAACATGCAGTTCTACTCAAGAGTAAGCAACTAAGCGAAATAAAGCCATAGAACGCTTATTTGCCTTCTATCTATGCATTCTGACACTCCAGCAATGTGTTCTGCTTCAATTTGGCTCATTTTACAAAGGTGCTTATTGCTGGAGTGAATATGCAGTTCTACTCAAGAGTAAGCAACTAAGCGAAATAAAGCCATAGAACGCTTACTTGCCTTCTATCTATGCATTCTGACACTCCAACAATGTGTTCTGCTTCAATTTGGCTCATTTTACAAAGGTGCTCATTTCTGGAGTGAACATGCAGTTCTACTCAAGAATAAGCAACTAAGCGAAATAAAGCCATAGAACGCTTATTTGCCTTCTATCTATGCATTCTGACACTCCAACAATGTGTTCTGCTTCAATTTGGCTCATTTTACAAAGGTGCTTATTTCTGGAGTGAACATGCAGTTCTACTCAAGAGTAAGCAACTAAGCGAAATAAAGTCATAGAATGCTTATTTGCCTTCTATCTATGCATTCTGACACTCCAACAATGTGTTCTGCTTCAATTTGGCTCATTTTACAAAGGTGCTTATTGCTGGAGTGAATATGCAGTTCTACTCAAGAGTAAGCAACTAAGCGAAATAAAGTCATAGAGCGCTTATTTGCCTTCTATCTATGCATTCCGACACTCCAAGAATGTATTCTGCTTCAATTTGGCTCGTTTTACAAAGGTGCTTATTGCTGGAGTGAATATGCAGTTCTACTCAAGAGTAAGCAACTCAGCGAAATAAAGCCATAGAACGCTTATTTGCCTTATATCTATGCATTCTGACACTCCAACAATGTGTTCTGCTTCAATTTGGCTCATTTTACAAAGGTGATTATTTCTGGAGTGAACATGCAGTTCTACTCAAGAGTAAGCAACTAAGCGAAATAAAGCCAAAGAACGCTTATTTGCCTTCTATCTATGCATTCCGACACTCCAACAATGTGTTCTGCTTCAATTTGGCTCATTTTACAAAGGTGCTTATTGCTGGAGTGAATATGCAGTTCTACTCAAGAGTAAGCAACTAAGCGAAATAAAGCCATAGAACGCTTATTTGCCTTCTATCTATGCATTCTGACACTCCAACAATGTGTTCTGCTTCAATTTGGCTCATTTTTCAAAGGTGCTCATTTCTGGAGTGAACATGCAGTTCTACTCAAGAGTAAGCAACTAAGCGAAATAAAGCCATAGAACGCTTATTTGCCTTCTATCTATGCATTCTGACACTCCAGCAATGTGTTCTGCTTCAATTTGGCTCATTTTACAAAGGTGCTCATTGCTGGAGTGAATATGCAGTTCTACTCAAGAGTAAGCAACTAAGCGAAATAAAGCCATAGAACGCTTATTTGCCTTATATCTATGCATTCTGACACTCCAACAATGTGTTCTGCTTCAATTTGGCTCATTTTACAAAGGTGATTATTTCTGGAGTGAACATGCAGTTCTACTCAAGAGTAAGCAACTAAGCGAAATAAAGCCAAAGAACGCTTATTTGCCTTCTATCTATGCATTCCGACACTCCAACAATGTGTTCTGCTTCAATTTGGCTCATTTTACAAAGGTGCTTATTGCTGGAGTGAATATGCAGTTCTACTCAAGAGTAAGCAACTAAGCGAAATAAAGCCATAGAACGCTTATTTGCCTTCTATCTATGCATTCTGACACTCCAACAATGTGTTCTGCTTCAATTTGGCTCATTTTTCAAAGGTGCTCATTTCTGGAGTGAACATGCAGTTCTACTCAAGAGTAAGCAACTAAGCGAAATAAAGCCATAGAACGCTTATTTGCCTTCTATCTATGCATTCTGACACTCCAGCAATGTGTTCTGCTTCAATTTGGCTCATTTTACAAAGGTGCTCATTGCTGGAGTGAATATGCAGTTCTACTCAAGAGTAAGCAACTAAGCGAAATAAAGCCATAGAACGCTTATTTGCCTTCTATCTATGCATTCTGACACTCCAAGAATGTGTTCTGCTTCAATTTGGCTCATTTTACAAAGGTGCTCATTTCTGGAGTGAACATGCAGTTCTACTCAAGAGTAAGCAACTAAGCGAAATAAAGCCATAGAACGCTTATTTGCCTTCTATCTATGCATTCTGACACTCCAGCAATGTGTTCTGCTTCAATTTGGCTCATTTTACAAAGGTGCTTATTGCTGGAGTGAACATGCAGTTCTACTCAAGAGTAAGCAACTAAGCGAAATAAAGCCATAGAACGCTTATTTGCCTTCTATCTATGCATTCTGACACTCCAACAATGTGTTCTGCTTCAATTTGGCTCATTTTACAAAGGTGCTCATTTCTGGAGTGAACATGCAGTTCTACTCAAGAGTAAGCAACTAAGCGAAATAAAGCCATAGAACGCTTATTTGCCTTCTATCTATGCATTCTGACACTCCAACAATGTGTTCTGCTTCAATTTGGCTCATTTTACAAAGGTGCTTATTGCTGGAGTGAATATGCAGTTCTACTCAAGAGTAAGCAACTAAGCGAAATAAAGCCAAAGAACGCTTATTTGCCTTCTATCTATGCATTCTGACACTCCAACAATGTGTTCTGCTTCAATTTGGCTCATTTTACAAAGGTGCTTATTGCTGGAGTGAATATGCCGTTCTACTCAAGAGGAGCAACTCAGCAAAATAAAGTCATAGAACGCTTATTTGCCTTCTATCTATGCATTCCGACACTCCAACAATGTGTTCTGCTTCAATTTGGCTCATTTTGCAAAGGTGCTTATTTGCTGGAGTGAATATGCAGTTCTACTCAAGAGTAAGCAACTAAGCGAAATAAAGCCATAGAACGCTTATTTGCCTTATATCTATGCATTCTGACACTCCAACAATGTGTTCTGCTTCAATTTGGCTCATTTTACAAAGGTGATTATTTCTGGAGTGAACATGCAGTTCTACTCAAGAGTAAGCAACTAAGCGAAATAAAGCCAAAGAACGCTTATTTGCCTTCTATCTATGCTTTCTGACACTCCAACAATGTGTTCTGCTTCAATTTGGCTCGTTTTACAAAGGTGCTTATTTCTGGAGTGAATATGCATTTCTACTCAAGAGTAAGCAACTAAGCAAAATAAAGTCATAGAACGCTTATTTGCCTTCTATCTATGCATTCTGACACTCCAACAATGTGTTCTGCTTCAATTTGGCTCATTTTACAAAGGTGCTCATTTCTGGAGTGAACATGCAGTTCTACTCAAGAGTAAGCAACTAAGCGAAATAAAGCCATAGAACGCTTATTTGCCTTCTATCTATGCATTCTGACACTCCAGCAATGTGTTCTGCTTCAATTTGGCTCATTTTACAAAGGTGCTTATTGCTGGAGTGAATATGCAGTTCTACTCAAGAGTAAGCAACTAAGTGAAATAAAGCCATAGAACGCTTATTTGCCTTCTATCTATGCATTCTGACACTCCAACAATGTGTTCTGCTTCAATTTGGCTCATTTTACAAAGGTGCTTATTTCTGGAGTGAACATGCAGTTCTACTCAAGAGTAAGCAACTAAGTGAAATAAAGCCATAGAACGCTTATTTGCCTTCTATCTATGCATTCTGACACTCCAACAATGTGTTCTGCTTCAATTTGGCTCATTTTACAAAGGTGATTATTTCTGGAGTGAACATGCAGTTCTACTCAAGAGTAAGCAACTCAGCGAAATAAAGCCATAGAACGCTTATTTGCCTTATATATATGCATTCTGACACTCCAACAATGTGTTCTGCTTCAATTTGGCTCATTTTACAAAGATGATTATTTCTGGAGTGAACATGCAGTTCTACTCAAGAGTAAGCAACTAAGCGAAATAAAGCCAAAGAACGCTTATTTGCCTTCTATCTATGCATTCCGACACTCCAACAATGTGTTCTGCTTCAATTTGGCTCATTTTACAAAGGTGCTTATTGCTGGAGTGAATATGCAGTTCTACTTAAGAGTAAGCAACTAAGCGAAATAAAGCCATAGAACGCTTATTTGCCTTCTATCTATGCATTCTGACACTCCAACAATGTGTTCTGCTTCAATTTGGCTCATTTTACAAAGGTGCTCATTTCTGGAGTGAACATGCAGTTCTACTCAAGAGTAAGCAACTAAGTGAAATAAAGCCATAGAACGCTTATTTGCCTTCTATCTATGCATTCTGACACTCCAACAATGTGTTCTGCTTCAATTTGGCTCATTTTACAAAGGTGCTTATTGCTGGAGTGAACATGCAGTTCTACTCAAGAGTAAGCAACTAAGTGAAATAAAGCCATAGAACGCTTATTTGCCTTCTATCTATGCATTCTGACACTCCAACAATGTGTTCTGCTTCAATTTGGCTCATTTTAAAAAGGTGCTTATTTCTGGAGAGCAGATGCATTTCTACTCAAGAGTAAGCAACTAAGCGAAATAAAGCCATAGAACGCTTATTTGCCTTCTATCTATGCATTCTGACACTCCAGCAATGTGTTCTGCTTCAATTTGGCTCATTTTACAAAGGTGCTTATTGCTGGAGTGAATATGCAGTTCTACTCAAGAGTAAGCAACTAAGCGAAATAAAGCCATAGAACGCTTATTTGCCTTCTATCTATGCATTCTGACACTCCAACAATGTGTTCTGCTTCAATTTGGCTCATTTTACAAAGGTGCTTATTGCTGGAGTGAACATGCAGTTCTACTCAAGAGTAAGCAACTAAGCGAAATAAAGCCATAGAACGCTTATTTGCCTTCTATCTATGCATTCTGACACTCCAGCAATGTGTTCTGCTTCAATTTGGCTCATTTTACAAAGGTGCTTATTGCTGGAGTGAATATGCAGTTCTACTCAAGAGTAAGCAACTAAGCGAAATAAAGCCATAGAACGCTTATTTGCCTTCTATCTATGCATTCTGACACTCCAACAATGTGTTCTGCTTCAATTTGGCTCATTTTACAAAGGTGCTCATTTCTGGAGTGAACATGCAGTTCTACTCAAGAATAAGCAACTAAGCGAAATAAAGCCATAGAACGCTTATTTGCCTTCTATCTATGCATTCTGACACTCCAACAATGTGTTCTGCTTCAATTTGGCTCATTTTACAAAGGTGCTTATTTCTGGAGTGAACATGCAGTTCTACTCAAGAGTAAGCAACTAAGCGAAATAAAGTCATAGAATGCTTATTTGCCTTCTATCTATGCATTCTGACACTCCAACAATGTGTTCTGCTTCAATTTGGCTCATTTTACAAAGGTGCTTATTGCTGGAGTGAATATGCAGTTCTACTCAAGAGTAAGCAACTAAGCGAAATAAAGTCATAGAGCGCTTATTTGCCTTCTATCTATGCATTCCGACACTCCAAGAATGTATTCTGCTTCAATTTGGCTCGTTTTACAAAGGTGCTTATTGCTGGAGTGAATATGCAGTTCTACTCAAGAGTAAGCAACTCAGCGAAATAAAGCCATAGAACGCTTATTTGCCTTATATCTATGCATTCTGACACTCCAACAATGTGTTCTGCTTCAATTTGGCTCATTTTACAAAGGTGATTATTTCTGGAGTGAACATGCAGTTCTACTCAAGAGTAAGCAACTAAGCGAAATAAAGCCAAAGAACGCTTATTTGCCTTCTATCTATGCATTCCGACACTCCAACAATGTGTTCTGCTTCAATTTGGCTCATTTTACAAAGGTGCTTATTGCTGGAGTGAATATGCAGTTCTACTCAAGAGTAAGCAACTAAGCGAAATAAAGCCATAGAACGCTTATTTGCCTTCTATCTATGCATTCTGACACTCCAACAATGTGTTCTGCTTCAATTTGGCTCATTTTTCAAAGGTGCTCATTTCTGGAGTGAACATGCAGTTCTACTCAAGAGTAAGCAACTAAGCGAAATAAAGCCATAGAACGCTTATTTGCCTTCTATCTATGCATTCTGACACTCCAGCAATGTGTTCTGCTTCAATTTGGCTCATTTTACAAAGGTGCTCATTGCTGGAGTGAATATGCAGTTCTACTCAAGAGTAAGCAACTAAGCGAAATAAAGCCATAGAACGCTTATTTGCCTTATATCTATGCATTCTGACACTCCAACAATGTGTTCTGCTTCAATTTGGCTCATTTTACAAAGGTGATTATTTCTGGAGTGAACATGCAGTTCTACTCAAGAGTAAGCAACTAAGCGAAATAAAGCCAAAGAACGCTTATTTGCCTTCTATCTATGCATTCCGACACTCCAACAATGTGTTCTGCTTCAATTTGGCTCATTTTACAAAGGTGCTTATTGCTGGAGTGAATATGCAGTTCTACTCAAGAGTAAGCAACTAAGCGAAATAAAGCCATAGAACGCTTATTTGCCTTCTATCTATGCATTCTGACACTCCAACAATGTGTTCTGCTTCAATTTGGCTCATTTTTCAAAGGTGCTCATTTCTGGAGTGAACATGCAGTTCTACTCAAGAGTAAGCAACTAAGCGAAATAAAGCCATAGAACGCTTATTTGCCTTCTATCTATGCATTCTGACACTCCAGCAATGTGTTCTGCTTCAATTTGGCTCATTTTACAAAGGTGCTCATTGCTGGAGTGAATATGCAGTTCTACTCAAGAGTAAGCAACTAAGCGAAATAAAGCCATAGAACGCTTATTTGCCTTCTATCTATGCATTCTGACACTCCAAGAATGTGTTCTGCTTCAATTTGGCTCATTTTACAAAGGTGCTCATTTCTGGAGTGAACATGCAGTTCTACTCAAGAGTAAGCAACTAAGCGAAATAAAGCCATAGAACGCTTATTTGCCTTCTATCTATGCATTCTGACACTCCAGCAATGTGTTCTGCTTCAATTTGGCTCATTTTACAAAGGTGCTTATTGCTGGAGTGAACATGCAGTTCTACTCAAGAGTAAGCAACTAAGCGAAATAAAGCCATAGAACGCTTATTTGCCTTCTATCTATGCATTCTGACACTCCAACAATGTGTTCTGCTTCAATTTGGCTCATTTTACAAAGGTGCTCATTTCTGGAGTGAACATGCAGTTCTACTCAAGAGTAAGCAACTAAGCGAAATAAAGCCATAGAACGCTTATTTGCCTTCTATCTATGCATTCTGACACTCCAACAATGTGTTCTGCTTCAATTTGGCTCATTTTACAAAGGTGCTTATTGCTGGAGTGAATATGCAGTTCTACTCAAGAGTAAGCAACTAAGCGAAATAAAGCCAAAGAACGCTTATTTGCCTTCTATCTATGCATTCTGACACTCCAACAATGTGTTCTGCTTCAATTTGGCTCATTTTACAAAGGTGCTTATTGCTGGAGTGAATATGCCGTTCTACTCAAGAGGAGCAACTCAGCAAAATAAAGTCATAGAACGCTTATTTGCCTTCTATCTATGCATTCCGACACTCCAACAATGTGTTCTGCTTCAATTTGGCTCATTTTGCAAAGGTGCTTATTTGCTGGAGTGAATATGCAGTTCTACTCAAGAGTAAGCAACTAAGCGAAATAAAGCCATAGAACGCTTATTTGCCTTATATCTATGCATTCTGACACTCCAACAATGTGTTCTGCTTCAATTTGGCTCATTTTACAAAGGTGATTATTTCTGGAGTGAACATGCAGTTCTACTCAAGAGTAAGCAACTAAGCGAAATAAAGCCAAAGAACGCTTATTTGCCTTCTATCTATGCTTTCTGACACTCCAACAATGTGTTCTGCTTCAATTTGGCTCGTTTTACAAAGGTGCTTATTTCTGGAGTGAATATGCATTTCTACTCAAGAGTAAGCAACTAAGCAAAATAAAGTCATAGAACGCTTATTTGCCTTCTATCTATGCATTCCGACACTCCAACAATGTGTTCTGCTTCAATTTGGCTCATTTTACAAAGGTGCTTATTTGCTGGAGTGAATATGCAGTTCTACTCAAGAGTAAGCAACTAAGCGAAATAAAGCCATAGAACGCTTATTTGCCTTATATCTATGCATTCTGACACTCCAACAATGTGTTCTGCTTCAATTTGGCTCATTTTACAAAGGTGATTATTTCTGGAGTGAACATGCAGTTCTACTCAAGAGTAAGCAACTAAGCGAAATAAAGCCAAAGAACGCTTATTTGCCTTCTATCTATGCTTTCTGACACTCCAACAATGTGTTCTGCTTCAATTTGGCTCGTTTTACAAAGGTGCTTATTTCTGGAGTGAATATGCATTTCTACTCAAGAGTAAGCAACTAAGCGAAATAAAGCCATAGAACGCTTATTTGCCTTCTATCTATGCATTCTGACACTCCAACAATGTGTTCTGCTTCAATTTGGCTCATTTTACAAAGGTGCTCATTTCTGGAGTGAACATGCAGTTCTACTCAAGAGTAAGCAACTAAGCGAAATAAAGCCATAGAACGCTTATTTGCCTTCTATCTATGCATTCTGACACTCCAGCAATGTGTTCTGCTTCAATTTGGCTCATTTTACAAAGGTGCTTATTGCTGGAGTGAATATGCAGTTCTACTCAAGAGTAAGCAACTAAGTGAAATAAAGCCATAGAACGCTTATTTGCCTTCTATCTATGCATTCTGACACTCCAACAATGTGTTCTGCTTCAATTTGGCTCATTTTACAAAGGTGCTCATTTCTGGAGTGAACATGCAGTTCTACTCAAGAGTAAGCAACTAAGTGAAATAAAGCCATAGAACGCTTATTTGCCTTCTATCTATGCATTCTGACACTCCAACAATGTGTTCTGCTTCAATTTGGCTCATTTTACAAAGGTGATTATTTCTGGAGTGAACATGCAGTTCTACTCAAGAGTAAGCAACTCAGCGAAATAAAGCCATAGAACGCTTATTTGCCTTATATATATGCATTCTGACACTCCAACAATGTGTTCTGCTTCAATTTGGCTCATTTTACAAAGATGATTATTTCTGGAGTGAACATGCAGTTCTACTCAAGAGTAAGCAACTAAGCGAAATAAAGCCAAAGAACGCTTATTTGCCTTCTATCTATGCATTCCGACACTCCAACAATGTGTTCTGCTTCAATTTGGCTCATTTTACAAAGGTGCTTATTGCTGGAGTGAATATGCAGTTCTACTTAAGAGTAAGCAACTAAGCGAAATAAAGCCATAGAACGCTTATTTGCCTTCTATCTATGCATTCTGACACTCCAACAATGTGTTCTGCTTCAATTTGGCTCATTTTACAAAGGTGCTCATTTCTGGAGTGAACATGCAGTTCTACTCAAGAGTAAGCAACTAAGCGAAATAAAGCCATAGAACGCTTATTTGCCTTCTATCTATGCATTCTGACACTCCAACAATGTGTTCTGCTTCAATTTGGCTCATTTTACAAAGGTGCTTATTGCTGGAGTGAATATGCAGTTCTACTCAAGAGTAAGCAACTAAGCGAAATAAAGCCAAAGAACGCTTATTTGCCTTCTATCTATGCCTTCTGACACTCCAACAATGTGTTCTGCTTCAATTTGGCTCATTTTACAAAGGTGATTATTGCTGGAGTGGATATGCAGTTCTACTCAAGAGTAAGCAACTAAGCGAAATAAAGCCATAGAACGCTTATTTGCCTTCTATCTATGCATTCTGACACTCCAGCAATGTGTTCTGCTTCAATTTGGCTCATTTTACAAAGGTGCTTATTGCTGGAGTGAACATGCAGTTCTACTCAAGAGTAAGCAACTAAGCGAAATAAAGCCATAGAACGCTTATTTGCCTTCTATCTATGCATTCTGACACTCCAACAATGTGTTCTGCTTCAATTTGGCTCATTTTACAAAGGTGCTCATTTCTGGAGTGAACATGCAGTTCTACTCAAGAGTAAGCAACTAAGCGAAATAAAGCCATAGAACGCTTATTTGCCTTCTATCTATGCATTCTGACACTCCAACAATGTGTTCTGCTTCAATTTGGCTCATTTTACAAAGGTGCTTATTGCTGGAGTGAATATGCAGTTCTACTCAAGAGTAAGCAACTAAGCGAAATAAAGCCAAAGAACGCTTATTTGCCTTCTATCTATGCATTCTGACACTCCAACAATGTGTTCTGCTTCAATTTGGCTCATTTTACAAAGGTGCTTATTGCTGGAGTGAATATGCCGTTCTACTCAAGAGGAGCAACTCAGCAAAATAAAGTCATAGAACGCTTATTTGCCTTCTATCTATGCATTCCGACACTCCAACAATGTGTTCTGCTTCAATTTGGCTCATTTTGCAAAGGTGCTTATTTGCTGGAGTGAATATGCAGTTCTACTCAAGAGTAAGCAACTAAGCGAAATAAAGCCATAGAACGCTTATTTGCCTTATATCTATGCATTCTGACACTCCAACAATGTGTTCTGCTTCAATTTGGCTCATTTTACAAAGGTGATTATTTCTGGAGTGAACATGCAGTTCTACTCAAGAGTAAGCAACTAAGCGAAATAAAGCCAAAGAACGCTTATTTGCCTTCTATCTATGCTTTCTGACACTCCAACAATGTGTTCTGCTTCAATTTGGCTCGTTTTACAAAGGTGCTTATTTCTGGAGTGAATATGCATTTCTACTCAAGAGTAAGCAACTAAGCAAAATAAAGTCATAGAACGCTTATTTGCCTTCTATCTATGCATTCCGACACTCCAACAATGTGTTCTGCTTCAATTTGGCTCATTTTACAAAGGTGCTTATTTGCTGGAGTGAATATGCAGTTCTACTCAAGAGTAAGCAACTAAGCGAAATAAAGCCATAGAACGCTTATTTGCCTTATATCTATGCATTCTGACACTCCAACAATGTGTTCTGCTTCAATTTGGCTCATTTTACAAAGGTGATTATTTCTGGAGTGAACATGCAGTTCTACTCAAGAGTAAGCAACTAAGCGAAATAAAGCCAAAGAACGCTTATTTGCCTTCTATCTATGCTTTCTGACACTCCAACAATGTGTTCTGCTTCAATTTGGCTCGTTTTACAAAGGTGCTTATTTCTGGAGTGAATATGCATTTCTACTCAAGAGTAAGCAACTAAGCGAAATAAAGCCATAGAACGCTTATTTGCCTTCTATCTATGCATTCTGACACTCCAACAATGTGTTCTGCTTCAATTTGGCTCATTTTACAAAGGTGCTCATTTCTGGAGTGAACATGCAGTTCTACTCAAGAGTAAGCAACTAAGCGAAATAAAGCCATAGAACGCTTATTTGCCTTCTATCTATGCATTCTGACACTCCAGCAATGTGTTCTGCTTCAATTTGGCTCATTTTACAAAGGTGCTTATTGCTGGAGTGAATATGCAGTTCTACTCAAGAGTAAGCAACTAAGTGAAATAAAGCCATAGAACGCTTATTTGCCTTCTATCTATGCATTCTGACACTCCAACAATGTGTTCTGCTTCAATTTGGCTCATTTTACAAAGGTGCTCATTTCTGGAGTGAACATGCAGTTCTACTCAAGAGTAAGCAACTAAGTGAAATAAAGCCATAGAACGCTTATTTGCCTTCTATCTATGCATTCTGACACTCCAACAATGTGTTCTGCTTCAATTTGGCTCATTTTACAAAGGTGATTATTTCTGGAGTGAACATGCAGTTCTACTCAAGAGTAAGCAACTCAGCGAAATAAAGCCATAGAACGCTTATTTGCCTTATATATATGCATTCTGACACTCCAACAATGTGTTCTGCTTCAATTTGGCTCATTTTACAAAGATGATTATTTCTGGAGTGAACATGCAGTTCTACTCAAGAGTAAGCAACTAAGCGAAATAAAGCCAAAGAACGCTTATTTGCCTTCTATCTATGCATTCCGACACTCCAACAATGTGTTCTGCTTCAATTTGGCTCATTTTACAAAGGTGCTTATTGCTGGAGTGAATATGCAGTTCTACTTAAGAGTAAGCAACTAAGCGAAATAAAGCCATAGAACGCTTATTTGCCTTCTATCTATGCATTCTGACACTCCAACAATGTGTTCTGCTTCAATTTGGCTCATTTTACAAAGGTGCTCATTTCTGGAGTGAACATGCAGTTCTACTCAAGAGTAAGCAACTAAGCGAAATAAAGCCATAGAACGCTTATTTGCCTTCTATCTATGCATTCTGACACTCCAACAATGTGTTCTGCTTCAATTTGGCTCATTTTACAAAGGTGCTTATTGCTGGAGTGAATATGCAGTTCTACTCAAGAGTAAGCAACTAAGCGAAATAAAGCCAAAGAACGCTTATTTGCCTTCTATCTATGCATTCTGACACTCCAACAATGTGTTCTGCTTCAATTTGGCTCATTTTAAAAAGGTGCTTATTTCTGGAGAGCAGATGCATTTCTACTCAAGAGTAAGCAACTAAGCGAAATAAAGCCATAGAACGCTTATTTGCCTTCTATCTATGCATTCTGACACTCCAGCAATGTGTTCTGCTTCAATTTGGCTCATTTTACAAAGGTGCTTATTGCTGGAGTGAATATGCAGTTCTACTCAAGAGTAAGCAACTAAGCGAAATAAAGCCATAGAACGCTTATTTGCCTTCTATCTATGCATTCTGACACTCCAACAATGTGTTCTGCTTCAATTTGGCTCATTTTACAAAGGTGCTTATTGCTGGAGTGAACATGCAGTTCTACTCAAGAGTAAGCAACTAAGCGAAATAAAGCCATAGAACGCTTATTTGCCTTCTATCTATGCATTCTGACACTCCAGCAATGTGTTCTGCTTCAATTTGGCTCATTTTACAAAGGTGCTTATTGCTGGAGTGAATATGCAGTTCTACTCAAGAGTAAGCAACTAAGCGAAATAAAGTCATAGAACGCTTATTTGCCTTCTATCTATGCATTCCGACACTCCAAGAATGTATTCTGCTTCAATTTGGCTCGTTTTACAAAGGTGCTTATTGCTGGAGTGAATATGCAGTTCTACTCAAGAGTAAGCAACTCAGCGAAATAAAGCCATAGAACGCTTATTTGCCTTATATCTATGCATTCTGACACTCCAACAATGTGTTCTGCTTCAATTTGGCTCATTTTACAAAGGTGATTATTTCTGGAGTGAACATGCAGTTCTACTCAAGAGTAAGCAACTAAGCGAAATAAAGCCAAAGAACGCTTATTTGCCTTCTATCTATGCATTCCGACACTCCAACAATGTGTTCTGCTTCAATTTGGCTCATTTTACAAAGGTGCTTATTGCTGGAGTGAATATGCAGTTCTACTCAAGAGTAAGCAACTAAGCGAAATAAAGCCATAGAACGCTTATTTGCCTTCTATCTATGCATTCTGACACTCCAACAATGTGTTCTGCTTCAATTTGGCTCATTTTTCAAAGGTGCTCATTTCTGGAGTGAACATGCAGTTCTACTCAAGAGTAAGCAACTAAGCGAAATAAAGCCATAGAACGCTTATTTGCCTTCTATCTATGCATTCTGACACTCCAGCAATGTGTTCTGCTTCAATTTGGCTCATTTTACAAAGGTGCTCATTGCTGGAGTGAATATGCAGTTCTACTCAAGAGTAAGCAACTAAGCGAAATAAAGCCATAGAACGCTTATTTGCCTTATATCTATGCATTCTGACACTCCAACAATGTGTTCTGCTTCAATTTGGCTCATTTTACAAAGGTGATTATTTCTGGAGTGAACATGCAGTTCTACTCAAGAGTAAGCAACTAAGCGAAATAAAGCCAAAGAACGCTTATTTGCCTTCTATCTATGCATTCCGACACTCCAACAATGTGTTCTGCTTCAATTTGGCTCATTTTACAAAGGTGCTTATTGCTGGAGTGAATATGCAGTTCTACTCAAGAGTAAGCAACTAAGCGAAATAAAGCCATAGAACGCTTATTTGCCTTCTATCTATGCATTCTGACACTCCAACAATGTGTTCTGCTTCAATTTGGCTCATTTTTCAAAGGTGCTCATTTCTGGAGTGAACATGCAGTTCTACTCAAGAGTAAGCAACTAAGCGAAATAAAGCCATAGAACGCTTATTTGCCTTCTATCTATGCATTCTGACACTCCAGCAATGTGTTCTGCTTCAATTTGGCTCATTTTACAAAGGTGCTCATTGCTGGAGTGAATATGCAGTTCTACTCAAGAGTAAGCAACTAAGCGAAATAAAGCCATAGAACGCTTATTTGCCTTCTATCTATGCATTCTGACACTCCAACAATGTGTTCTGCTTCAATTTGGCTCATTTTACAAAGGTGCTTATTGCTGGAGTGAATATGCAGTTCTACTCAAGAGTAAGCAACTAAGCGAAATAAAGCCAAAGAACGCTTATTTGCCTTCTATCTATGCATTCTGACACTCCAACAATGTGTTCTGCTTCAATTTGGCTCATTTTACAAAGGTGCTTATTTCTGGAGAGCAGATGCATTTCTACTCAAGAGTAAGCAACTAAGCGAAATAAAGCCATAGAACGCTTATTTGCCTTCTATCTATGCATTCTGACACTCCAGCAATGTGTTCTGCTTCAATTTGGCTCATTTTACAAAGGTGCTTATTGCTGGAGTGAACATGCAGTTCTACTCAAGAGTAAGCAACTAAGCGAAATAAAGCCATAGAACGCTTATTTGCCTTCTATCTATGCATTCTGACACTCCAACAATGTGTTCTGCTTCAATTTGGCTCATTTTACAAAGGTGCTCATTTCTGGAGTGAACATGCAGTTCTACTCAAGAGTAAGCAACTAAGTGAAATAAAGCCATAGAACGCTTATTTGCCTTCTATCTATGCATTCTGACACTCCAACAATGTGTTCTGCTTCAATTTGGCTCATTTTACAAAGGTGCTCATTTCTGGAGTGAACATGCAGTTCTACTCAAGAGTAAGCAACTAAGCGAAATAAAGCCATAGAACGCTTATTTGCCTTCTATCTATGCATTCTGACACTCCAGCAATGTGTTCTGCTTCAATTTGGCTCATTTTACAAAGGTGCTTATTGCTGGAGTGAATATGCAGTTCTACTCAAGAGTAAGCAACTAAGCGAAATAAAGCCATAGAACGCTTATTTGCCTTCTATCTATGCATTCTTCCACTCCAACAATGTGTTCTGCTTCAATTTGGCTCATTTTACAAAGGTGCTTATTGCTGGAGTGAATATGCAGTTCTACTCAAGAGTAAGCAACTCAGCGAAATAAAGCCATAGAACGCTTATTTGCCTTATATCTATGCATTCTGACACTCCAACAATGTGTTCTGCTTCAATTTGGCTCATTTTACAAAGATGATTATTTCTGGAGTGAACATGCAGTTCTACTCAAGAGTAAGCAACTAAGCGAAATAAAGCCAAAGAACGCTTATTTGCCTTCTATCTATGCATTCCGACACTCCAACAATGTGTTCTGCTTCAATTTGGCTCATTTTACAAAGGTGCTTATTGCTGGAGTGAATATGCAGTTCTACTCAAGAGTAAGCAACTAAGCGAAATAAAGCCATAGAACGCTTATTTGCCTTCTATCTATGCATTCTGACACTCCAACAATGTGTTCTGCTTCAATTTGGCTCATTTTACAAAGGTGATTATTTCTGGAGTGAACATGCAGTTCTACTCAAGAGTAAGCAACTAAGCGAAATAAAGCCATAGAACGCTTATTTGCCTTCTATCTATGCATTCTGACACTCCAACAATGTGTTCTGCTTCAATTTGGCTCATTTTACAAAGGTGCTTATTGCTGGAGTGAATATGCAGTTCTACTCAAGAGTAAGCAACTAAGCGAAATAAAGTCATAGAACGCTTATTTGCCTTCTATCTATGCATTCCGACACTCCAACAATGTATTCTGCTTCAATTTGGCTCGTTTTACAAAGGTGCTTATTGCTGGAGTGAATATGCAGTTCTACTCAAGAGTAAGCAACTCAGCGAAATAAAGCCATAGAACGCTTATTTGCCTTATATCTATGCATTCTGACACTCCAACAATGTGTTCTGCTTCAATTTGGCTCATTTTACAAAGATGATTATTTCTGGAGTGAACATGCAGTTCTACTCAAGAGTAAGCAACTAAGTGAAATAAAGCCATAGAACGCTTATTTGCCTTCTATCTATGCATTCTGACACTCCAACAATGTGTTCTGCTTCAATTTGGCTCATTTTACAAAGGTGCTCATTTCTGGAGTGAACATGCAGTTCTACTCAAGAGTAAGCAACTAAGCGAAATAAAGCCATAGAACGCTTATTTGCCTTCTATCTATGCATTCTGACACTCCAGCAATGTGTTCTGCTTCAATTTGGCTCATTTTACAAAGGTGCTTATTGCTGGAGTGAATATGCAGTTCTACTCAAGAGTAAGCAACTAAGCGAAATAAAGCCATAGAACGCTTATTTGCCTTCTATCTATGCATTCTTCCACTCCAACAATGTGTTCTGCTTCAATTTGGCTCATTTTACAAAGGTGCTTATTGCTGGAGTGAATATGCAGTTCTACTCAAGAGTAAGCAACTAAGCGAAATAAAGCCATAGAACGCTTATTTGCCTTATATCTATGCATTCTGACACTCCAACAATGTGTTCTGCTTCAATTTGGCTCATTTTACAAAGGTGATTATTTCTGGAGTGAACATGCAGTTCTACTCAAGAGTAAGCAACTAAGCGAAATAAAGCCATAGAACGCTTATTTGCCTTCTATCTATGCATTCTGACACTCCAACAATGTGTTCTGCTTCAATTTGGCTCATTTTACAAAGGTGCTTATTGCTGGAGTGAATATGCAGTTCTACTCAAGAGTAAGCAACTAAGCGAAATAAAGTCATAGAACGCTTATTTGCCTTCTATCTATGCATTCCGACACTCCGACAATGTATTCTGCTTCAATTTGGCTCATTTTACAAAGGTGCTTATTGCTGGAGTGAATATGCAGTTCTACTCAAGAGTAAGCAACTAAGCGAAATAAAGCCATAGAACGCTTATTTGCCTTCTATCTATGCATTCTGACACTCCAACAATGTGTTCTGCTTCAATTTGGCTCATTTTACAAAGATGATTATTTCTGGAGTGAACATGCAGTTCTACTCAAGAGTAAGCAACTAAGCGAAATAAAGCCATAGAACGCTTATTTGCCTTCTATCTATGCATTCCGATACTCCAACAATGTGTTCTGCTTCAATTTGGCTCATTTTACAAAGGTGCTTATTGCTGGAGTGAATATGCAGTTCTACTCAAGAGTAAGCAACTAAGCGAAATAAAGCCATAGAACGCTTATTTGCCTTCTATCTATGCATTCTGACACTCCAACAATGTGTTCTGCTTCAATTTGGCTCATTTTACAAAGGTGATTATTTCTGGAGTGAACATGCAGTTCTACTCAAGAGTAAGCAACTAAGCGAAATAAAGCCAAAGAACGCTTATTTGCCTTCTATATATGCATTCTGACACTCCAACAATGTGTTCTGCTTCAATTTGGCTCGTTTTACAAAGGTGCTTATTTCTGGAGTGAATATGCATTTCTACTCAAGAGTAAGCAACTAAGCGAAATAAAGCCATAGAACGCTTATTTGCCTTCTATCTATGCATTCTGACACTCCAAGAATGTGTTCTGCTTCAATTTGGCTCATTTTACAAAGGTGCTTATTTGCTGGAGTGAATATGCATTTCTACTCAAAAGTAAGCAACTAAGCGAAATAAAGCCATAGAACGCTTATTTGCCTTATATCTATGCATTCTGACACTCCAACAATGTGTTCTGCTTCAATTTGGCTCATTTTACAAAGCTGATTATTTCTGGAGTGAACATGCAGTTCTACTCAAGAGTAAGCAACTAAGCGAAATAAAGCCATAGAACGCTTATTTGCCTTCTATCTATGCATTCTGACACTCCAACAATGTGTTCTGCTTCAATTTGGCTCATTTTACAAAGGTGCTTATTTCTGGAGAGCAGATGCATTTCTACTCAAGAGTAAGCAACTAAGCGAAATAAAGCCATAGAACGCTTATTTGCCTTCTATCTATGCATTCTGACACTCCAGCAATGTGTTCTGCTTCAATTTGGCTCATTTTACAAAGGTGCTTATTGCTGGAGTGAATATGCAGTTCTACTCAAGAGTAAGCAACTAAGCGAAATAAAGCCATAGAACGCTTATTTGCCTTCTATCTATGCATTCTGACACTCCAACAATGTGTTCTGCTTCAATTTGGCTCATTTTACAAAGGTGCTCATTTCTGGAGTGAACATGCAGTTCTACTCAAGAGTAAGCAACTAAGTGAAATAAAGCCATAGAACGCTTATTTGCCTTCTATCTATGCATTCTGACACTCCAACAATGTGTTCTGCTTCAATTTGGCTCATTTTACAAAGGTGATTATTTCTGGAGTGAACATGCAGTTCTACTCAAGAGTAAGCAACTAAGCGAAATAAAGCCATAGAACGCTTATTTGCCTTCTATCTATGCATTCTGACACTCCAACAATGTGTTCTGCTTCAATTTGGCTCATTTTACAAAGGTGATTATTTCTGGAGTGAACATGCAGTTCTACTCAAGAGTAAGCAACTAAGCGAAATAAAGCCAAAGAACGCTTATTTGCCTTCTATCTATGCATTCCGACACTCCAACAATGTGTTCTGCATCAATTTGGCTCATTTTACAAAGGTGCTTATTGCTGGAGTGAATATGCAGTTCTACTCAAGAGTAAGCAACTAAGCGAAATAAAGCCATAGAACGCTTATTTGCCTTCTATCTATGCATTCTGACACTCCAACAATGTGTTCTGCTTCAATTTGGCTCATTTTACAAAGGTGCTCATTTCTGGAGTGAACATGCAGTTCTACTCAAGAGTAAGCAACTATGCGAAATAAAGCCATAGAACGCTTATTTGCCTTCTATCTATGCATTCTTCCACTCCAACAATGTGTTCTGCTTCAATTTGGCTCATTTTACAAAGGTGCTTATTGCTGGAGTGAAGATGCAGTTCTACTCAAGAGTAAGCAACTAAGCGAAATAAAGCCAAAGAACGCTTATTTGCCTTCTATCTATGCATTCTGACACTCCAACAATGTGTTCTGCTTCAATTTGGCTCATTTTACAAAGGTGCTTATTGCTGGAGTGAATATGCCGTTCTACTCAAGAGTAAGCAACTCAGCAAAATAAAGTCATAGAACGCTTATTTGCCTTCTATCAATGCATTCCGACACTCCAACAATGTGTTCTGCTTCAATTTGGCTCATTTTACAAAGGTGCTTATTTGCTGGAGTGAATATGCATTTCTACTCAAGAGTAAGCAACTAAGCGAAATAAAGCCATAGAACGCTTATTTGCCTTATATCTATGCATTCTGACACTCCAACAATGTGTTCTGCTTCAATTTGGCTCATTTTACAAAGGTGATTATTTCTGGAGTGAACATGCAGTTCTACTCAAGAGTAAGCAACTAAGCGAAATAAAGCCATAGAACGCTTATTTGCCTTCTATCTATGCATTCTGACACTCCAACAATGTGTTCTGCTTCAATTTGGCTCATTTTACAAAGGTGCTTATTTCTGGAGAGCAGATGCATTTCTACTCAAGAGTAAGCAACTAAGCGAAATAAAGCCATAGAACGCTTATTTGCCTTCTATCTATGCATTCTGACACTCCAGCAATGTGTTCTGCTTCAATTTGGCTCATTTTACACAGGTGCTTATTGCTGGAGTGAATATGCGGTTCTACTCAAGAGTAAGCAACTAAGCGAAATAAAGCCATAGAACGCTTATTTGCCTTCTATCTATGCATTCTGACACTCCAACAATGTGTTCTGCTTCAATTTGGCTCATTTTACAAAGGTGCTCATTTCTGGAGTGAACATGCAGTTCTACTCAAGAGTAAGCAACTAAGCGAAATAAAGCCATAGAACGCTTATTTGCCTTCTATCTATGCATTCTGACACTCCAACAATGTGTTCTGCTTCAATTTGGCTCATTTTACAAAGGTGATTATTTCTGGAGTGAACATGCAGTTCTACTCAAGAGTAAGCAACTAAGCGAAATAAAGCCATAGAACGCTTATTTGCCTTCTATCTATGCATTCTGACACTCCAACAATGTGTTCTGCTTCAATTTGGCTCATTTTACAAAGGTGCTTATTGCTGGAGTGAATATGCAGTTCTACTCAAGAGTAAGCAACTAAGCGAAATAAAGTCATAGAACGCTTATTTGCCTTCTATCTATGCATTCTGACACTCCAACAATGTGTTCTGCTTCAATTTGGCTCATTTTACAAAGGTGCTTATTGCTGGAGTGAATATGCAGTTCTACTCAAGAGTAAGCAACTAAGCGAAATAAAGCCATAGAACGCTTATTTGCCTTCTATCTATGCATTCTTCCACTCCAACAATGTGTTCTGCTTCAATTTGGCTCATTTTACAAAGGTGCTTATTTCTGGAGTGAACATGCAGTTCTACTCAAGAGTAAGCAACTAAGTGAAATAAAGCCATAGAACGCTTATTTGCCTTCTATCTATGCATTCTGACACTCCAACAATGTGTTCTGCTTCAATTTGGCTCATTTTACAAAGGTGCTTATTGCTGGAGTGAATATGCCGTTCTACTCAAGAGTAAGCAACTCAGCAAAATAAAGTCATAGAACGCTTATTTGCCTTCTATCTATGCATTACGACACTCCAACAATGTGTTCTGCTTCAATTTGGCTCATTTTACAAAGGTGCTTATTTGCTGGAGTGAATATGCATTTCTACTCAAAAGTAAGCAACTAAGCGAAATAAAGCCATAGAACGCTTATTTGCCTTATATCTATGCATTCTGACACTCCAACAATGTGTTCTGCTTCAATTTGGCTCATTTTACAAAGGTGATTATTTCTGGAGTGAACATGCAGTTCTACTCAAGAGTAAGCAACTAAGCGAAATAAAGCCATAGAACGCTTATTTGCCTTCTATCTATGCATTCTGACACTCCAACAATGTGTTCTGCTTCAATTTGGCTCATTTTACAAAGGTGCTTATTTCTGGAGAGCAGATGCATTTCTACTCAAGAGTAAGCAACTAAGCGAAATAAAGCCATAGAACGCTTATTTGCCTTCTATCTATGCATTCTGACACTCCAGCAATGTGTTCTGCTTCAATTTGGCTCATTTTACAAAGGTGCTTATTGCTGGAGTGAATATGCAGTTCTACTCAAGAGTAAGCAACTAAGCGAAATAAAGCCATAGAACGCTTATTTGCCTTCTATCTATGCATTCTGACACTCCAACAATGTGTTCTGCTTCAATTTGGCTCATTTTACAAAGGTGCTCATTTCTGGAGTGAACATGCAGTTCTACTCAAGAGTAAGCAACTAAGTGAAATAAAGCCATAGAACGCTTATTTGCCTTCTATCTATGCATTCTGACACTCCAACAATGTGTTCTGCTTCAATTTGGCTCATTTTACAAAGGTGATTATTTCTGGAGTGAACATGCAGTTCTACTCAAGAGTAAGCAACTAAGCGAAATAAAGCCATAGAACGCTTATTTGCCTTCTATCTATGCATTCTGACACTCCAACAATGTGTTCTGCTTCAATTTGGCTCATTTTACAAAGGTGCTTATTGCTGGAGTGAATATGCAGTTCTACTCAAGAGTAAGCAACTAAGCGAAATAAAGTCATAGAACGCTTATTTGCCTTCTATCTATGCATTCCGACACTCCAACAATGTATTCTGCTTCAATTTGGCTCATTTTACAAAGGTGCTTATTGCTGGAGTGAATATGCAGTTCTACTCAAGAGTAAGCAACTAAGCGAAATAAAGCCATAGAACGCTTATTTGCCTTCTATCTATGCATTCTGACACTCCAACCATGTGTTCTGCTTCAATTTGGCTCATTTTACAAAGGTGCTCATTTCTGGAGTGAACATGCAGTTCTACTCAAGAGTAAGCAACTAAGTGAAAAAAAGCCATAGAACGCTTATTTGCCTTCTATCTATGCATTCTGACACTCCAACAATGTGTTCTGCTTCAATTTGGCTCATTTTACAAAGGTGATTATTTCTGGAGTGAACATGCAGTTCTACTCAAGAGTAAGCAACTAAGCGAAATAAAGCCATAGAACGCTTATTTGCCTTCTATCTATGCATTCTGACACTCCAACAATGTGTTCTGCTTCAATTTGGCTCATTTTACAAAGGTGCTCATTTCTGGAGTGAACATGCAGTTCTACTCAAGAGTAAGCAACTAAGCGAAATAAAGCCATAGAACGCTTATTTGCCTTCTATCTATGCATTCTTCCACTCCAACAATGTGTTCTGCTTCAATTTGGCTCATTTTACAAAGGTGCTTATTGCTGGAGTGAATATGCAGTTCTACTCAAGAGTAAGCAACTCAGCGAAATAAAGCCATAGAACGCTTATTTGCCTTCTATCTATGCATTCTGACACTCCAACAATGTGTTCTGCTTCAATTTGGCTCATTTTACAAAGATGATTATTTCTGGAGTGAACATGCAGTTCTACTCAAGAGTAAGCAACTAAGCGAAATAAAGCCAAAGAACGCTTATTTGCCTTCTATCTATGCATTCCGACACTCCAACAATGTGTTCTGCTTCAATTTGGCTCATTTTACAAAGGTGCTTATTGCTGGAGTGAATATGCAGTTCTACTCAAGAGTAAGCAACTAAGCGAAATAAAGCCATAGAACGCTTATTTGCCTTCTATCTATGCATTCTGACACTCCAACAATGTGTTCTGCTTCAATTTGGCTCATTTTACAAAGGTGATTATTTCTGGAGTGAACATGCAGTTCTACTCAAGAGTAAGCAACTAAGCGAAATAAAGCCACAGAACGCTTATTTGCCTTCTATCTATGCATTCTGACACTCCAACAATGTGTTCTGCTTCAATTTGGCTCATTTTACAAAGGTGCTTATTGCTGGAGTGAATATGCAGTTCTACTCAAGAGTAAGCAACTAAGCGAAATAAAGTCATAGAACGCTTATTTGCCTTCTATCTATGCATTCCGACACTCCAACAATGTATTCTGCTTCAATTTGGCTCGTTTTACAAAGGTGCTTATTGCTGGAGTGAATATGCAGTTCTACTCAAGAGTAAGCAACTCAGCGAAATAAAGCCATAGAACGCTTATTTGCCTTATATCTATGCATTCTGACACTCCAACAATGTGTTCTGCTTCAATTTGGCTCATTTTACAAAGATGATTATTTCTGGAGTGAACATGCAGTTCTACTCAAGAGTAAGCAACTAAGCGAAATAAAGCCAAAGAACGCTTATTTGCCTTCTATCTATGCATTCCGACACTCCAACAATGTGTTCTGCTTCAATTTGGCTCATTTTACAAAGGTGCTTATTGCTGGAGTGAATATGCAGTTCTACTCAAGAGTAAGCAACTAAGCGAAATAAAGCCAAAGAACGCTTATTTGCCTTCTATCTATGCATTCTGACACTCCAACAATGTGTTCTGCTTCAATTTGGCTCATTTTACAAAGGTGATTATTTCTGGAGTGAACATGCAGTTCTACTCAAGAGTAAGCAACTAAGTGAAATAAAGCCATAGAACGCTTATTTGCCTTCTATCTATGCATTCTGACACTCCAACAATGTGTTCTGCTTCAATTTGGCTCATTTTACAAAGGTGCTCATTTCTGGAGTGAACATGCAGTTCTACTCAAGAGTAAGCAACTAAGCGAAATAAAGCCATAGAACGCTTATTTGCCTTCTATCTATGCATTCTGACACTCCAGCAATGTGTTCTGCTTCAATTTGGCTCATTTTACAAAGGTGATTATTTCTGGAGTGAACATGCAGTTCTACTCAAGAGTAAGCAACTAAGCGAAATAAAGCCATAGAACGCTTATTTGCCTTCTATCTATGCATTCTGACACTCCAACAATGTGTTCTGCTTCAATTTGGCTCATTTTACAAAGGTGCTGATTTCTGGAGTGAACATGCAGTTCTACTCAAGAGTAAGCAACTAAGCGAAATAAAGCCATAGAACGCTTATTTGCCTTCTATCTATGCATTCTTCCACTCCAACAATGTGTTCTGCTTCAATTTGGCTCATTTTACAAAGGTGCTTATTGCTGGAGTGAATATGCAGTTCTACTCAAGAGTAAGCAACTCAGCGAAATAAAGCCATAGAACGCTTATTTGCCTTCTATCTATGCATTCTGACACTCCAACAATGTGTTCTGCTTCAATTTGGCTCATTTTACAAAGATGATTATTTCTGGAGTGAACATGCAGTTCTACTCAAGAGTAAGCAACTAAGCGAAATAAAGCCAAAGAACGCTTATTTGCCTTCTATCTATGCATTCCGACACTCCAACAATGTGTTCTGCTTCAATTTGGCTCATTTTACAAAGGTGCTTATTGCTGGAGTGAATATGCAGTTCTACTCAAGAGTAAGCAACTAAGCGAAATAAAGCCATAGAACGCTTATTTGCCTTCTATCTATGCATTCTGACACTCCAACAATGTGTTCTGCTTCAATTTGGCTCATTTTACAAAGGTGATTATTTCTGGAGTGAACATGCAGTTCTACTCAAGAGTAAGCAACTAAGCGAAATAAAGCCATAGAACGCTTATTTGCCTTCTATCTATGCATTCTGACACTCCAACAATGTGTTCTGCTTCAATTTGGCTCATTTTACAAAGGTGCTTATTGCTGGAGTGAATATGCAGTTCTACTCAAGAGTAAGCAACTAAGCGAAATAAAGTCATAGAACGCTTATTTGCCTTCTATCTATGCATTCCGACACTCCAACAATGTATTCTGCTTCAATTTGGCTCGTTTTACAAAGGTGCTTATTGCTGGAGTGAATATGCAGTTCTACTCAAGAGTAAGCAACTCAGCGAAATAAAGCCATAGAACGCTTATTTGCCTTATATCTATGCATTCTGACACTCCAACAATGTGTTCTGCTTCAATTTGGCTCATTTTACAAAGATGATTATTTCTGGAGTGAACATGCAGTTCTACTCAAGAGTAAGCAACTAAGCGAAATAAAGCCAAAGAACGCTTATTTGCCTTCTATCTATGCATTCCGACACTCCAACAATGTGTTCTGCTTCAATTTGGCTCATTTTACAAAGGTGCTTATTGCTGGAGTGAATATGCAGTTCTACTCAAGAGTAAGCAACTAAGCGAAATAAAGCCAAAGAACGCTTATTTGCCTTCTATCTATGCATTCTGACACTCCAACAATGTGTTCTGCTTTAATTTGGCTCATTTTACAAAGGTGATTATTTCTGGAGTGAACATGCAGTTCTACTCAAGAGTAAGCAACTAAGTGAAATAAAGCCATAGAACGCTTATTTGCCTTCTATCTATGCATTCTGACACTCCAACAATGTGTTGTGCTTCAATTTGGCTCATTTTACAAAGGTGCTCATTTCTGGAGTGAATATGCAGTTCTACTCAAGAGTAAGCAACTAAGCGAAATAAAGCCATAGAACGCTTATTTGCCTTATATCTATGCATTCTGACACTCCAACAATGTGTTCTGCTTCAATTTGGCTCATTTTACAAAGATGATTATTTCTGGAGTGAACATGCAGTTCTACTCAAGAGTAAGCAACTAAGCGAAATAAAGCCATAGAACGCTTATTTGCCTTCTATCTATGCATTCCGACACTCCAACAATGTGTTCTGCTTCAATTTGGCTCATTTTACAAAGGTGCTTATTGCTGGAGTGAACATGCAGTTCTACTCAAGAGTAAGCAACTAAGCGAAATAAAGCCAAAGAACGCTTATTTGCCTTCTATCTATGCATTCTGACACTCCAACAATGTGTTCTGCTTCAATTTGGCTCGTTTTACAAAGGTGCTTATTTCTGGAGTGAATATGCATTTCTACTCAAGAGTAAGCAACTTAGCGAAATAAAGCCATAGAACGCTTATTTGCCTTCTATCTATGCATTCTGACACTCCAAGAATGTGTTCTGCTTCAATTTGGCTCATTTTACAAAGGTGCTTATTTGCTGGAGTGAATATGCATTTCTACTCAAAAGTAAGCAACTAAGCGAAATAAAGCCATAGAACGCTTATTTGCCTTATATCTATGCATTCTGACACTCCAACAATGTGTTCTGCTTCAATTTGGCTCATTTTACAAAGCTGATTATTTCTGGAGTGAACATGCAGTTCTACTCAAGAGTAAGCAACTAAGCGAAATAAAGCCATAGAACGCTTATTTGCCTTCTATCTATGCATTCTGACACTCCAACAATGTGTTCTGCTTCAATTTGGCTCATTTTACAAAGGTGCTTATTTCTGGAGAGCAGATGCATTTCTACTCAAGAGTAAGCAACTAAGCGAAATAAAGCCATAGAACGCTTATTTGCCTTCTATCTATGCATTCTGACACTCCAGCAATGTGTTCTGCTTCAATTTGGCTCATTTTACAAAGGTGCTTATTGCTGGAGTGAATATGCAGTTCTACTCAAGAGTAAGCAACTAAGCGAAATAAAGCCATAGAACGCTTATTTGCCTTCTATCTATGCATTCTGACACTCCAACAATGTGTTCTGCTTCAATTTGGCTCATTTTACAAAGGTGCTCATTTCTGGAGTGAACATGCAGTTCTACTCAAGAGTAAGCAACTAAGTGAAATAAAGCCATAGAACGCTTATTTGCCTTCTATCTATGCATTCTGACACTCCAACAATGTGTTCTGCTTCAATTTGGCTCATTTTACAAAGGTGATTATTTCTGGAGTGAACATGCAGTTCTACTCAAGAGTAAGCAACTAAGCGAAATAAAGCCATAGAACGCTTATTTGCCTTCTATCTATGCATTCTGACACTCCAACAATGTGTTCTGCTTCAATTTGGCTCATTTTACAAAGGTGATTATTTCTGGAGTGAACATACAGTTCTACTCAAGAGTAAGCAACTAAGCGAAATAAAGCCAAAGAACGCTTATTTGCCTTCTATCTATGCATTCCGACACTTCAACAATGTGTTCTGCATCAATTTGGCTCATTTTACAAAGGTGCTTATTGCTGGAGTGAATATGCAGTTCTACTCAAGAGTAAGCAACTAAGCGAAATAAAGCCATAGAACGCTTATTTGCCTTCTATCTATGCATTCTGACACTCCAACAATGTGTTCTGCTTCAATTTGGCTCATTTTACAAAGGTGCTCATTTCTGGAGTGAACATGCAGTTCTACTCAAGAGTAAGCAACTAAGCGAAATAAAGCCATAGAACGCTTATTTGCCTTCTATCTATGCATTCTGACACTCCAGCAATGTGTTCTGCTTCAATTTGGCTCATTTTACAAAGGTGCTTATTGCTGGAGTGAATTTGCAGTTCTACTCAAGAGTAAGCAACTAAGCGAAATAAAGCCATAGAACGCTTATTTGCCTTCTATCTATGCATTCTGACACTCCAACAATGTGTTCTGCTTCAATTTGGCTCATTTTACAAAGGTGCTCATTTCTGGAGTGAACATGCAGTTCTACTCAAGAGTAAGCAACTAAGCGAAATAAAGCCATAGAACGCTTATTTGCCTTCTATCTATGCATTCTTCCACTCCAACAATGTGTTCTGCTTCAATTTGGCTCATTTTACAAAGGTGCTTATTGCTGGAGTGAATATGCAGTTCTACTCAAGAGTAAGCAACTAAGCGAAATAAAGCCAAAGAACGCTTATTTGCCTTCTATCTATGCATTCTGACACTCCAACAATGTGTTCTGCTTCAATTTGGCTCATTTTACAAAGGTGCTTATTGCTGGAGTGAATATGCCGTTCTACTCAAGAGTAAGCAACTCAGCAAAATAAAGTCATAGAACGCTTATTTGCCTTCAATCTATGCATTCCGACACTCCAACAATGTGTTCTGCTTCAATTTGGCTCATTTTACAAAGGTGCTTATTTGCTGGAGTGAATATGCATTTCTACTCAAGAGTAAGCAACTAAGCGAAATAAAGCCATAGAACGCTTATTTGCCTTCTATCTATGCATTCTGACACTCCAACAATGTGTTCTGCTTCAATTTGGCTCATTTTACAAAGGTGATTATTTCTGGAGTGAACATGCAGTTCTACTCAAGAGTAAGCAACTAAGCGAAATAAAGCCATAGAACGCTTATTTGCCTTCTATCTATGCATTCTGACACTCCAACAATGTGTTCTGCTTCAATTTGGCTCATTTTACAAAGGTGATTATTTCTGGAGTGAACATGCAGTTCTACTCAAGAGTAAGCAACTAAGCGAAATAAAGCCAAAGAACGCTTATTTGCCTTCTATCTATGCATTCCGACACTCCAACAATGTGTTCTGCATCAATTTGGCTCATTTTACAAAGGTGCTTATTGCTGGAGTGAATATGCAGTTCTACTCAAGAGTAAGCAACTAAGCGAAATAAAGCCATAGAACGCTTATTTGCCTTCTATCTATGCATTCTGACACTCCAACAATGTGTTCTGCTTCAATTTGGCTCATTTTACAAAGGTGCTCATTTCTGGAGTGAACATGCAGTTCTACTCAAGAGTAAGCAACTAAGCGAAATAAAGCCATAGAACGCTTATTTGCCTTCTATCTATGCATTCTGACACTCCAGCAATGTGTTCTGCTTCAATTTGGCTCATTTTACAAAGGTGCTTATTGCTGGAGTGAATATGCAGTTCTACTCAAGAGTAAGCAACTAAGCGAAATAAAGCCATAGAACGCTTATTTGCCTTCTATCTATGCATTCTGACACTCCAACAATGTGTTCTGCTTCAATTTGGCTCATTTTACAAAGGTGCTCATTTCTGGAGTGAACATGCAGTTCTACTCAAGAGTAAGCAACTATGCGAAATAAAGCCATAGAACGCTTATTTGCCTTGTATCTATGCATTCTTCCACTCCAACAATGTGTTCTGCTTCAATTTGGCTCATTTTACAAAGGTGCTTATTGCTGGAGTGAAGATGCAGTTCTACTCAAGGGTAAGCAACTAAGCGAAATAAAGCCAAAGAACGCTTATTTGCCTTCTATCTATGCATTCTGACACTCCAACAATGTGTTCTGCTTCAATTTGGCTCATTTTACAAAGGTGCTTATTGCTGGAGTGAATATGCCGTTCTACTCAAGAGTAAGCAACTCAGCAAAATAAAGTCATAGAACGCTTATTTGCCTTCTATCAATGCATTCCGACACTCCAACAATGTGTTCTGCTTCAATTTGGCTCATTTTACAAAGGTGCTTATTTGCTGGAGTGAATATGCATTTCTACTCAAGAGTAAGCAACTAAGCGAAATAAAGCCATAGAACGCTTATTTGCCTTATATCTATGCATTCTGACACTCCAACAATGTGTTCTGCTTCAATTTGGCTCATTTTACAAAGGTGATTATTTCTGGAGTGAACATGCAGTTCTACTCAAGAGTAAGCAACTAAGCGAAATAAAGCCATAGAACGCTTATTTGCCTTCTATCTATGCATTCTGACACTCCAACAATGTGTTCTGCTTCAATTTGGCTCATTTTACAAAGGTGCTTATTTCTGGAGAGCAGATGCATTTCTACTCAAGAGTAAGCAACTAAGCGAAATAAAGCCATAGAACGCTTATTTGCCTTCTATCTATGCATTCTGACACTCCAGCAATGTGTTCTGCTTCAATTTGGCTCATTTTACAATGGTGCTTATTGCTGGAGTGAATATGCGGTTCTACTCAAGAGTAAGCAACTAAGCGAAATAAAGCCATAGAACGCTTATTTGCCTTCTATCTATGCATTCTGACACTCCAACAATGTGTTCTGCTTCAATTTGGCTCATTTTACAAAGGTGCTCATTTCTGGAGTGAACATGCAGTTCTACTCAAGAGTAAGCAACTAAGCGAAATAAAGCCATAGAACGCTTATTTGCCTTCTATCTATGCATTCTGACACTCCAACAATGTGTTCTGCTTCAATTTGGCTCATTTTACAAAGGTGATTATTTCTGGAGTGAACATGCAGTTCTACTCAAGAGTAAGCAACTAAGCGAAATAAAGCCATAGAACGCTTATTTGCCTTCTATCTATGCATTCTGACACTCCAACAATGTGTTCTGCTTCAATTTGGCTCATTTTACAAAGGTGCTTATTGCTGGAGTGAATATGCAGTTCTACTCAAGAGTAAGCAACTAAGCGAAATAAAGTCATAGAACGCTTATTTGCCTTCTATCTATGCATTCTGACACTCCAACAATGTGTTCTGCTTCAATTTGGCTCATTTTACAAAGGTGCTTATTGCTGGAGTGAATATGCAGTTCTACTCAAGAGTAAGCAACTAAGCGAAATAAAGCCATAGAACGCTTATTTGCCTTATATATATGCATTCTGACACTCCAACAATGTGTTCTGCTTCAATTTGGCTCATTTTACAAAGGTGATTATTTCTGGAGTGAACATGCAGTTCTACTCAAGAGTAAGCAACTAAGCGAAATAAAGCCAAAGAACGCTTATTTGCCTTCTATCTATGCATTCCGACACTCCAACAATGTGTTCTGCTTCAATTTGGCTCATTTTACAAAGGTGCTTATTGCTGGAGTGAATATGCAGTTCTACTCAAGAGTAAGCAACTAAGCGAAATAAAGCCATAGAACGCTTATTTGCCTCCTATCTATGCATTCTGACACTCCAACAATGTGTTCTGCTTCAATTTGGCTCATTTTACAAAGGTGATTATTTCTGGAGTGAACATGCAGTTCTACTCAAGAGTAAGCAACTAAGCGAAATAAAGCCATAGAACGCTTATTTGCCTTCTATCTATGCATTCTGACACTCCAACAATGTGTTCTGCTTCAATTTGGCTCATTTTACAAAGGTGCTTATTGCTGGAGTGAATATGCAGTTCTACTCAAGAGTAAGCAACTAAGCGAAATAAAGTCATAGAACGCTTATTTGCCTTCTATCTATGCATTCCGACACTCCAACAATGTATTCTGCTTCAATTTGGCTCGTTTTACAAAGGTGCTTATTGCTGGAGTGAATATGCCGTTCTACTCAAGAGTAAGCAACTCAGCGAAATAAAGCCATAGAACGCTTATTTGCCTTATATCTATGCATTCTGACATTCCAACAATGTGTTCTGCTTCAATTTGGCTCATTTTACAAAGGTGATTATTTCTGGAGTGAACATGCAGTTCTACTCAAGAGTAAGCAACTAAGCGAAATAAAGCCAAAGAACGCTTATTTGCCTTCTATCTATGCATTCCGACACTTCAACAATGTGTTCTGCTTCAATTTGGCTCATTTTACAAAGGTGCTTATTGCTGGAGTGAAGATGCAGTTCTACTCAAGAGTAAGCAACTAAGCGAAATAAAGCCATAGAACGCTTATTTGCCTTCTATCTATGCATTCTGACACTCCAACAATGTGTTCTGCTTCAATTTGGCTCATTTTACAAAGGTGATTATTTCTGGAGTGATCATGCAGTTCTACTCAAGAGTAAGCAACTAAGCGAAATAAAGCCAAAGAACGCTTATTTGCCTTCTATCTATGCTTTCTGACACTCCAACAATGTGTTCTGCTTCAATTTGGCTCGTTTTACAAAGGTGCTTATTTCTGGAGTGAATATGCATTTCTACTCAAGAGTAAGCAACTAAGCGAAATAAAGCCATAGAACGCTTATTTGCCTTCTATCTATGCATTCTGACACTCCAACAATGTGTTCTGCTTCAATTTGGCTCATTTTACAAAGGTGCTTATTTCTGGAGAGCAGATGCATTTCTACTCAAGAGTAAGCAACTAAGCGAAATAAAGCCATAGAACGCTTATTTGCCTTCTATCTATGCATTCTGACACTCCAGCAATGTGTTCTGCTTCAATTTGGCTCATTTTACAAAGGTGCTTATTGCTGGAGTGAATATGCAGTTCTACTCAAGAGTAAGCAACTAAGCGAAATAAAGCCATAGAACGCTTATTTGCCTTCTATCTATGCATTCTGACACTCCAACAATGTGTTCTGCTTCAATTTGGCTCATTTTACAAAGGTGCTCATTTCTGGAGTGAACATGCAGTTCTACTCAAGAGTAAGCAACTAAGCGAAATAAAGCCATAGAACGCTTATTTGCCTTCTATCTATGCAGTCTGACACTCCAACAATGTGTTCTGCTTCAATTTGGCTCATTTTACAAAGGTGCTTATTGCTGGAGTGAATATGCAGTTCTACTCAAGAGTAAGCAACTAAGCGAAATAAAGCCATAGAACGCTTATTTGCCTTCTATCTATGCATTCTGACACTCCAACAATGTGTTCTGCTTCAATTTGGCTCATTTTACAAAGGTGATTATTTCTGGAGTGAACATGCAGTTCTACTCAAGAGTAAGCAACTAAGCGAAATAAAGTCATAGAATGCTTATTTGCCTTCTATCTATGCATTCTGACACTCCAACAATGTGTTCTGCTTCAATTTGGCTCATTTTACAAAGGTGCTTATTGCTGGAGTGAATATGCAGTTCTACTCAAGAGTAAGCAACTAAGCGAAATAAAGTCATAGAACGCTTATTTGCCTTCTATCTATGCATTCCGACACTCCAACAATGTATTCTGCTTCAATTTGGCTCGTTTTACAAAGGTGCTTATTGCTGGAGTGAATATGCAGTTCTACTCAAGAGTAAGCAACTCAGCGAAATAAAGCCATAGAACGCTTATTTGCCTTATATCTATGCATTCTGACACTCCAACAATGTGTTCTGCTTCAATTTGGCTCATTTTACAAAGGTGATTATTTCTGGAGTGAACATGCAGTTCTACTCAAGAGTAAGCAACTAAGCGAAATAAAGCCAAAGAACGCTTATTTGCCTTCTATCTATGCATTCCGACACTCCAACAATGTGTTCTGCTTCAATTTGGCTCATTTTACAAAGGTGCTTATTGCTGGAGTGAATATGCAGTTCTACTCAAGAGTAAGCAACTAAGCGAAATAAAGCCATAGAACGCTTATTTGCCTTCTATCTATGCATTCTGACACTCCAACAATGTGTTCTGCTTCAATTTGGCTCATTTTACAAAGGTGCTTATTTCTGGAGAGCAGATGCATTTCTACTCAAGAGTAAGCAACTAAGCGAAATAAAGCCATAGAACGCTTATTTGCCTTCTATCTATGCATTCAGACACTCCAACAATGTGTTCTGCTTCAATTTGGCTCATTTTACAAAGGTGCTTATTGCTGGAGTGAATATGCAGTTCTACTCAAGAGTAAGCAACTAAGCGAAATAAAGTCATAGAACGCTTATTTGCCTTCTATCTATGCATTCCGACACTCCAACAATGTATTCTGCTTCAATTTGGCTCGTTTTACAAAGGTGCTTATTGCTGGAGTGAATATGCAGTTCTACTCAAGAGTAAGCAACTCAGCGAAATAAAGCCATAGAACGCTTATCTGCCTTATATCTATGCATTCTGACACTCCAACAATGTGTTCTGCTTCAATTTGGCTCATTTTACAAAGGTGATTATTTCTGGAGTGAACATGCAGTTCTACTCAAGAGTAAGCAACTAAGCGAAATAAAGCCAAAGAACGCTTATTTGCCTTCTATCTATGCTTTCTGACACTCCAACAATGTGTTCTGCTTCAATTTGGCTCGTTTTACAAAGGTGCTTATTTCTGGAGTGAATATGCAGTTCTACTCAAGAGTAAGCAACTAAGCGAAATAAAGCCATAGAACGCTTATTTGCCTTCTATCTATGCATTCTGACACTCCAACAATGTGTTCTGCTTCAATTTGGCTCATTTTACAAAGGTGCTTATTTCTGGAGAGCAGATGCATTTCTACTCAAGAGTAAGCAACTAAGCGAAATAAAGCCATAGAACGCTTATTTGCCTTCTATCTATGCATTCTGACACTCCAACAATGTGTTCTGCTTCAATTTGGCTCATTTTACAAAGGTGCTTATTGCTGGAGTTAATATGCAGTTCTACTCAAGAGTAAGCAACTCAGCAAAATAAAGTCATAGAACGCTTATTTGCCTTCTATCTATGCATTCCGACACTCCAACAATGTGTTCTGCTTCAATTTGGCTCATTTTACAAAGGTGCTTATTTGCTGGAGTGAATATGCATTTCTACTCAAGAGTAAGCAACTAAGCGAAATAAAGCCATAGAACGCTTATTTGCCTTCTATCTATGCATTCTGACACTCCAACAATGTGTTCTGCTTCAATTTGGCTCATTTTACAAAGGTGCTCATTTCTGGAGTGAACATGCAGTTCTACTCAAGAGTAAGCAACTAAGCGAAATAAAGCCATAGAACGCTTATTTGCCTTCTATCTATGCATTCTGACACTCCAACAATGTGTTCTGCTTCAATTTGGCTCATTTTACAAAGGTGATTATTTCTGGAGTGAACATGCAGTTCTACTCAAGAGTAAGCAACTAAGCGAAATAAAGCCATAGAACGCTTATTTGCCTTCTATCTATGCATTCTGATACTCCAACAATGTGTTCTGCTTCAATTTGGCTCATTTTACAAAGGTGCTTATTGCTGGAGTGAATATGCAGTTCTACTCAAGAGTAAGCAACTAAGCGAAATAAAGCCATAGAACGCTTATTTGCCTTCTATCTATGCATTCCGACACTCCAACAATGTATTCTGCTTCAATTTGGCTCATTTTACAAAGGTGCTTATTGCTGGAGTGAATATGCAGTTCTTCTCAAGAGTAAGCAACTAAGCGAAATAAAGCCATAGAACGCTTATTTGCCTTCTATCTATGCATTCTTCCACTCCAACAATGTGTTCTGCTTCAATTTGGCTCATTTTACAAAGGTGCTCATTTCTGGAGTGAACATGCAGTTCTACTCAAGAGTAAGCAACTAAGTGAAATAAAGCCATAGAACGCTTCTTTGCCTTCTATCTATGCATTCTGACACTCCAACAATGTGTTCTGCTTCAATTTGGCTCATTTTACAAAGGTGCTTATTGCTGGAGTGAATATGCCGTTCTACTCAAGAGTAAGCAACTCAGCAAAATAAAGCCATAGAACGCTTATTTGCCTTCTATCTATGCATTCCGACACTCCAACAATGTGTTCTGCTTCAATTTGGCTCATTTTACAAAGGTGATTATTTCTGGAGTGAACATGCAGTTCTACTCAAGAGTAAGCAACTAAGCGAAATAAAGCCATAGAACGCTTATTTGCCTTCTATCTATGCATTCTGACACTCCAGCAATGTGTTCTGCTTCAATTTGGCTCATTTTACAAAGGTGCTTATTGCTGGAGTGAATATGCAGTTCTACTCAAGAGTAAGCAACTAAGCGAAATAAAGCCATAGAACGCTTATTTGCCTTCTATTTATGCATTCTGACACTCCAACAATGTGTTCTGCTTCAATTTGGCTCATTTTACAAAGGTGCTCATTTCTGGAGTGAACATGCAGTTCTACTCAAGAGTAAGCAACTAAGCGAAATAAAGCCAAAGAACGCTTATTTGCCTTCTATCTATGCATTCCGACACTCCAACAATGTGTTCTGCTTCAATTTGGCTCATTTTACAAAGGTGCTTATTGCTGGAGTGAAGATGCAGTTCTACTCAAGAGTAAGCAACTAAGCGAAATAAAGCCATAGAACGCTTATTTGCCTTCTATCTATGCATTCTGACACTCCAACAATGTGTTCTGCTTCAATTTGGCTCATTTTACAAAGGTGATTATTTCTGGAGTGAACATGCAGTTCTACTCAAGAGTAAGCAACTAAGCGAAATAAAGCCAAAGAACGCTTATTTGCCTTCTATCTATGCTTTCTGACACTCCAACAATGTGTTCTGCTTCAATTTGGCTCGTTTTACAAAGGTGCTTATTTCTGGAGTGAATATGCATTTCTACTCAAGAGTAAGCAACTAAGCGAAATAAAGCCATAGAACGCTTATTTGCCTTCTATCTATGCATTCTGACACTCCAACAATGTGTTCTGCTTCAATTTGGCTCATTTTACAAAGGTGCTTATTTCTGGAGAGCAGATGCATTTCTACTCAAGAGTAAGCAACTAAGCGAAATAAAGCCATAGAACGCTTATTTGCCTCCTATCTATGCATTCTGACACTCCAGCAATGTGTTCTGCTTCAATTTGGCTCATTTTACAAAGGTGCTTATTGCTGGAGTGAATATGCAGTTCTACTCAAGAGTAAGCAACTAAGCGAAATAAAGCCATAGAACGCTTATTTGCCTTCTATCTATGCATTCTGACACTCCAACAATGTGTTCTGCTTCAATTTGGCTCATTTTACAAAGGTGCTCATTTCTGGAGTGAACATGCAGTTCTACTCACAAGTAAGCAACTAAGCGAAATAAAGCCATAGAACGCTTATTTGCCTTCTATCTATGCATTCTGACACTCCAACAATGTGTTCTGCTTCAATTTGGCTCATTTTACAAAGGTGATTATTTCTGGAGTGAACATGCAGTTCTACTCAAGAGTAAGCAACTAAGCGAAATAAAGTCATAGAATGCTTATTTGCCTTCTATCTATGCATTCTGACACTCCAACAATGTGTTCTGCTTCAATTTGGCTCATTTTACGAAGGTGCTTATTGCTGGAGTGAATATGCAGTTCTACTCAAGAGTAAGCAACTAAGCGAAATAAAGTCATAGAACGCTTATTTGCCTTCTATCTATGCATTCCGACACTCCAACAATGTATTCTGCTTCAATTTGGCTCGTTTTACAAAGGTGCTTATTGCTGGAGTGAATATGCAGTTCTACTCAAGAGTAAGCAACTCAGCGAAATAAAGCCATAGAACGCTTATTTGCCTTATATCTATGCATTCTGACACTCCAACAATGTGTTCTGCTTCAATTTGGCTCATTTTACAAAGGTGATTATTTCTGGAGTGAACATGCAGTTCTACTCAAGAGTAAGCAACTAAGCGAAATAAAGCCAAAGAACGCTTATTTGCCTTCTATCTATGCATTCCGACACTCCAACAATGTGTTCTGCTTCAATTTGGCTCATTTTACAAAGGTGCTTATTGCTGGAGTGAATATGCAGTTCTACTCAAGAGTAAGCAACTAAGCGAAATAAAGCCATAGAACGCTTATTTGCCTTCTATCTATGCATTCTGACACTCCAACAATGTGTTCTGCTTCAATTAGGCTCATTTTACAAAGGTGATTATTTCTGGAGTGAACATGCAGTTCTACTCAAGAGTAAGCAACTAAGCGAAATAAAGCCAAAGAACGCTTATTTGCCTTCTATCTATGCTTTCTGACACTCCAACAATGTGTTCTGCTTCAATTTGGCTCGTTTTACAAAGGTGCTTATTTCTGGAGTGAATATGCAGTTCTACTCAAGAGTAAGCAACTAAGCGAAATAAAGCCATAGAACGCTTATTTGCCTTCTATCTATGCATTCTGACACTCCAACAATGTGTTCTGCTTCAATTTGGCTCATTTTACAAAGCTGCTTATTTCTGGAGAGCAGATGCATTTCTACTCAAGAGTAAGCAACTAAGCGAAATAAAGCCATAGAACGCTTATTTGCCTTCTATCTATGCATTCTGACACTCCAGCAATGTGTTCTGCTTCAATTTGGCTCATTTTACAAAGGTGCTTATTGCTGGAGTGAATATGCAGTTCTACTCAAGAGTAAGCAACTAAGCGAAATAAAGCCATAGAACGCTTATTTGCCTTCTATCTATGCATTCTGACACTCCAACAATGTGTTCTGCTTCAATTTGGCTCATTTTACAAAGGTGCTCATTTCTGGAGTGAACATGCAGTTCTACTCAAGAGTAAGCAACTAAGCGAAATAAAGCCATAGAACGCTTATTTGCCTTCTATCTATGCATTCTGACACTCCAACAATGTATTCTGCTTCAATTTGGCTCGTTTTACAAAGGTGCTTATTGCTGGAGTGAATATGCAGTTCTACTCAAGAGTAAGCAACTAAGCGAAATAAAGCCATAGAACGCTTATTTGCCTTCTATCTATGCATTCTGACACTCCAACAATGTGTTCTGCTTCAATTAGGCTCATTTTACAAAGGTGATTATTTCTGGAGTGAACATGCAGTTCTACTCAAGAGTAAGCAACTAAGCGAAATAAAGCCAAAGAACGCTTATTTGCCTTCTATCTATGCATTCCGACACTCCAACAATGTGTTCTGCTTCAATTTGGCTCATTTTACAAAGGTGCTTATTGCTGGAGTGAATATGCAGTTCTACTCAAGAGTAAGCAACTAAGCGAAATAAAGCCATAGAACGCTTATTTGCCTTCTATCTATGCATTCTGACACTCCAACAATGTGTTCTGCTTCAATTAGGCTCATTTTACAAAGGTGATTATTTCTGGAGTGAACATGCAGTTCTACTCAAGAGTAAGCAACTAAGCGAAATAAAGCCAAAGAACGCTTATTTGCCTTCTATCTATGCTTTCTGACACTCCAACAATGTGTTCTGCTTCAATTTGGCTCGTTTTACAAAGGTGCTTATTTCTGGAGTGAATATGCAGTTCTACTCAAGAGTAAGCAACTAAGCGAAATAAAGCCATAGAACGCTTATTTGCCTTCTATCTATGCATTCTGACACTCCAACAATGTGTTCTGCTTCAATTTGGCTCATTTTACAAAGCTGCTTATTTCTGGAGAGCAGATGCATTTCTACTCAAGAGTAAGCAACTAAGCGAAATAAAGCCATAGAACGCTTATTTGCCTTCTATCTATGCATTCTGACACTCCAGCAATGTGTTCTGCTTCAATTTGGCTCATTTTACAAAGGTGCTTATTGCTGGAGTGAATATGCAGTTCTACTCAAGAGTAAGCAACTAAGCGAAATAAAGCCATAGAACGCTTATTTGCCTTCTATCTATGCATTCTGACACTCCAACAATGTGTTCTGCTTCAATTTGGCTCATTTTACAAAGGTGCTCATTTCTGGAGTGAACATGCAGTTCTACTCAAGAGTAAGCAACTAAGCGAAATAAAGCCATAGAACGCTTATTTGCCTTCTATCTATGCATTCTGACACTCCAACAATGTATTCTGCTTCAATTTGGCTCGTTTTACAAAGGTGCTTATTGCTGGAGTGAATATGCAGTTCTACTCAAGAGTAAGCAACTAAGCGAAATAAAGCCATAGAACGCTTATTTGCCTTCTATCTATGCATTCTGACACTCCAACAATGTGTTCTGCTTCAATTTGGCTCATTTTACAAAGGTGCTCATTTCTGGAGTGAACATGCAGTTCTACTCAAGAGTAAGCAACTAAGTGAAATAAAGCCATAGAACGCTTATTTGCCTTCTATCTATGCATTCTGACACTCCAACAATGTGTTCTGCTTCAATTTGGCTCATTTTACAAAGGTGATTAATTCTGGAGTGAACATGCAGTTCTACTCAAGAGTAAGCAACTAAGCGAAATAAAGCCATAGAACGCTTATTTGCCTTCTATCTATGCATTCTGACACTCCAACAATGTGTTCTGCTTCAATTTGGCTCATTTTACAAAGGTGCTTATTGCTGGAGTGAATATGCAGTTCTACTCAAGAGTAAGCAACTAAGCGAAATAAAGCCATAGAACGCTTATTTGCCTTCTATCTACCCTGTTTCTCATATTTTAAGACATACCCATAAAATAAGCCATAGCAGGATTTTTAAGCATTCAAGGAATATAAGCCATACCCCGAAAATAAGACATAGTGATAGGCGCAGCAGCAATGCCGGACGCGGCAGGAGGAGGAGGAAAAAAATAAGACATCCCTTGAAAATAAGCCATAGTGTGTTTTTTTGAGGAAAAAATAAATATAAGACATGTCTTATAATATGAGAAACACGGTATGCATTCTGACACTCCAACAATGTGTTCTGCTTCAATTTGGCTCATTTTACAAAGGTGCTCATTTCTGGAGTGAACATGCAGTTCTACTCAAGAGTAAGCAACTAAGTGAAATAAAGCCATAGAACGCTTATTTGCCTTCTATCTATGCATTCTGACACTCCAACAATGTGTTCTGCTTCAATTTGGCTCATTTTACAAAGGTGATTATTTCTGGAGTGAACATGCAGTTCTACTCAAGAGTAAGCAACTAAGCGAAATAAAGCCATAGAACGCTTATTTGCCTTCTATCTATGCATTCTGACACTCCAACAATGTGTTCTGCTTCAATTTGGCTCATTTTACAAAGGTGCTTATTGCTGGAGTGAATATGCAGTTCTACTCAAGAGTAAGCAACTAAGCGAAATAAAGCCATAGAACGCTTATTTGCCTTATATCTATGCATTCTGACACTCCAACAATGTGTTCTGCTTCAATTTGGCTCATTTTACAAAGGTGCTCATTTCTGGAGTGAACATGCAGTTCTACTCAAGAGTAAGCAACTAAGTGAAATAAAGCCATAGAACGCTTATTTGCCTTCTATCTATGCATTCTGACACTCCAACAATGTGTTCTGCTTCAATTTGGCTCATTTTACAAAGGTGCTTATTGCTGGAGTGAATATGCCGTTCTACTCAAGAGTAAGCAACTCAGCAAAATAAAGTCATAGAACGCTTATTTGCCTTCTATCTATGCATTCCGACACTCCAACAATGTATTCTGCTTCAATTTGGCTCATTTTACAAAGGTGCTTATTTGCTGGAGTGAATATGCATTTCTACTCAAAAGTAAGCAACTAAGCGAAATAAAGCCATAGAACGCTTATTTGCCTCATATCTATGCATTCTGACACTCCAACAATGTGTTCTGCTTCAATTTGGCTCATTTTACAAAGGTGATTATTTCTGGAGTGAACATGCAGTTCTACTCAAGAGTAAGCAACTAAGCGAAATAAAGCCATAGAACGCTTATTTGCCTTCTATCTATGCATTCTGACACTCCAACAATGTCTTCTGCTTCAATTTGGCTCATTTTACAAAGGTGCTTATTTCTGGAGAGCAGATGCATTTCTACTCAAGAGTAAGCAACTAAGCGAAATAAAGCCATAGAACGCTTATTTGCCTTCTATCTATGCATTCTGACACTCCAGCAATGTGTTCTGCTTCAATTTGGCTCATTTTACAAAGGTGCTTATTGCTGGAGTGAATATGCAGTTCTACTCAAGAGTAAGCAACTAAGCGAAATAAAGCCATAGAACGCTTATTTGCCTTCTATCTATGCATTCTGACACTCCAACAATGTGTTCTGCTTCAATTTGGCTCATTTTACAAAGGTGCTCATTTCTGGAGTGAACATGCAGTTCTACTCAAGAGTAAGCAACTAAGTGAAATAAAGCCATAGAACGCTTATTTGCCTTCTATCTATGCATTCTGACACTCCAACAATGTGTTCTGCTTCAATTTGGCTCATTTTACAAAGGTGATTATTTCTGGAGTGAACATGCAGTTCTACTCAAGAGTAAGCAACTAAGCGAAATAAAGCCATAGAACGCTTATTTGCCTTCTATCTATGCATTCTGACACTCCAACAATGTGTTCTGCTTCAATTTGGCTCATTTTACAAAGGTGCTTATTGCTGGAGTGAATATGCAGTTCTACTCAAGAGTAAGCAACTAAGCGAAATAAAGTCATAGAACGCTTATTTGCCTTCTATCTATGCATTCCGACACTCCAACAATGTATTCTGCTTCAATTTGGCTCATTTTACAAAGGTGCTTATTGCTGGAGTGAATATGCAGTTCTACTCAAGAGTAAGCAACTAAGCGAAATAAATCCATAGAACGCTTATTTGCCTTCTATCTATGCATTCTGACACTCCAACAATGTGTTCTGCTTCAATTTGGCTCATTTTACAAAGGTGCTTATTGCTGGAGTGAATATGCAGTTCTACTCAAGAGTAAGCAACTAAGCGAAATAAAGTCATAGAACGCTTATTTGCCTTCTATCTATGCATTCCGACACTCCAACAATGTGTTCTGCTTCAATTTGGCTCATTTTACAAAGGTGCTTATTGCTGGAGTGAATATGCCGTTCTACTCAAGAGTAAGCAACTCAGCAAAATAATGTCATAGAACGCTTATTTGCCTTCTATCTATGCATTCCGACACTCCAACAATGTGTTCTGCTTCAATTTGGCTCATTTTACAAAGGTGCTTATTTGCTGGAGTGAATATGCATTTCTACTCAAAAGTAAGCAACTAAGCGAAATAAAGCCATAGAACGCTTATTTGCCTTATATCTATGCATTCTGACACTCCAACAATGTGTTCTGCTTCAATTTGGCTCATTTTACAAAGGTGATTATTTCTGGAGTGAACATGCAGTTCTACTCAAGAGTAAGCAACTAAGCGAAATAAAGCCATAGAACGCTTATTTGCCTTCTATCTATGCATTCTGACACTCCAACAATGTGTTCTGCTTCAATTTGGCTCATTTTACAAAGGTGCTTATTTCTGGAGAGCAGATGCATTTCTACTCAAGAGTAAGCAACTAAGCGAAATAAAGCCATAGAACGCTTATTTGCCTTCTATCTATGCATTCTGACACTCCAGCAATGTGTTCTGCTTCAATTTGGCTCATTTTACAAAGGTGCTTATTGCTGGAGTGAATATGCAGTTCTACTCAAGAGTAAGCAACTAAGCGAAATAAAGCCATAGAACGCTTATTTGCCTTCTATCTATGCATTCTGACACTCCAACAATGTGTTCTGCTTCAATTTGGCTCATTTTACAAAGGTGCTCATTTCTGGAGTGAACATGCAGTTCTACTCAAGAGTAAGCAACTAAGTGAAATAAAGCCATAGAACGCTTATTTGCCTTCTATCTATGCATTCTGACACTCCAACAATGTGTTCTGCTTCAATTTGGCTCATTTTACAAAGGTGATTATTTCTGGAGTGAACATGCAGTTCTACTCAAGAGTAAGCAACTAAGCGAAATAAAGCCATAGAACGCTTATTTGCCTTCTATCTATGCATTCTGACACTCCAACAATGTGTTCTGCTTCAATTTGGCTCATTTTACAAAGGTGATTATTTCTGGAGTGAACATGCAGTTCTACTCAAGAGTAAGCAACTAAGCGAAATAAAGCCATAGAACGCTTATTTGCCTTCTATCTATGCATTCTGACACTCCAACAATGTCTTCTGCTTCAATTTGGCTCATTTTACAAAGGTGCTTATTTCTGGAGAGCAGATGCATTTCTACTCAAGAGTAAGCAACTAAGCGAAATAAAGCCATAGAACGCTTATTTGCCTTCTATCTATGCATTCTGACACTCCAGCAATGTGTTCTGCTTCAATTTGGCTCATTTTACAAAGGTGCTTATTGCTGGAGTGAATATGCAGTTCTACTCAAGAGTAAGCAACTAAGCGAAATAAAGCCATAGAACGCTTATTTGCCTTCTATCTATGCATTCTGACACTCCAACAATGTGTTCTGCTTCAATTTGGCTCATTTTACAAAGGTGCTCATTTCTGGAGTGAACATGCAGTTCTACTCAAGAGTAAGCAGCTAAGTGAAATAAAGCCATAGAACGCTTATTTGCCTTCTATCTATGCATTCTGACACTCCAACAATGTGTTCTGCTTCAATTTGGCTCATTTTACAAAGGTGATTATTTCTGGAGTGAACATGCAGTTCTACTCAAGAGTAAGCAACTAAGCGAAATAAAGCCATAGAACGCTTATTTGCCTTCTATCTATGCATTCTGATACTCCAACAATGTGTTCTGCTTCAATTTGGCTCATTTTACAAAGGTGCTTATTGCTGGAGTGAACATGCAGTTCTACTCAAGAGTAAGCAACTAAGCGAAATAAAGCCATAGAACGCTTATTTGCCTTCTATCTATGCATTCTGACACTCCAACAATGTCTTCTGCTTCAATTTGGCTCATTTTACAAAGGTGCTTATTTCTGGAGAGCAGATGCATTTCTACTCAAGAGTAAGCAACTAAGCGAAATAAAGCCATAGAACGCTTATTTGCCTTCTATCTATGCATTCTGACACTCCAGCAATGTGTTCTGCTTCAATTTGGCTCATTTTACAAAGGTGCTTATTGCTGGAGTGAATATGCAGTTCTACTCAAGAGTAAGCAACTAAGCGAAATAAAGCCATAGAACGCTTATTTGCCTTCTATCTATGCATTCTGACACTCCAACAATGTGTTCTGCTTCAATTTGGCTCATTTTACAAAGGTGCTCATTTCTGGAGTGAACATGCAGTTCTACTCAAGAGTAAGCAACTAAGTGAAATAAAGCCATAGAACGCTTATTTGCCTTCTATCTATGCATTCTGACACTCCAACAATGTGTTCTGCTTCAATTTGGCTCATTTTACAAAGGTGATTATTTCTGGAGTGAACATGCAGTTCTACTCAAGAGTAAGCAACTAAGCAAAATAAAGCCATAGAACGCTTATTTGCCTTCTATCTATGCATTCTGATACTCCAACAATGTGTTCTGCTTCAATTTGGCTCATTTTACAAAGGTGCTTATTGCTGGAGTGAATATGCAGTTCTACTCAAGAGTAAGCAACTAAGCGAAATAAAGCCATAGAACGCTTATTTGCCTTCTATCTATGCATTCCGACACTCCAACAATGTATTCTGCTTCAATTTGGCTCATTTTACAAAGGTGCTTCTTGCTGGAGTGAATATGCAGTTCTACTCAAGAGTAAGCAACTAAGCGAAATAAAGCCATAGAACGCTTATTTGCCTTCTATCTATGCATTCTTCCACTCCAACAATGTGTTCTGCTTCAATTTGGCTCATTTTACAAAGGTGCTCATTTCTGGAGTGAACATGCAGTTCTACTCAAGAGTAAGCAACTAAGTGAAATAAAGCCATAGAACGCTTATTTGCCTTCTATCTATGCATTCTGACACTCCAACAATGTGTTCTGCTTCAATTTGGCTCATTTTACAAAGGTGCTTATTGCTGGAGTGAATATGCCGTTCTACTCAAGAGTAAGCAACTCAGCAAAATAAAGTCATAGAACGCTTATTTGCCTTCTATCTATGCATTCCGACACTCCAACAATGTATTCTGCTTCAATTTGGCTCATTTTACAAAGGTGCTTATTTGCTGGAGTGAATATGCATTTCTACTCAAAAGTAAGCAACTAAGCGAAATAAAGCCATAGAACGCTTATTTGCCTCATATCTATGCATTCTGACACTCCAACAATGTGTTCTGCTTCAATTTGGCTCATTTTACAAAGGTGATTATTTCTGGAGTGAACATGCAGTTCTACTCAAGAGTAAGCAACTAAGCGAAATAAAGCCATAGAACGCTTATTTGCCTTCTATCTATGCATTCTGACACTCCAACAATGTGTTCTGCTTCAATTTGGCTCATTTTACAAAGGTGCTTATTTCTGGAGAGCAGATGCATTTCTACTCAAGAGTAAGCAACTAAGCGAAATAAAGCCATAGAACGCTTATTTGCCTTCTATCTATGCATTCTGACACTCCAGCAATGTGTTCTGCTTCAATTTGGCTCATTTTACAAAGGTGCTTATTGCTGGAGTGAATATGCAGTTCTACTCAAGAGTAAGCAACTAAGCGAAATAAAGCCATAGAACGCTTATTTGCCTTCTATCTATGCATTCTGACACTCCAACAATGTGTTCTGCTTCAATTTGGCTCATTTTACAAAGGTGCTCATTTCTGGAGTGAACATGCAGTTCTACTCAAGAGTAAGCAACTAAGTGAAATAAAGCCATAGAACGCTTATTTGCCTTCTATCTATGCATTCTGACACTCCAACAATGTGTTCTGCTTCAATTTGGCTCATTTTACAAAGGTGATTATTTCTGGAGTGAACATGCAGTTCTACTCAAGAGTAAGCAACTAAGCGAAATAAAGCCATAGAACGCTTATTTGCCTTCTATCTATGCATTCTGACACTCCAACAATGTGTTCTGCTTCAATTTGGCTCATTTTACAAAGGTGCTTATTGCTGGAGTGAATATGCAGTTCTACTCAAGAGTAAGCAACTAAGCGAAATAAAGTCATAGAACGCTTATTTGCCTTCTATCTATGCATTCCGACACTCCAACAATGTATTCTGCTTCAATTTGGCTCATTTTACAAAGGTGCTTATTGCTGGAGTGAATATGCAGTTCTACTCAAGAGTAAGCAACTAAGCGAAATAAATCCATAGAACGCTTATTTGCCTTCTATCTATGCATTCTGACACTCCAACAATGTGTTCTGCTTCAATTTGGCTCATTTTACAAAGGTGCTTATTGCTGGAGTGAATATGCAGTTCTACTCAAGAGTAAGCAACTAAGCGAAATAAAGTCATAGAACGCTTATTTGCCTTCTATCTATGCATTCCGACACTCCAACAATGTGTTCTGCTTCAATTTGGCTCATTTTACAAAGGTGCTTATTGCTGGAGTGAATATGCCGTTCTACTCAAGAGTAAGCAACTCAGCAAAATAAAGTCATAGAACGCTTATTTGCCTTCTATCTATGCATTCCGACACTCCAACAATGTGTTCTGCTTCAATTTGGCTCATTTTACAAAGGTGCTTATTTGCTGGAGTGAATATGCATTTCTACTCAAAAGTAAGCAACTAAGCGAAATAAAGCCATAGAACGCTTATTTGCCTTATATCTATGCATTCTGACACTCCAACAATGTGTTCTGCTTCAATTTGGCTCATTTTACAAAGGTGATTATTTCTGGAGTGAACATGCAGTTCTACTCAAGAGTAAGCAACTAAGCGAAATAAAGCCATAGAACGCTTATTTGCCTTCTATCTATGCATTCTGACACTCCAACAATGTGTTCTGCTTCAATTTGGCTCATTTTACAAAGGTGCTTATTTCTGGAGAGCAGATGCATTTCTACTCAAGAGTAAGCAACTAAGCGAAATAAAGCCATAGAACGCTTATTTGCCTTCTATCTATGCATTCTGACACTCCAGCAATGTGTTCTGCTTCAATTTGGCTCATTTTACAAAGGTGCTTATTGCTGGAGTGAATATGCAGTTCTACTCAAGAGTAAGCAACTAAGCGAAATAAAGCCATAAAACGCTTATTTGCCTTCTATCTATGCATTCTGACACTCCAACAATGTGTTCTGCTTCAATTTGGCTCATTTTACAAAGGTGCTCATTTCTGGAGTGAACATGCAGTTCTACTCAAGAGTAAGCAACTAAGTGAAATAAAGCCATAGAACGCTTATTTGCCTTCTATCTATGCATTCTGACACTCCAACAATGTGTTCTGCTTCAATTTGGCTCATTTTACAAAGGTGATTATTTCTGGAGTGAACATGCAGTTCTACTCAAGAGTAAGCAACTAAGCGAAATAAAGCCATAGAACGCTTATTTGCCTTCTATCTATGCATTCTGACACTCCAACAATGTGTTCTGCTTCAATTTGGCTCATTTTACAAAGGTGCTTATTGCTGGAGTGAATATGCAGTTCTACTCAAGAGTAAGCAACTAAGCGAAATAAAGTCAAAGAACGCTTATTTGCCTTCTATCTATGCATTCCGACACTCCAACAATGTATTCTGCTTCAATTTGGCTCATTTTACAAAGGTGCTTATTGCTGGAGTGAATATGCAGTTCTACTCAAGAGTAAGCAACTAAGCGAAATAAAGCCATAGAACGCTTATTTGCCTTCTATCTATGCATTCTGACACTCCAACAATGTGTTCTGCTTCAATTTGGCTCATTTTACAAAGGTGCTTATTGCTGGAGTGAATATGCAGTTCTACTCAAGAGTAAGCAACTAAGCGAAATAAAGCCATAGAACGCTTATTTGCCTTCTATCTATGCATTCTGACACTCCAACAATGTGTTCTGCTTCAATTTGGCTCATTTTACAAAGGTGATTATTTCTGGAGTGAACATGCAGTTCTACTCAAGAGTAAGCAACTAAGCGAAATAAAGCCATAGAACGCTTATTTGCCTTCTATCTATGCATTCTGACACTCCAACAATGTGTTCTGCTTCAATTTGGCTCATTTTACAAAGGTGCTTATTGCTGGAGTGAATATGCAGTTCTACTCAAGAGTAAGCAACTAAGCGAAATAAAGTCATAGAACGCTTATTTGCCTTCTATCTATGCATTCCGACACTCCAACAATGTATTCTGCTTCAATTTGGCTCGTTTTACAAAGGTGCTTATTGCTGGAGTGAATATGCTGTTCTACTCAAGAGTAAGCAACTCAGCGAAATAAAGCCATAGAACGCTTATTTGCCTCATATCTATGCATTCTGACACTCCAACAATGTGTTCTGCTTCAATTTGGCTCATTTTACAAAGGTGATTATTTCTGGAGTGAACATGCAGTTCTATTCAAGAGTAAGCAACTAAGCGAAATAAAGCCAAAGAACGCTTATTTGCCTTCTATCTATGCATTCCGACACTCCAACAATGTGTTCTGCTTCAATTTGGCTCATTTTACAAAGGTGCTTATTGCTGGAGTGAATATGCAGTTCTACTCAAGAGTAAGCAACTAAGCGAAATAAAGCCATAGAACGCTTATTTGCCTTCTATCTATGCATTCTGACACTCCAACAATGTGTTCTGCTTCAATTTGGCTCATTTTACAAAGGTGATTATTTCTGGAGTGAACATGCAGTTCTACTCAAGAGTAAGCAACTAAGCGAAATAAAGCCAAAGAACGCTTATTTGCCTTCTATCTATGCTTTCTGACACTCCAACAATGTGTTCTGCTTCAATTTGGCTCATTTTACAAAGGTGCTTATTGCTGGAGTGAATATGCCGTTCTACTCAAGAGTAAGCAACTCAGCAAAATAAAGTCATAGAACGCTTATTTGCCTTCTATCTATGCATTCCGACACTCCAACAATGTATTCTGCTTCAATTTGGCTCATTTTACAAAGGTGCTTATTTGCTGGAGTGAATATGCATTTCTACTCAAAAGTAAGCAACTAAGCGAAATAAAGCCATAGAACGCTTATTTGCCTCATATCTATGCATTCTGACACTCCAACAATGTGTTCTGCTTCAATTTGGCTCATTTTACAAAGGTGATTATTTCTGGAGTGAACATGCAGTTCTACTCAAGAGTAAGCAACTAAGCGAAATAAAGCCATAGAACGCTTATTTGCCTTCTATCTATGCATTCTGACACTCCAACAATGTCTTCTGCTTCAATTTGGCTCATTTTACAAAGGTGCTTATTTCTGGAGAGCAGATGCATTTCTACTCAAGAGTAAGCAACTAAGCGAAATAAAGCCATAGAACGCTTATTTGCCTTCTATCTATGCATTCTGACACTCCAGCAATGTGTTCTGCTTCAATTTGGCTCATTTTACAAAGGTGCTTATTGCTGGAGTGAATATGCAGTTCTACTCAAGAGTAAGCAACTAAGCGAAATAAAGCCATAGAACGCTTATTTGCCTTCTATCTATGCATTCTGACACTCCAACAATGTGTTCTGCTTCAATTTGGCTCATTTTACAAAGGTGCTCATTTCTGGAGTGAACATGCAGTTCTACTCAAGAGTAAGCAACTAAGTGAAATAAAGCCATAGAACGCTTATTTGCCTTCTATCTATGCATTCTGACACTCCAACAATGTGTTCTGCTTCAATTTGGCTCATTTTACAAAGGTGATTATTTCTGGAGTGAACATGCAGTTCTACTCAAGAGTAAGCAACTAAGCGAAATAAAGCCATAGAACGCTTATTTGCCTTCTATCTATGCATTCTGACACTCCAACAATGTGTTCTGCTTCAATTTGGCTCATTTTACAAAGGTGCTTATTGCTGGAGTGAATATGCAGTTCTACTCAAGAGTAAGCAACTAAGCGAAATAAAGTCATAGAACGCTTATTTGCCTTCTATCTATGCATTCCGACACTCCAACAATGTATTCTGCTTCAATTTGGCTCATTTTACAAAGGTGCTTATTGCTGGAGTGAATATGCAGTTCTACTCAAGAGTAAGCAACTAAGCGAAATAAATCCATAGAACGCTTATTTGCCTTCTATCTATGCATTCTGACACTCCAACAATGTGTTCTGCTTCAATTTGGCTCATTTTACAAAGGTGCTTATTGCTGGAGTGAATATGCAGTTCTACTCAAGAGTAAGCAACTAAGCGAAATAAAGTCATAGAACGCTTATTTGCCTTCTATCTATGCATTCCGACACTCCAACAATGTGTTCTGCTTCAATTTGGCTCATTTTACAAAGGTGCTTATTGCTGGAGTGAATATGCCGTTCTACTCAAGAGTAAGCAACTCAGCAAAATAAAGTCATAGAACGCTTATTTGCCTTCTATCTATGCATTCCGACACTCCAACAATGTGTTCTGCTTCAATTTGGCTCATTTTACAAAGGTGCTTATTTGCTGGAGTGAATATGCATTTCTACTCAAAAGTAAGCAACTAAGCGAAATAAAGCCATAGAACGCTTATTTGCCTTCTATCTATGCATTCTGACACTCCAACAATGTGTTCTGCTTCAATTTGGCTCATTTTACAAAGGTGATTATTTCTGGAGTGAACATGCAGTTCTACTCAAGAGTAAGCAACTAAGCGAAATAAAGCCATAGAACGCTTATTTGCCTTCTATCTATGCATTCTGACACTCCAACAATGTGTTCTGCTTCAATTTGGCTCATTTTACAAAGGTGCTTATTGCTGGAGTGAATATGCAGTTCTACTCAAGAGTAAGCAACTAAGCGAAATAAAGTCAAAGAACGCTTATTTGCCTTCTATCTATGCATTCCGACACTCCAACAATGTATTCTGCTTCAATTTGGCTCATTTTACAAAGGTGCTTATTGCTGGAGTGAATATGCAGTTCTACTCAAGAGTAAGCAACTAAGCGAAATAAAGCCATAGAACGCTTATTTGCCTTCTATCTATGCATTCTGACACTCCAACAATGTGTTCTGCTTCAATTTGGCTCATTTTACAAAGGTGCTCATTTCTGGAGTGAACATGCAGTTCTACTCAAGAGTAAGCAACTAAGTGAAATAAAGCCATAGAACGCTTATTTGCCTTCTATCTATGCATTCTGACACTCCAACAATGTGTTCTGCTTCAATTTGGCTCATTTTACAAAGGTGATTATTTCTGGAGTGAACATGCAGTTCTACTCAAGAGTAAGCAACTAAGTGAAATAAAGCCATAGAACGCTTATTTGCCTTCTATCTATGCATTCTGACACTCCAACAATGTGTTCTGCTTCAATTTGGCTCATTTTACAAAGGTGCTTATTTCTGGAGAGCAGATGCATTTCTACTCAAGAGTAAGCAACTAAGCGAAATAAAGCCATAGAACGCTTATTTGCCTTCTATCTATGCATTCTGACACTCCAGCAATGTGTTCTGCTTCAATTTGGCTCATTTTACCAAGGTGCTTATTGCTGGAGTGAATATGCAGTTCTACTCAAGAGTAAGCAACTAAGCGAAATAAAGCCATAGAACGCTTATTTGCCTTCTATCTATGCATTCTGACACTCCAACAATGTGTTCTGCTTCAATTTGGCTCATTTTACAAAGGTGCTCATTTCTGGAGTGAACATGCAGTTCTACTCAAGAGTAAGCAACTAAGTGAAATAAAGCCATAGAACGCTTATTTGCCTTCTATCTATGCATTCTGACACTCCAACAATGTGTTCTGCTTCAATTTGGCTCATTTTACAAAGGTGCTTATTGCTGGAGTGAATATGCAGTTCTACTCAAGAGTAAGCAACTAAGCGAAATAAAGTCATAGAACGCTTATTTGCCTTCTATCTATGCATTCCGACACTCCAACAATGTATTCTGCTTCAATTTGGCTCGTTTTACAAAGGTGCTTATTGCTGGAGTGAATATGCAGTTCTACTCAAGAGTAAGCAACTCAGCGAAATAAAGCCATAGAACGCTTATTTGCCTCATATCTATGCATTCTGACACTCCAACAATGTGTTCTGCTTCAATTTGGCTCATTTTACAAAGGTGATTATTTCTGGAGTGAACATGCAGTTCTACTCAAGAGTAAGCAACTAAGCGAAATAAAGCCAAAGAACGCTTATTTGCCTTCTATCTATGCATTCCGACACTCCAACAATGTGTTCTGCTTCAATTTGGCTCATTTTACAAAGGTGCTTATTGCTGGAGTGAATATGCAGTTCTACTCAAGAGTAAGCAACTAAGCGAAATAAAGCCATAGAACGCTTATTTGCCTTCTATCTATGCATTCTGACACTCCAACAATGTGTTCTGCTTCAATTTGGCTCATTTTACAAAGGTGATTATTTCTGGAGTGAACATGCAGTTCTACTCAAGAGTAAGCAACTAAGCGAAATAAAGCCAAAGAACGCTTATTTGCCTTCTATCTATGCTTTCTGACACTCCAACAATGTGTTCTGCTTCAATTTGGCTCGTTTTACAAAGGTGCTTATTTCTGGAGTGAATATGCAGTTCTACTCAAGAGTAAGCAACTAAGCGAAATAAAGCCATAGAACGCTTATTTGCCTTCTATCTATGCATTCTGACACTCCAACAATGTGTTCTGCTTCAATTTGGCTCATTTTACAAAGGTGCTTATTTCTGGAGAGCAGATGCATTTCTACTCAAGAGTAAGCAACTAAGCGAAATAAAGCCATAGAACGCTTATTTGCCTTCTATCTATGCATTCTGACACTCCAACAATGTGTTCTGCTTCAATTTGGCTCATTTTACAAAGGTGCTTATTGCTGGAGTTAATATGCAGTTCTACTCAAGAGTAAGCAACTAAGCGAAATAAAGCCATAGAACGCTTATTTGCCTTCTATCAATGCATTCTGACACTCCAACAATGTGTTCTGCTTCAATTTGGCTCATTTTACAAAGGTGCTTATTTCTGGAGAGCAGATGCATTTCTACTCAAGAGTAAGCAACTAAGCGAAATAAAGCCATAGAACGCTTATTTGCCTTCTATCTATGCATTCTGACACTCCAACAATGTGTTCTGCTTCAATTTGGCTCATTTTACAAAGGTGCTTATTTCTGGAGAGCAGATGCATTTCTACTCAAGAGTAAGCAACTAAGCGAAATAAAGCCATAGAACGCTTATTTGCCTTCTATCTATGCATTCTGACACTCCAGCAATGTGTTCTGCTTCAATTTGGCTCATTTTACAAAGGTGCTTATTGCTGGAGTGAATATGCAGTTCTACTCAAGAGTAAGCAACTAAGCGAAATAAAGCCATAGAACGCTTATTTGCCTTCTATCTATGCATTCTGATACTCCAACAATGTGTTCTGCTTCAATTTGGCTCATTTTACAAAGGTGCTCATTTCTGGAGTGAACATGCAGTTCTACTCAAGAGTAAGCAACTAAGTGAAATAAAGCCATAGAACGCTTATTTGCCTTCTATCTATGCATTCTGACACTCCAACAATGTGTTCTGCTTCAATTTGGCTCATTTTACAAAGGTGATTATTTCTGGAGTGAACATGCAGTTCTACTCAAGAGTAAGCAACTAAGCGAAATAAAGCCATAGAACGCTTATTTGCCTTCTATCTATGCATTCTGACACTCCAACAATGTGTTCTGCTTCAATTTGGCTCATTTTACAAAGGTGCTTATTGCTGGAGTGAATATGCAGTTCTACTCAAGAGTAAGCAACTAAGCGAAATAAAGTCATAGAACGCTTATTTGCCTTCTATCTATGCATTCCGACACTCCAACAATGTATTCTGCTTCAATTTGGCTCATTTTACAAAGGTGCTTATTGCTGGAGTGAATATGCAGTTCTACTCAAGAGTAAGCAACTAAGCGAAATAAATCCATAGAACGCTTATTTGCCTTCTATCTATGCATTCTGACACTCCAACAATGTGTTCTGCTTCAATTTGGCTCATTTTACAAAGGTGCTTATTGCTGGAGTGAATATGCAGTTCTACTCAAGAGTAAGCAACTAAGCGAAATAAAGTCATAGAACGCTTATTTGCCTTCTATCTATGCATTCCGACACTCCAACAATGTGTTCTGCTTCAATTTGGCTCATTTTACAAAGGTCCTTATTGCTGGAGTGAATATGCCGTTCTACTCAAGAGTAAGCAACTCAGCAAAATAAAGTCATAGAACGCTTATTTGCCTTCTATCTATGCATTCCGACACTCCAACAATGTGTTCTGCTTCAATTTGGCTCATTTTACAAAGGTGCTTATTTGCTGGAGTGAATATGCATTTCTACTCAAAAGTAAGCAACTAAGCGAAATAAAGCCATAGAACGCTTATTTGCCTTATATCTATGCATTCTGACACTCCAACAATGTGTTCTGCTTCAATTTGGCTCATTTTACAAAGGTGATTATTTCTGGAGTGAACATGCAGTTCTACTCAAGAGTAAGCAACTAAGCGAAATAAAGCCATAGAACGCTTATTTGCCTTCTATCTATGCATTCTGACACTCCAACAATGTGTTCTGCTTCAATTTGGCTCATTTTACAAAGGTGCTTATTTCTGGAGAGCAGATGCATTTCTACTCAAGAGTAAGCAACTAAGCGAAATAAAGCCATAGAACGCTTATTTGCCTTCTATCTATGCATTCTGACACTCCAGCAATGTGTTCTGCTTCAATTTGGCTCATTTTACAAAGGTGCTTATTGCTGGAGTGAATATGCAGTTCTACTCAAGAGTAAGCAACTAAGCGAAATAAAGCCATAGAACGCTTATTTGCCTTCTATCTATGCATTCTGACACTCCAACAATGTGTTCTGCTTCAATTTGGCTCATTTTACAAAGGTGCTCATTTCTGGAGTGAACATGCAGTTCTACTCAAGAGTAAGCAACTAAGTGAAATAAAGCCATAGAACGCTTATTTGCCTTCTATCTATGCATTCTGACACTCCAACAATGTGTTCTGCTTCAATTTGGCTCATTTTACAAAGGTGATTATTTCTGGAGTGAACATGCAGTTCTACTCAAGAGTAAGCAACTAAGCGAAATAAAGCCATAGAACGCTTATTTGCCTTCTATCTATGCATTCTGACACTCCAACAATGTGTTCTGCTTCAATTTGGCTCATTTTACAAAGGTGCTTATTGCTGGAGTGAATATGCAGTTCTACTCAAGAGTAAGCAACTAAGCGAAATAAAGTCAAAGAACGCTTATTTGCCTTCTATCTATGCATTCCGACACTCCAACAATGTATTCTGCTTCAATTTGGCTCATTTTACAAAGGTGCTTATTGCTGGAGTGAATATGCAGTTCTACTCAAGAGTAAGCAACTAAGCGAAATAAAGCCATAGAACGCTTATTTGCCTTCTATCTATGCATTCTGACACTCCAACAATGTGTTCTGCTTCAATTTGGCTCATTTTACAAAGGTGCTCATTTCTGGAGTGAACATGCAGTTCTACTCAAGAGTAAGCAACTAAGTGAAATAAAGCCATAGAACGCTTATTTGCCTTCTATCTATGCATTCTGACACTCCAACAATGTGTTCTGCTTCAATTTGGCTCATTTTACAAAGGTGATTATTTCTGGAGTGAACATGCAGTTCTACTCAAGAGTAAGCAACTAAGCGAAATAAAGCCATAGAACGCTTATTTGCCTTCTATCTATGCATTCTGACACTCCAACAATGTGTTCTGCTTCAATTTGGCTCATTTTACAAAGGTGCTTATTGCTGGAGTGAATATGCAGTTCTACTCAAGAGTAAGCAACTAAGCGAAATAAAGCCATAGAACGCTTATTTGCCTTATATCTATGCATTCTGACACTCCAACAATGTGTTCTGCTTCAATTTGGCTCATTTTACAAAGGTGATTATTTCTGGAGTGAACATGCAGTTCTACTCAAGAGTAAGCAACTAAGCGAAATAAAGCCATAGAACGCTTATTTGCCTTCTATCTATGCATTCTGACACTCCAACAATGTGTTCTGCTTCAATTTGGCTCATTTTACAAAGGTGCTTATTTCTGGAGAGCAGATGCATTTCTACTCAAGAGTAAGCAACTAAGCGAAATAAAGCCATAGAACGCTTATTTGCCTTCTATCTATGCATTCTGACACTCCAGCAATGTGTTCTGCTTCAATTTGGCTCATTTTACAAAGGTGCTTATTGCTGGAGTGAATATGCAGTTCTACTCAAGAGTAAGCAACTAAGCGAAATAAAGCCATAGAACGCTTATTTGCCTTCTATCTATGCATTCTGACACTCCAACAATGTGTTCTGCTTCAATTTGGCTCATTTTACAAAGGTGCTCATTTCTGGAGTGAACATGCAGTTCTACTCAAGAGTAAGCAACTAAGCGAAATAAAGCCATAGAACGCTTATTTGCCTTCTATCTATGCATTCTGACACTCCAACAATGTGTTCTGCTTCAATTTGGCTCATTTTACAAAGGTGATTATTTCTGGAGTGAACATGCAGTTCTACTCAAGAGTAAGCAACTAAGCGAAATAAAGCCATAGAACGCTTATTTGCCTTCTATCTATGCATTCTGATACTCCAACAATGTGTTCTGCTTCAATTTGGCTCATTTTACAAAGGTGCTTATTGCTGGAGTGAATATGCAGTTCTACTCAAGAGTAAGCAACTAAGCGAAATAAAGCCATAGAACGCTTATTTGCCTTCTATCTATGCATTCCGACACTCCAACAATGTATTCTGCTTCAATTTGGCTCATTTTACAAAGGTGCTTCTTGCTGGAGTGAATATGCAGTTCTACTCAAGAGTAAGCAACTAAGCGAAATAAAGCCATAGAACGCTTATTTGCCTTCTATCTATGCATTCTTCCACTCCAACAATGTGTTCTGCTTCAATTTGGCTCATTTTACAAAGGTGCTCATTTCTGGAGTGAACATGCAGTTCTACTCAAGAGTAAGCAACTAAGTGAAATAAAGCCATAGAACGCTTATTTGCCTTCTATCTATGCATTCTGACACTCCAACAATGTGTTCTGCTTCAATTTGGCTCTTTTTACAAAGGTGCTTATTGCTGGAGTGAATATGCCGTTCTACTCAAGAGTAAGCAACTCAGCAAAATAAAGTCATAGAACGCTTATTTGCCTTCTATCTATGCATTCCGACACTCCAACAATGTATTCTGCTTCAATTTGGCTCATTTTACAAAGGTGCTTATTTGCTGGAGTGAATATGCATTTCTACTCAAAAGTAAGCAACTAAGCGAAATAAAGCCATAGAACGCTTATTTGCCTTATATCTATGCATTCTGACACTCCAACAATGTGTTCTGCTTCAATTTGGCTCATTTTACAAAGGTGATTATTTCTGGAGTGAACATGCAGTTCTACTCAAGAGTAAGCAACTAAGCGAAATAAAGCCATAGAACGCTTATTTGCCTTCTATCTATGCATTCTGACACTCCAACAATGTCTTCTGCTTCAATTTGGCTCATTTTACAAAGGTGCTTATTTCTGGAGAGCAGATGCATTTCTACTCAAGAGTAAGCAACTAAGCGAAATAAAGCCATAGAACGCTTATTTGCCTTCTATCTATGCATTCTGACACTCCAGCAATGTGTTCTGCTTCAATTTGGCTCATTTTACAAAGGTGATTATTTCTGGAGTGAACATGCAGTTCTACTCAAGAGTAAGCAACTAAGCGAAATAAAGCCAAAGAACGCTTATTTGCCTTCTATCTATGCATTCCGACACTCCAACAATGTGTTCTGCTTCAATTTGGCTCATTTTACAAAGGTGCTTATTGCTGGAGTGAATATGCAGTTCTACTCAAGAGTAAGCAACTAAGCGAAATAAAGCCATAGAACGCTTATTTGCCTTCTATCTATGCATTCTGACACTCCAACAATGTGTTCTGCTTCAATTTGGCTCATTTTACAAAGGTGATTATTTCTGGAGTGAACATGCAGTTCTACTCAAGAGTAAGCAACTAAGCGAAATAAAGCCAAAGAACGCTTATTTGCCTTCTATCTATGCTTTCTGACACTCCAACAATGTGTTCTGCTTCAATTTGGCTCGTTTTACAAAGGTGCTTATTTCTGGAGTGAATATGCAGTTCTACTCAAGAGTAAGCAACTAAGCGAAATAAAGCCATAGAACGCTTATTTGCCTTCTATCTATGCATTCTGACACTCCAACAATGTGTTCTGCTTCAATTTGGCTCATTTTACAAAGGTGCTTATTTCTGGAGAGCAGATGCATTTCTACTCAAGAGTAAGCAACTAAGCGAAATAAAGCCATAGAACGCTTATTTGCCTTCTATCTATGCATTCTGACACTCCAACAATGTGTTCTGCTTCAATTTGGCTCATTTTACAAAGGTGCTTATTGCTGGAGTTAATATGCAGTTCTACTCAAGAGTAAGCAACTAAGCGAAATAAAGCCATAGAACGCTTATTTGCCTTCTATCAATGCATTCTGACACTCCAACAATGTGTTCTGCTTCAATTTGGCTCATTTTACAAAGGTGCTTATTTCTGGAGAGCAGATGCATTTCTACTCAAGAGTAAGCAACTAAGCGAAATAAAGCCATAGAACGCTTATTTGCCTTCTATCTATGCATTCTGACACTCCAACAATGTGTTCTGCTTCAATTTGGCTCATTTTACAAAGGTGCTTATTTCTGGAGAGCAGATGCATTTCTACTCAAGAGTAAGCAACTAAGCGAAATAAAGCCATAGAACGCTTATTTGCCTTCTATCTATGCATTCTGACACTCCAGCAATGTGTTCTGCTTCAATTTGGCTCATTTTACAAAGGTGCTTATTGCTGGAGTGAATATGCAGTTCTACTCAAGAGTAAGCAACTAAGCGAAATAAAGCCATAGAACGCTTATTTGCCTTCTATCTATGCATTCTGATACTCCAACAATGTGTTCTGCTTCAATTTGGCTCATTTTACAAAGGTGCTCATTTCTGGAGTGAACATGCAGTTCTACTCAAGAGTAAGCAACTAAGTGAAATAAAGCCATAGAACGCTTATTTGCCTTCTATCTATGCATTCTGACACTCCAACAATGTGTTCTGCTTCAATTTGGCTCATTTTACAAAGGTGATTATTTCTGGAGTGAACATGCAGTTCTACTCAAGAGTAAGCAACTAAGCGAAATAAAGCCATAGAACGCTTATTTGCCTTCTATCTATGCATTCTGACACTCCAACAATGTGTTCTGCTTCAATTTGGCTCATTTTACAAAGGTGCTTATTGCTGGAGTGAATATGCAGTTCTACTCAAGAGTAAGCAACTAAGCGAAATAAAGTCATAGAACGCTTATTTGCCTTCTATCTATGCATTCCGACACTCCAACAATGTATTCTGCTTCAATTTGGCTCATTTTACAAAGGTGCTTATTGCTGGAGTGAATATGCAGTTCTACTCAAGAGTAAGCAACTAAGCGAAATAAATCCATAGAACGCTTATTTGCCTTCTATCTATGCATTCTGACACTCCAACAATGTGTTCTGCTTCAATTTGGCTCATTTTACAAAGGTGCTTATTGCTGGAGTGAATATGCAGTTCTACTCAAGAGTAAGCAACTAAGCGAAATAAAGTCATAGAACGCTTATTTGCCTTCTATCTATGCATTCCGACACTCCAACAATGTGTTCTGCTTCAATTTGGCTCATTTTACAAAGGTCCTTATTGCTGGAGTGAATATGCCGTTCTACTCAAGAGTAAGCAACTCAGCAAAATAAAGTCATAGAACGCTTATTTGCCTTCTATCTATGCATTCCGACACTCCAACAATGTGTTCTGCTTCAATTTGGCTCATTTTACAAAGGTGCTTATTTGCTGGAGTGAATATGCATTTCTACTCAAAAGTAAGCAACTAAGCGAAATAAAGCCATAGAACGCTTATTTGCCTTATATCTATGCATTCTGACACTCCAACAATGTGTTCTGCTTCAATTTGGCTCATTTTACAAAGGTGATTATTTCTGGAGTGAACATGCAGTTCTACTCAAGAGTAAGCAACTAAGCGAAATAAAGCCATAGAACGCTTATTTGCCTTCTATCTATGCATTCTGACACTCCAACAATGTGTTCTGCTTCAATTTGGCTCATTTTACAAAGGTGCTTATTTCTGGAGAGCAGATGCATTTCTACTCAAGAGTAAGCAACTAAGCGAAATAAAGCCATAGAACGCTTATTTGCCTTCTATCTATGCATTCTGACACTCCAGCAATGTGTTCTGCTTCAATTTGGCTCATTTTACAAAGGTGCTTATTGCTGGAGTGAATATGCAGTTCTACTCAAGAGTAAGCAACTAAGCGAAATAAAGCCATAGAACGCTTATTTGCCTTCTATCTATGCATTCTGACACTCCAACAATGTGTTCTGCTTCAATTTGGCTCATTTTACAAAGGTGCTCATTTCTGGAGTGAACATGCAGTTCTACTCAAGAGTAAGCAACTAAGTGAAATAAAGCCATAGAACGCTTATTTGCCTTCTATCTATGCATTCTGACACTCCAACAATGTGTTCTGCTTCAATTTGGCTCATTTTACAAAGGTGATTATTTCTGGAGTGAACATGCAGTTCTACTCAAGAGTAAGCAACTAAGCGAAATAAAGCCATAGAACGCTTATTTGCCTTCTATCTATGCATTCTGACACTCCAACAATGTGTTCTGCTTCAATTTGGCTCATTTTACAAAGGTGCTTATTGCTGGAGTGAATATGCAGTTCTACTCAAGTTTAAGCAACTAAGCGAAATAAAGTCAAAGAACGCTTATTTGCCTTCTATCTATGCATTCCGACACTCCAACAATGTATTCTGCTTCAATTTGGCTCATTTTACAAAGGTGCTTATTGCTGGAGTGAATATGCAGTTCTACTCAAGAGTAAGCAACTAAGCGAAATAAAGCCATAGAACGCTTATTTGCCTTCTATCTATGCATTCTGACACTCCAACAATGTGTTCTGCTTCAATTTGGCTCATTTTACAAAGGTGCTCATTTCTGGAGTGAACATGCAGTTCTACTCAAGAGTAAGCAACTAAGTGAAATAAAGCCATAGAACGCTTATTTGCCTTCTATCTATGCATTCTGACACTCCAACAATGTGTTCTGCTTCAATTTGGCTCATTTTACAAAGGTGATTATTTCTGGAGTGAACATGCAGTTCTACTCAAGAGTAAGCAACTAAGCGAAATAAAGCCATAGAACGCTTATTTGCCTTCTATCTATGCATTCTGACACTCCAACAATGTGTTCTGCTTCAATTTGGCTCATTTTACAAAGGTGCTTATTGCTGGAGTGAATATGCAGTTCTACTCAAGAGTAAGCAACTAAGCGAAATAAAGCCATAGAACGCTTATTTGCCTCATATCTATGCATTCTGACACTCCAACAATGTGTTCTGCTTCAATTTGGCTCATTTTACAAAGGTGATTATTTCTGGAGTGAACATGCAGTTCTACTCAAGAGTAAGCAACTAAGCGAAATAAAGCCATAGAACGCTTATTTGCCTTCTATCTATGCATTCTGACACTCCAACAATGTGTTCTGCTTCAATTTGGCTCATTTTACAAAGGTGCTTATTTCTGGAGAGCAGATGCATTTCTACTCAAGAGTAAGCAACTAAGCGAAATAAAGCCATAGAACGCTTATTTGCCTTCTATCTATGCATTCTGACACTCCAACAATGTCTTCTGCTTCAATTTGGCTCATTTTACAAAGGTGCTTATTTCTGGAGAGCAGATGCATTTCTACTCAAGAGTAAGCAACTAAGCGAAATAAAGCCATAGAACGCTTATTTGCCTTCTATCTATGCATTCTGACACTCCAACAATGTGTTCTGCTTCAATTTGGCTCATTTTACAAAGGTGCTCATTTCTGGAGTGAACATGCAGTTCTACTCAAGAGTAAGCAACTAAGCGAAATAAAGCCATAGAACGCTTATTTGCCTTCTATCTATGCATTCTGACACTCCAACAATGTGTTCTGCTTCAATTTGGCTCATTTTACAAAGGTGATTATTTCTGGAGTGAACATGCAGTTCTACTCAAGAGTAAGCAACTAAGCGAAATAAAGCCATAGAACGCTTATTTGCCTTCTATCTATGCATTCTGATACTCCAACAATGTGTTCTGCTTCAATTTGGCTCATTTTACAAAGGTGCTTATTGCTGGAGTGAATATGCAGTTCTACTCAAGAGTAAGCAACTAAGCGAAATAAAGCCATAGAACGCTTATTTGCCTTCTATCTATGCATTCCGACACTCCAACAATGTATTCTGCTTCAATTTGGCTCATTTTACAAAGGTGCTTCTTGCTGGAGTGAATATGCAGTTCTACTCAAGAGTAAGCAACTAAGCGAAATAAAGCCATAGAACGCTTATTTGCCTTCTATCTATGCATTCTTCCACTCCAACAATGTGTTCTGCTTCAATTTGGCTCATTTTACAAAGGTGCTCATTTCTGGAGTGAACATGCAGTTCTACTCAAGAGTAAGCAACTAAGTGAAATAAAGCCATAGAACGCTTATTTGCCTTCTATCTATGCATTCTGACACTCCAACAATGTGTTCTGCTTCAATTTGGCTCATTTTACAAAGGTGCTTATTGCTGGAGTGAATATGCCGTTCTACTCAAGAGTAAGCAACTCAGCAAAATAAAGTCATAGAACGCTTATTTGCCTTCTATCTATGCATTCCGACACTCCAACAATGTATTCTGCTTCAATTTGGCTCATTTTACAAAGGTGCTTATTTGCTGGAGTGAATATGCATTTCTACTCAAAAGTAAGCAACTAAGCGAAATAAAGCCATAGAACGCTTATTTGCCTTATATCTATGCATTCTGACACTCCAACAATGTGTTCTGCTTCAATTTGGCTCATTTTACAAAGGTGATTATTTCTGGAGTGAACATGCAGTTCTACTCAAGAGTAAGCAACTAAGCGAAATAAAGCCATAGAACGCTTATTTGCCTTCTATCTATGCATTCTGACACTCCAACAATGTCTTCTGCTTCAATTTGGCTCATTTTACAAAGGTGCTTATTTCTGGAGAGCAGATGCATTTCTACTCAAGAGTAAGCAACTAAGCGAAATAAAGCCATAGAACGCTTATTTGCCTCCTATCTATGCATTCTGACACTCCAGCAATGTGTTCTGCTTCAATTTGGCTCATTTTACAAAGGTGCTTATTGCTGGAGTGAATATGCAGTTCTACTCAAGAGTAAGCAACTAAGCGAAATAAAGCCATAGAACGCTTATTTGCCTTCTATCTATGCATTCTGACACTCCAACAATGTGTTCTGCTTCAATTTGGCTCATTTTACAAAGGTGCTCATTTCTGGAGTGAACATGCAGTTCTACTCAAGAGTAAGCAACTAAGTGAAATAAAGCCATAGAACGCTTATTTGCCTTCTATCTATGCATTCTGACACTCCAACAATGTGTTCTGCTTCAATTTGGCTCATTTTACAAAGGTGATTATTTCTGGAGTGAACATGCAGTTCTACTCAAGAGTAAGCAACTAAGCGAAATAAAGCCATAGAACGCTTATTTGCCTTCTATCTATGCATTCTGACACTCCAACAATGTGTTCTGCTTCAATTTGGCTCATTTTACAAAGGTGCTTATTGCTGGAGTGAATATGCAGTTCTACTCAAGAGTAAGCAACTAAGCGAAATAAAGTCATAGAACGCTTATTTGCCTTCTATCTATGCATTCCGACACTCCAACAATGTATTCTGCTTCAATTTGGCTCATTTTACAAAGGTGCTTATTGCTGGAGTGAATATGCAGTTCTACTCAAGAGTAAGCAACTAAGCGAAATAAATCCATAGAACGCTTATTTGCCTTCTATCTATGCATTCTGACACTCCAACAATGTGTTCTGCTTCAATTTGGCTCATTTTACAAAGGTGCTTATTGCTGGAGTGAATATGCAGTTCTACTCAAGAGTAAGCAACTAAGCGAAATAAAGTCATAGAACGCTTATTTGCCTTCTATCTATGCATTCCGACACTCCAACAATGTGTTCTGCTTCAATTTGGCTCATTTTACAAAGGTGCTTATTGCTGGAGTGAATATGCCGTTCTACTCAAGAGTAAGCAACTCAGCAAAATAAAGTCATAGAACGCTTATTTGCCTTCTATCTATGCATTCCGACACTCCAACAATGTGTTCTGCTTCAATTTGGCTCATTTTACAAAGGTGCTTATTTGCTGGAGTGAATATGCATTTCTACTCAAAAGTAAGCAACTAAGCGAAATAAAGCCATAGAACGCTTATTTGCCTTATATCTATGCATTCTGACACTCCAACAATGTGTTCTGCTTCAATTTGGCTCATTTTACAAAGGTGATTATTTCTGGAGTGAACATGCAGTTCTACTCAAGAGTAAGCAACTAAGCGAAATAAAGCCATAGAACGCTTATTTGCCTTCTATCTATGCATTCTGACACTCCAACAATGTGTTCTGCTTCAATTTGGCTCATTTTACAAAGGTGCTTATTTCTGGAGAGCAGATGCATTTCTACTCAAGAGTAAGCAACTAAGCGAAATAAAGCCATAGAACGCTTATTTGCCTTCTATCTATGCATTCTGACACTCCAGCAATGTGTTCTGCTTCAATTTGGCTCATTTTACAAAGGTGCTTATTGCTGGAGTGAATATGCAGTTCTACTCAAGAGTAAGCAACTAAGCGAAATAAAGCCATAGAACGCTTATTTGCCTTCTATCTATGCATTCTGACACTCCAACAATGTGTTCTGCTTCAATTTGGCTCATTTTACAAAGGTGCTCATTTCTGGAGTGAACATGCAGTTCTACTCAAGAGTAAGCAACTAAGTGAAATAAAGCCATAGAACGCTTATTTGCCTTCTATCTATGCATTCTGACACTCCAACAATGTGTTCTGCTTCAATTTGGCTCATTTTACAAAGGTGATTATTTCTGGAGTGAACATGCAGTTCTACTCAAGAGTAAGCAACTAAGCGAAATAAAGCCATAGAACGCTTATTTGCCTTCTATCTATGCATTCTGACACTCCAACAATGTGTTCTGCTTCAATTTGGCTCATTTTACAAAGGTGCTTATTGCTGGAGTGAATATGCAGTTCTACTCAAGAGTAAGCAACTAAGCGAAATAAAGTCAAAGAACGCTTATTTGCCTTCTATCTATGCATTCCGACACTCCAACAATGTATTCTGCTTCAATTTGGCTCATTTTACAAAGGTGCTTATTGCTGGAGTGAATATGCAGTTCTACTCAAGAGTAAGCAACTAAGCGAAATAAAGCCATAGAACGCTTATTTGCCTTCTATCTATGCATTCTGACACTCCAACAATGTGTTCTGCTTCAATTTGGCTCATTTTACAAAGGTGCTCATTTCTGGAGTGAACATGCAGTTCTACTCAAGAGTAAGCAACTAAGTGAAATAAAGCCATAGAACGCTTATTTGCCTTCTATCTATGCATTCTGACACTCCAACAATGTGTTCTGCTTCAATTTGGCTCATTTTACAAAGGTGATTATTTCTGGAGTGAACATGCAGTTCTACTCAAGAGTAAGCAACTAAGCGAAATAAAGCCATAGAACGCTTATTTGCCTTCTATCTATGCATTCTGACACTCCAACAATGTGTTCTGCTTCAATTTGGCTCATTTTACAAAGGTGCTTATTGCTGGAGTGAATATGCAGTTCTACTCAAGAGTAAGCAACTAAGCGAAATAAAGTCATAGAACACTTATTTGCCTTCTATCTATGCATTCCGACACTCCAACAATGTATTCTGCTTCAATTTGGCTCGTTTTACAAAGGTGCTTATTGCTGGAGTGAATATGCTGTTCTACTCAAGAGTAAGCAACTCAGCGAAATAAAGCCATAGAACGCTTATTTGCCTCATATCTATGCATTCTGACACTCCAACAATGTGTTCTGCTTCAATTTGGCTCATTTTACAAAGGTGATTATTTCTGGAGTGAACATGCAGTTCTACTCAAGAGTAAGCAACTAAGCGAAATAAAGCCAAAGAACGCTTATTTGCCTTCTATCTATGCATTCCGACACTCCAACAATGTGTTCTGCTTCAATTTGGCTCATTTTACAAAGGTGCTTATTGCTGGAGTGAATATGCAGTTCTACTCAAGAGTAAGCAACTAAGCGAAATAAAGCCATAGAACGCTTATTTGCCTTCTATCTATGCATTCTGACACTCCAACAATGTGTTCTGCTTCAATTTGGCTCATTTTACAAAGGTGATTATTTCTGGAGTGAACATGCAGTTCTACTCAAGAGTAAGCAACTAAGCGAAATAAAGCCAAAGAACGCTTATTTGCCTTCTATCTATGCTTTCTGACACTCCAACAATGTGTTCTGCTTCAATTTGGCTCGTTTTACAAAGGTGCTTATTTCTGGAGTGAATATGCATTTCTACTCAAGAGTAAGCAACTAAGCGAAATAAAGCCATAGAACGCTTATTTGCCTTCTATCTATGCATTCTGACACTCCAACAATGTGTTCTGCTTCAATTTGGCTCATTTTACAAAGGTGCTTATTTCTGGAGAGCAGATGCATTTCTACTCAAGAGTAAGCAACTAAGCGAAATAAAGCCATAGAACGCTTATTTGCCTTCTATCTATGCATTCTGACACTCCAGCAATGTGTTCTGCTTCAATTTGGCTCATTTTACCAAGGTGCTTATTGCTGGAGTGAATATGCAGTTCTACTCAAGAGTAAGCAACTAAGCGAAATAAAGCCATAGAACGCTTATTTGCCTTCTATCTATGCATTCTGACACTCCAACAATGTGTTCTGCTTCAATTTGGCTCATTTTACAAAGGTGCTCATTTCTGGAGTGAACATGCAGTTCTACTCAAGAGTAAGCAACTAAGTGAAATAAAGCCATAGAACGCTTATTTGCCTTCTATCTATGCATTCTGACACTCCAACAATGTGTTCTGCTTCAATTTGGCTCATTTTACAAAGGTGATTATTTCTGGAGTGAACATGCAGTTCTACTCAAGAGTAAGCAACTAAGCGAAATAAAGCCATAGAACGCTTATTTGCCTTCTATCTATGCATTCTGACACTCCAACAATGTGTTCTGCTTCAATTTGGCTCATTTTACAAAGGTGCTTATTGCTGGAGTGAATATGCAGTTCTACTCAAGAGTAAGCAACTCAGCGAAATAAAGCCATAGAACGCTTATTTGCCTTATATCTATGCATTCTGACACTCCAACAATGTGTTCTGCTTCAATTTGGCTCATTTTACAAAGATGATTATTTCTGGAGTGAACATGCAGTTCTACTCAAGAGTAAGCAACTAAGCGAAATAAAGCCATAGAACGCTTATTTGCCTTCTATCTATGCATTCTGACACTCCAACAATGTGTTCTGCTTCAATTTGGCTCATTTTACAAAGGTGCTTATTTCTGGAGAGCAGATGCATTTCTACTCAAGAGTAAGCAACTAAGCGAAATAAAGCCATAGAACGCTTATTTGCCTTCTATCTATGCATTCTGACACTCCAGCAATGTGTTCTGCTTCAATTTGGCTCATTTTACCAAGGTGCTTATTGCTGGAGTGAATATGCAGTTCTACTCAAGAGTAAGCAACTAAGCGAAATAAAGCCATAGAACGCTTATTTGCCTTCTATCTATGCATTCTGACACTCCAACAATGTGTTCTGCTTCAATTTGGCTCATTTTACAAAGGTGCTCATTTCTGGAGTGAACATGCAGTTCTACTCAAGAGTAAGCAACTAAGTGAAATAAATCCATAGAACGCTTATTTGCCTTCTATCTATGCATTCTGACACTCCAACAATGTGTTCTGCTTCAATTTGGCTCATTTTACAAAGGTGCTTATTGCTGGAGTGAATATGCAGTTCTACTCAAGAGTAAGCAACTAAGCGAAATAAAGTCATAGAACGCTTATTTGCCTTCTATCTATGCATTCCGACACTCCAACAATGTGTTCTGCTTCAATTTGGCTCATTTTACAAAGGTGCTTATTGCTGGAGTGAATATGCCGTTCTACTCAAGAGTAAGCAACTCAGCAAAATAAAGTCATAGAACGCTTATTTGCCTTCTATCTATGCATTCCGACACTCCAACAATGTGTTCTTCTTCAATTTGGCTCATTTTACAAAGGTGCTTATTTGCTGGAGTGAATATGCATTTCTACTCAAAAGTAAGCAACTAAGCGAAATAAAGCCATAGAACGCTTATTTGCCTTATATCTATGCATTCTGACACTCCAACAATGTGTTCTGCTTCAATTTGGCTCATTTTACAAAGGTGATTATTTCTGGAGTGAACATGCAGTTCTACTCAAGAGTAAGCAACTAAGCGAAATAAAGCCATAGAACGCTTATTTGCCTTCTATCTATGCATTCTGACACTCCAACAATGTGTTCTGCTTCAATTTGGCTCATTTTACAAAGGTGCTTATTTCTGGAGAGCAGATGCATTTCTACTCAAGAGTAAGCAACTAAGCGAAATAAAGCCATAGAACGCTTATTTGCCTTCTATCTATGCATTCTGACACTCCAGCAATGTGTTCTGCTTCAATTTGGCTCATTTTACAAAGGTGCTTATTGCTGGAGTGAATATGCAGTTCTACTCAAGAGTAAGCAACTAAGCGAAATAAAGCCATAGAACGCTTATTTGCCTTCTATCTATGCATTCTGACACTCCAACAATGTGTTCTGCTTCAATTTGGCTCATTTTACAAAGGTGCTCATTTCTGGAGTGAACATGCAGTTCTACTCAAGAGTAAGCAACTAAGTGAAATAAAGCCATAGAACGCTTATTTGCCTTCTATCTATGCATTCTGACACTCCAACAATGTGTTCTGCTTCAATTTGGCTCATTTTACAAAGGTGATTATTTCTGGAGTGAACATGCAGTTCTACTCAAGAGTAAGCAACTAAGCGAAATAAAGCCATAGAACGCTTATTTGCCTTCTATCTATGCATTCTGACACTCCAACAATGTGTTCTGCTTCAATTTGGCTCATTTTACAAAGGTGCTTATTGCTGGAGTGAATATGCAGTTCTACTCAAGAGTAAGCAACTAAGCGAAATAAAGTCAAAGAACGCTTATTTGCCTTCTATCTATGCATTCCGACACTCCAACAATGTATTCTGCTTCAATTTGGCTCATTTTACAAAGGTGCTTATTGCTGGAGTGAATATGCAGTTCTACTCAAGAGTAAGCAACTAAGCGAAATAAAGCCATAGAACGCTTATTTGCCTTCTATCTATGCATTCTGACACTCCAACAATGTGTTCTGCTTCAATTTGGCTCATTTTACAAAGGTGCTCATTTCTGGAGTGAACATGCAGTTCTACTCAAGAGTAAGCAACTAAGTGAAATAAAGCCATAGAACGCTTATTTGCCTTCTATCTATGCATTCTGACACTCCAACAATGTGTTCTGCTTCAATTTGGCTCATTTTACAAAGGTGATTATTTCTGGAGTGAACATGCAGTTCTACTCAAGAGTAAGCAACTAAGCGAAATAAAGCCATAGAACGCTTATTTGCCTTCTATCTATGCATTCTGACACTCCAACAATGTGTTCTGCTTCAATTTGGCTCATTTTACAAAGGTGCTTATTGCTGGAGTGAATATGCAGTTCTACTCAAGAGTAAGCAACTAAGCGAAATAAAGTCATAGAACGCTTATTTGCCTTCTATCTATGCATTCCGACACTCCAACAATGTATTCTGCTTCAATTTGGCTCGTTTTACAAAGGTGCTTATTGCTGGAGTGAATATGCTGTTCTACTCAAGAGTAAGCAACTCAGCGAAATAAAGCCATAGAACGCTTATTTGCCTCATATCTATGCATTCTGACACTCCAACAATGTGTTCTGCTTCAATTTGGCTCATTTTACAAAGGTGATTATTTCTGGAGTGAACATGCAGTTCTACTCAAGAGTAAGCAACTAAGCGAAATAAAGCCAAAGAACGCTTATTTGCCTTCTATCTATGCATTCCGACACTCCAACAATGTGTTCTGCTTCAATTTGGCTCATTTTACAAAGGTGCTTATTGCTGGAGTGAATATGCAGTTCTACTCAAGAGTAAGCAACTAAGCGAAATAAAGCCATAGAACGCTTATTTGCCTTCTATCTATGCATTCTGACACTCCAACAATGTGTTCTGCTTCAATTTGGCTCATTTTACAAAGGTGATTATTTCTGGAGTGAACATGCAGTTCTACTCAAGAGTAAGCAACTAAGCGAAATAAAGCCAAAGAACGCTTATTTGCCTTCTATCTATGCTTTCTGACACTCCAACAATGTGTTCTGCTTCAATTTGGCTCGTTTTACAAAGGTGCTTATTTCTGGAGTGAATATGCATTTCTACTCAAGAGTAAGCAACTAAGCGAAATAAAGCCATAGAACGCTTATTTGCCTTCTATCTATGCATTCTGACACTCCAACAATGTGTTCTGCTTCAATTTGGCTCATTTTACAAAGGTGCTTATTTCTGGAGAGCAGATGCATTTCTACTCAAGAGTAAGCAACTAAGCGAAATAAAGCCATAGAACGCTTATTTGCCTTCTATCTATGCATTCTGACACTCCAGCAATGTGTTCTGCTTCAATTTGGCTCATTTTACCAAGGTGCTTATTGCTGGAGTGAATATGCAGTTCTACTCAAGAGTAAGCAACTAAGCGAAATAAAGCCATAGAACGCTTATTTGCCTTCTATCTATGCATTCTGACACTCCAACAATGTGTTCTGCTTCAATTTGGCTCATTTTACAAAGGTGCTCATTTCTGGAGTGAACATGCAGTTCTACTCAAGAGTAAGCAACTAAGTGAAATAAAGCCATAGAACGCTTATTTGCCTTCTATCTATGCATTCTGACACTCCAACAATGTGTTCTGCTTCAATTTGGCTCATTTTACAAAGGTGATTATTTCTGGAGTGAACATGCAGTTCTACTCAAGAGTAAGCAACTAAGCGAAATAAAGCCATAGAACGCTTATTTGCCTTCTATCTATGCATTCTGACACTCCAACAATGTGTTCTGCTTCAATTTGGCTCATTTTACAAAGGTGCTTATTGCTGGAGTGAATATGCAGTTCTACTCAAGAGTAAGCAACTCAGCGAAATAAAGCCATAGAACGCTTATTTGCCTTATATCTATGCATTCTGACACTCCAACAATGTGTTCTGCTTCAATTTGGCTCATTTTACAAAGATGATTATTTCTGGAGTGAACATGCAGTTCTACTCAAGAGTAAGCAACTAAGCGAAATAAAGCCAAAGAACGCTTATTTGCCTTCTATCTATGCATTCCGACACTCCAACAATGTGTTCTGCTTCAATTTGGCTCATTTTACAAAGGTGCTTATTGCTGGAGTGAATATGCAGTTCTACTCAAGAGTAACCAACTAAGCGAAATAAAGCCATAGAACGCTTATTTGCCTTCTATCTATGCATTCTGACACTCCAACAATGTGTTCTGCTTCAATTTGGCTCATTTTACAAAGGTGCTCATTTCTGGAGTGAACATGCAGTTCTACTCAAGAGTAAGCAACTAAGCGAAATAAAGCCATAGAACGCTTATTTGCCTTCTATCTATGCATTCTGACACTCCAACAATGTGTTCTGCTTCAATTTGGCTCATTTTACAAAGGTGCTTATTGCTGGAGTGAATATGCAGTTCTACTCAAGAGTAAGCAACTAAGCGAAATAAAGCCAAAGAACGCTTATTTGCCTTCTATCTATGCATTCTGACACTCCAACAATGTGTTCTGCTTCAATTTGGCTCATTTTACAAAGGTGCTTATTGCTGGAGTGAATATGCCGTTCTACTCAAGAGTAAGCAACTCAGCAAAATAAAGTCATAGAACGCTTATTTGCCTTCTATCTATGCATTCTGACACTCCAACAATGTGTTCTGCTTCAATTTGGCTCATTTTACAAAGGTGCTTATTTCTGGAGTGAACATGCAGTTCTACTCAAGAGTAAGCAACTAAGCGAAATAAAACCATAGTACGCTTATTTACCTTCTATCTATGCCTTCTGACACTCCAACAATGTGTTCTGCTTCAATTTGGCTCATTTTACAAAGGTGATTATTTCTGGAGTGAACATGCAGTTCTACTCAAGAGTAAGCAACTAAGCGTAATAAAGCCATAGAACGCATATTTACCTTCTATGCATTCTGACACTCCAACAATGTGTTCTGCTTCAATTTGGTTCATTTAACAAAGGTGCTTATTGCTGAGTGAATATGCAGTTCTACTCAAGAGTAAGCAACTAAGCGAAATAAAGCCATAGAACGCTTATTTGCCTTCTATCTATGCATTCTGACACTCCAACAATGTGTTCTGCTTCAATTTGGCTCATTTTACAAAGGTGCTTATTGCTGGAGTGAATATGCAGTTCTACTCAAGAGTAAGCAACTAAGCGAAATAAAGTCATAGAACGCTTATTTGCCTTCTAAGTATGCATTCTGACACTCCAACAATGTGTTCTGCTTCAATTTGGCTCATTTTACAAAGGTGCTTATTGCTGGAGTGAATATTCCGTTCTACTCAAGAGTAAGCAACTCAGCGAAATAAAGCCATAGAACGCTTATTTGCCTTCTATCTATGCATTCTGACACTCCAACAATGTGTTCTGCTTCAATTTGGCTCATTTTACAAAGGTGCTTATTTGCTGGAGTGAATATGCAGTTCTACTCAAGAGTAAGCAACTAAGCGAAATAAAGCCATAGAACGCATACTTGCCTTCTATGCATTCTGACACTCCAACAATGTGTTCTGCTTCAATTTGGTTCATTTAACAAAGGTGCTTATTGCTGGAGTGAATATGCAGTTCTACTCAAGAGTAAGCAACTAAGCGAAATAAAGCCATAGAACGCTTATTTGCCTTCTATCTATACATTCTGACACTCCAACAATGTGTTCTGCTTCAATTTGGCTCATTTTACAAAGGTGCTTATTGCTGGAGTGAATATGCAGTTCTACTCAAGAGTAAGCAACTAAGCGAAATAAAGTCATAGAACGCTTATTTGCCTTCTATCTATGCATTCTGACACTCCAACAATGTGTTCTGCTTCAATTTGGTTCATTTTACAAAGGTGCTTATTGCTGGAGTGATTATGCCGTTCTACTCAAGAGTAATCAACTCAGCGAAATAAAGCCATAGAACGCTTATTTGCCTTCTATCTATGCATTCTGACACTCCAACAATGTGTTCTGCTTCAATTTGGCTCATTTTACAAAGGTGATTATTTCTGGAGTGAACATGCAGTTCTACTCAAGAGTAAGCAACTCAGCGAAATAAAGCCATAGAACGCTTATCTGCCTTCTATCTATGCATTCTGACACTCCAACATTGTGTTCTGCTTCAATTTGGCTCATTTTACAAAGGTGCTTATTGCTGGAGTGAATATGCAGTTCTACTCAAGAGTAAGCAACTAAGCGAAATAAAGCCATAGTACGCTTATTTGCCTTCTATCTATGCATTCTGACACTCCAACAATGTGTTCTGCTTCAATTTGGCTCATTTTACGAAGGTGCTTATTTCTGGAGTGAATATGCAGTTCTACTCAAGAGTAAGCAACTAAGCGAAATAAAGCCATAGTACGCTTATTTACCTTCTATCTATGCATTCTGACACTCCAACAATGTGTTCTGCTTCAATTTGGCTCATTTTACAAAGGTGATTATTTCTGGAGTGAACATGCAGTTCTACTCAAGAGTAAGCAACTAAGCGAAATAAAGCCATAGAACGCTTATTTGCCTTCTATCTATGCATTCTGACACTCCAACAATGTGTTCTGCTTCAATTTGGCTCATTTTACAAAGGTGCTTATTTATGGAGTGAATATGCATTTCTACTCAAGAGTAAGCAACTCAGCGAAATAAAGCCACAGTACGCTTATTTGCCTTCTATCTATGCATTCTGACACTCCAACAATGTGTTCTGCTTCAATTTGGCTCATTTTACAAAGGTGCTTATTTCTGGAGAGCAGATGCATTTCTACTCAAGAATAAGCAACTAAGCGAAATAAAGCCATAGAACGCATATTTGCCTTCTATGCATTCTGACACTCCAACAATGTGTTCTGCTTCAATTTGGTTCATTTTACAAAGGTGCTTATTGCTGGAGTGAATATGCATTTCTACTCAAGAGTAAGCAACTCAGCGAAATAAAGCCATAGAACGCTTATTTGCCTTCTATCTATGCATTCTGACACTCCAACAATGTGTTCTGCTTCAATTTGGCTCATTTTACAAAGGTGCTTATTGCTGGAGTGAATATGCCGTTCTACTCAAGAGTAAGCAACTCAGCGAAATAAAGCCATAGAACGCTTATTTGCCTCATATCTATGCATTCTGACACTCCAACAATGTGTTCTGCTTCAATTTGGCTCATTTTACAAAGGTGATTATTTCTGGAGTGAACATGCAGTTCTACTCAAGAGTAAGCAACTAAGCGAAATAAAGCCATAGAACGCTTATTTGCCTTCTATCTATGCATTCTGACACTCCAACAATGTGTTCTGCTTCAATTTGGCTCGTTTTACAAAGGTGCTTATTTCTGGTGTGCAGATGCATTTCTACTTAAGAGTAAGCAACTAAGCGAAATAAAGCCATAGAACGCTTATTTGCCTTCTATGCATTCTGACACTCCAACAATGTGTTCTGCTTCAATTTGGCTCATTTTACAAAGGTGATTATTTCTGGAGTGAACATGCAGTTCTACTCAAGAGTAAGCAACTAAGCGAAATAAAGCCATAGAACGCTTATTTGCCTTCTATCTATGCATTCTGACACTCCAACAATGTGTTCTGCTTCAATTTGGCTCATTTTACAAAGGTGCTTATTTCTGGAGTGAATATGCATTTCTACTCAAGAGTAAGCAACTAAGCGAAATAAAGCCACAGTACGCTTATTTGCCTTCTATCTATGCATTCTGACACTCCAACAATGTGTTCTGCTTCAATTTGGCTCATTTTACAAAGGTGCTTATTTCTGGAGAGCAGATGCATTTCTACTCAAGAATAAGCAACTAAGCGAAATAAAGCCATAGAACACTTATTTGCCTTCTATCTATGCATTCCGACACTCCAACAATGTGTTCTGCTTCAATTTGGCTCATTTTACAAAGGTGATTATTTCTGGAGTGAACATGCATTTCTACTCAAGAGTAAGCAACTCAGCGAAATAAAGCCATAGAACGCTTATTTGCCTTCTATCTATGCATTCTGACACTCCAACAATGTGTTCTGCTTCAATTTGGCTCATTTTACAAAGGTGCTTATTGCTGGAGTGAATATGCAGTTCTACTCAAGAGTAAGCAACTCAGCGGAATAAAGCCATAGAACGCTTATTTGCCCCCTATCTATGCATTCTGACACTCCAACAATGTGTTCTGCTTCAATTTGGCTCATTTTACAAAGGTGATTATTTCTGGAGTGAACATGCAGTTCTACTCAAGAGTAAGCAACTCAGCGAAATAAAGCCATAGAACGCTTATTTGCCTTCTATCTATGCATTCTGACACTCCAACAATGTGTTCTGCTTCAATTTGGCTCATTTTACAAAGGTGCTTATTTCTGGAGTGAATATGCATTTCTACTCAAGAGTAAGCAACTAAGCGAAATAAAGCCATAGAACGCTTATTTGCCTTCTATCTATGCATTCTGACACTCCAACAATGTGTTCTGCTTCAATTTGGCTCATTTTACAAAGGTGCTTATTGCTGGAGTGAATATGCAGTTCTACTCAAGAGTAAGCAACTAAGCGAAATAAAGCCATAGAACGCTTATTTGCCTTCTATCTATGCATTCTGACACTCCAACAATGTGTTCTGCTTCAATTTGGCTCATTTTACAAAGGTGCTTATTTCTGGAGTGAATATGCATTTCTACTCAAGAGTAAGCAACTAAGCGAAATAAAGCCATAGAACGCTTATTTGCCTCCTATCTATGCATTCCGACACTCCAACAATGTGTTCTGCTTCAATTTGGCTCATTTTACAAACGTGCTTATTTCTGGAGAGCAGATGCATTTCTACTCAAGAATAAGCAACTAAGCGAAATAAAGCCATAGAACGCTCATTTGCCTTCTATCTATGCATTCTGACACTCCAACAATGTGTTCTGCTTCAATTTGGCTCATTTTACAAAGGTGCTTATTGCTGGAGTGAATATGCAGTTCTACTCAAGAGTAAGCAACTAAGCGAAATAAAGCCATAGAACGCTTATTTGCCTTCTATCTATGCATTCTGACACTCCAACAATGTGTTCTGCTTCAATTTGGCTCATTTTACAAAGGTGATTATTTCTGGAGTGAACATGCAGTTAGAATCATAGAATCATAGAGTTGGAAGAGACCACAAGGGCCATCCAGTCCAACCCCCTGCCAAGCAGGAAACACCATCAAAGCATTCCCGACAGATGGCTGTCATGCCTCTGCTTAAAGACCTCCAAAGAAGGAGACTCCACCACACTCCTTGGCAGCAAATTCCACTGCCGAACAGCTCTTACTGTCAGGAAGTTCTTCCTAATGTTTAGGTGGAATTTTCTTTCTTGTAGTTTGAATCCGTTGCTCCGTGTCCGCTTCTCTGGAGCAGCAGGAAACAACCTTTCTCCCTCCTCTATATGACATCCTTTTATATATTTGAACATGGTTATCTTATCACCCCTTAACCTTCTCTTCTCCAGGCTAAACATACCCAGCTCCCTAAGCCGTTCCTCATAAGGCATCGTTTCCAGGCCTTTGACCATTTTGGTTGCCCTCTTCTGGACACGTTCCAGCTTATCAGTATCCTTCTTGAACTGTGGTGCCCAAACCTGGACACAGTACTCCAGGTGAGGTCTGACCAGAGCAGAATACAGTGGTACTATTACTTCCCTTGATCTAGATGCTATACTCCTATTGATGCAGCCCAGAATTGCATTGGCTTTTTTAGCTGCTGCATCACACTGCTGACTCATGTCAAGTTTGTGGTCTACGAAGACTCCTAGATCCTTTTCACATGTACTGCTCTCAAGCCAAGTGTCTCCCATCCTGTATTTGTGCCTTTCATTTTTTTTGCCCAAGTGTAGTACTTTACATTTCTCCTTGTTAAAATTCATCTTGTTTGCTTTGGCCCAGTTGTCTAATCTGTTAAGGTCATTCTGAAGTGTGATCCTGTCCTCTGGGGTGTTAGCCACCCCTCCCAATTTGGTGTCATCTGCAAACTTGCTCAGGATGCCCTCAAGCCCATCATCCAAGTCATTGATAAAGATGTTGAACAAGACTGGGCCCAAGACAGAACCCTGTGGCACCCCACTAGTCACTACTCTCCAGGATGAGGAGGAGCCATTGATGAGCACCCTTTGGGTTCGGTCAGTAAGCCAGTTAGAAATCCACTGAATGGTAGCATTGTCTAGCCCACATTTTACCAGCTTCTTTACAAGAATATCATGGGGCACCTTGTCAAAGGCCTTGCTGAAATCAAGATAGGCTACATCCACAGCGTTCCCTTCATCTACCAGGCTTGTAATTCTGTCAAAAAATGAGATCAGATTAGTCTGACATGACTTATTTTTCAGGAACCCATGCTGACTTTTAGTGATCACAGAGTTTCTTTCTAGGTGCTCACAGACTGTTTGCTTAAAGATCTGCTCTAGAATCTTTCCTGGTATTGATGTCAGGCTGACTGGGCGGTAATTGTTTGGGTCCTCTCTTTTCCCCTTTTTGAAAATAGGGACAACATTTGCCCTCCTCCAGTCTGCTGGAACTTCGCCTGTTCTCCAGGAATTTTCAAAGATTATGGCCAGTGGTTCTGAAATCACCTCTGCCAGTTCTTTTAATACTCTTGGATGTAGTTCATCTGGCCCTGGAGACTTGAATACATCTAAACTAGCCAAGTATTCTTGTACTACCTCCTTACTTATTCTGGGCTGTGTTTCCCCTGCTGAATCATC